>NC_132847.1:25814642-26116785 GCF_048164855.1 Canis lupus baileyi | reverse complement strand
TCATGACTAGGATCCTTTCAGCTTGTTTTGCTTCCAGGCAAATGAAATTGTTGAGCTTCTGCATCTGGGTCCAAGGTGGCTCCTGTGCCCCATCCAGAAAGAAGAAGGAATGGAAGGGGACACAATCTAGAAGTCACCAATGTCACTTCTGCTCACATTCTATTGGACACAATCCTAAGGCTTCAAAGGTTGCAAAGGAGTCTGGGAAATGTAGTTTTTATTCTGAGCAGCTATGTGCCTAGCTAAAATTTGAGAGTTATATAATTGAAGGATAGAGCAGATATTAGGGGTCCCTATCAGTCTCTAGCTTAGTAATATTTTAAATAGTCTTGATAATGACAAGAACAACAAAACAATAGCACTTAATTACTAAATATGTATTAAGAATTGTGACCTGTGCTAAGTGCCATAGTATTTTATTTCCTCTTTTATCCCATCTAATTCCCACAACAAACCTATGAGATAGTACTGTGATTAGTCTCAAATTAAGGATGCGATCATTGAAACAATGGAACTTTACCAAGGGCAGCATAGCTCGGAAGCAGCAGGGCCGACATCCTCGAACACTGGTCCTACTCTCCAATCAGTCTTTACTTCGATGAGTGCAAAGCCATCTGAAAAGTAATGTAAAATACCAGCTGTATCATCAGGATGCTTTTGATTTCAAGTGACATAAACATAACTCACTTTCTCCCTAATCCCCAAATGAAGATTTACTGCCATATAAGGCTAGAAAGTATACTGGGGAAGGCAGACCTCAGAGAAAGAAGAGGAAATTCAGTGTTGACAACACTACGTTTCCTTCTGTCTCTCTGTCTATCTCTGCTTGGCTTCATTCTGCAAAGAGGCTTTCTCCCCTTGGCAGAAAATAGCGATTTTGACAGCCCCAGATTCATTTCCTCCCAGCCTAGGAACTCGAAAGAAATGTACCAGTGTCTGTGCTTCAACAGCAGCGAAGGATTCCACCTGTATCTTTCTGAATCCTATGTCCAACCTTCAGTCGAATACAGTGGCCATCTGACCTTCTTCCTCCCTGCCATTCACTATGATCAAGGGTAATATTTTTTTCTGGAGAAGGAGGGCAAGATTATTCCCTGGATCAGGTAAAATTTCAAAAGCAGTGTACTACATAATCACCTCTTAAAATGTCAAATATAGTAACCTCGTTAACAGCTTCAGCTAAATGACACTGGCTTGAGCCGTAAGAAGTTATTAAGGCATTCTGAGTGTCTATGAATGATAGGCACAGACAGGCATAGAAGCCAAGTCTATACCAGACATGTTAGTTATCCTGTTAAAGAAAGAGTTCATGCAAAATAGAATAGATTCGGCCTTATTTTAATTCAAAATTCTTTTCAACCATTTGGCCTAATGTTGTAATACTTCCTTCTGATCATGTGGCACATCTGTCCTACTTATATTAAGCATTTACTTCTTCTTGGAACATGCCAAGATAACACAGGTTTCTTGGCTCCTGAGGATAAACTTTTAGGTAAAATGGTTATTGTGACATTTTCAGGAAGCACAGATGTTCAAACACCGTCCATGGTGAAAATGCATCCGCAGAATTTATACAGACTACTTCAACATGCAGATTAGTTATGCAGTTACAGCAGAAGGAAGCAATTCAGCTAATTATTTTACTACTTATTTCTATGTTCTCCGCAAACATGCATTTAACCAAGATTAGAAGAATACGTATTCATTTCTTCTTCTCAAATGCCCTGAATAGGATGCCATGTAATTAGTTAGCACTTTTGTTAAAAACACATTAGGAAGAATAACCTTCTTGTTGTCAGTTCTGTTGAATACACAATTAAACTATTTGATAAAGCAATTACCTGAACACAATTATGTTCATCTTCACCCCATCAGGAGATGAAATTAAGGATTAGGTAAAATTGCAAAGCCCAGGAGATCTTGGCAACCCTTACTTTAGGAGATAGAAAGGTCCCTGGCCAGAGTGAATTTGCACAGTGCTGTACATCTAATTAAATCATCATAAAACAATTTTAATTAAGTTCATGATCATATCACTTTTCTTTTTCTTTAAAAGAAACAAACAAAATCTTCCCTGTGGGTATGCTCTCTATCAGGCTTCTTCACAACATATTCCAAGATAACTTGAGCCACAGATATGGGTAATGCTCATAGAAACTGATCTCATTATCTAAGCTTTGGGTTAGTACCCATATATGTCATGTGAGAGAATGTGCTAGGTTAGAGTTTACCATGAATCGATGCCATAACTGCATATTGAGAGAAATGGCTTTGATAATGCTTTTGCTTTTACCCAAGTTAGTTGTTGGATTTTTCCCCTTTCTGAAACAAATGGAGTAGTTTTGCATGTTCACATACGATTGCATGGAACAGAAATGCCTCATCCTCTGGTCAAGGGTGGCTTTCCTGAGATACTGGGTTCTGTCCAGTAAGGTGCTCAGAGCAGCAGCTTTTGGCATCAGGAGAGACCCTGTATCCAAAAGAGAAACTTTCCCAAGTTTTTATCCAGAGGAACTAAGGATTGCTTTGAAACCCACATCTCCCCAAAGGAGATATACCCAAAGGTTGCTATAGTAACCTGGGGACCCCGACCAGATTGATCAGATGGAACACATGATAAGGGTTCATTTGCTTTCTCCTCTCCTAGGAAAGAGATCAAAAGATGAGACTGTGTATCAGCATGGATGAGATGCCCCAAAGGTGGCAGAGAGCACACTCTGCTACACCTCTCATTATGTTCCATATTTCCTGCTGAAATCTCCCTGGACCAGACACCTAGCCCCTCTTGTGAGCACACCAACATACAGCCCAATTCCCTGGCACCAAGCAAAGCAAGATAGAGGTGAAGTAGAAGGGATGCAACTTGGTGTTTGGTTGGTTGGTTGGTTGGTTTTGTTTTATTTTATTGGTTTGCTTTTGTTTCCTTTTTTTCCTTTTAACATACATGAGAAGATGATCTATCTCTGACAAAAAGGAAATAACCATATTCCTGAGATTTCAGCTCTGAGGCTCAGCCTAAGCATCTCCTCAGTGAAGCCTCTGTGAGCCCTTCATGCTAATTTGGCCATTTCTTTCTCCTGAGCTCCATCAGAACCAGGTATATACTTCTTCTGGCACATTTATTACACCACCTTGGCATTGTTCATAGGTAAGTGTATGTACAGCTGCTTGATGAGATAGAGAGTCTTAAAACTATGACACAGAACTCCTCAATATAATATCCTCTTAAATGGCTGAGTTTGTAAGATATAAGGGAAATCCCTGGTTGAGAGGTGGGGAGAAGGAAAACCAGTGTGGACACTGACCACTGCCCTGGGTGCCCTGGGGCATGAGAAGGTGGAACGCAGCTGATCTAATCAAGAATATTTAGGGCAGCCCGGGTGGCTCAGCAGTTTAGCGCTGCCTTCAGCCCAGGGCCTGATCCTGGAGACCCAGGATCAAGTCCCACGTCGGGCTCCCTGCATGGAGCCTGCTTCTCCCTCTGCCTGTGTCTCTGCCTCTCTCTCTCTCTCTCTCTCTCTCCCTCCCTCTCCCTCTCTCTCTCTGTCTCTCTCTCTCTCTCTCATGAATAAATAAGTAAAATCTTCCTTTTTTTAAAAAAAAAATATTTAGAGGGCAACAGCTTACCTGCAGACTGGAGACAAGGCTGTCAGTTCTTACAAGGTGAGAAATTGGAGGTGAAACTTCACACATATATCCCAAAGCTTCAATTGTTTTACCCTGAATTAAAGAATGGGCTTGATTTAAAAAGGAAAAAAAAAAATCTACCCATTGGTAAAGCCAGATAGCAAGAACATGTGAAAATTTCAGCCTGGATTCTGGCTTGGAAAAAGATCACCTGTAAAAACAAAACAAAACAAAACAAAAAAACCCACAAAAAAACTCTTTAAGAAAGAACCTGCATTCATTCCTATAGGGCAAGGGTGGTACACCAGACATTTAATGCCTGGTATGAGACACAAACATGTATCAGTCAGTGAGCAACTGTTGAGCTGTCCTGTGGTGTACCGTGTGAATGGTGACCTGAGTATGTGGTTGCAATTTATTTATTTTTTTTAAAGATTTTATTTATTTATTCATGAGGGACACAGAGAGAAGGAGAGGCAGAGAGACACAGGCAGAGGGAGAAGCAGGCTCCATGCAGGGAGCCTGACGTGGGACTCTATCCCAGGTCTCCAGGATCAGGCCCTGGGCTGAAGGCGGCGCTAAACCGCTGAGCCACCCGGGTTGCCCTGTGGTTGCAATTTATATTCTTGGCATGGTATCGAAAACCTGAATCTGGTTATTTGTTTTTTGTTTTTTTTAACATTCTTAGTTTATTAATCCTCTCATGAAAAATCTGCACAATCACCACAGATAAATCCACTGCAGAATCTTTACTCCTTCTGTTGTCCAATCTCCAGCTCACTTTTTGCCAGCATCAACGTTGGCTTTTGCAGTCCCCCTGACTTTCTTCATTCTGTTTTTGCATTCTTTGCGCTGTTTTCTTGAAGTCTTTTTCTTCTCATACAGGCCATGTCTTGCAAGTCTATGTTTGGGTTCATTTTTCTTTGCATAATCCAAGGAATCATAAATCATGCCAAAGCCTTGCCACCACCAAAATGGATTCTGAATTCAAATACAAATATGACATCTGCTGTGGTCTTGTACATTTTGGCTAGTTTTTCCCGAATTTCTGTCTTAGGCACTGTTGTCTTCCCGGGGTGAAGAACATCAATGACCATCTGTTTCCACTGAAGCAGTTGGTTGGTCATGAACTTCCTGGTCCCGATAGTTACTGTGTCGTTCATGATGGCGGCTGAGCTTCAAGTAGCCGGGGAAGAAAAGACTGAATCTGGTCATTTGACTTAAAGTAGTTTTGTGTGAGAATGCACTGAGGTTCCTGCAGATGTAAATGGTCTCTGGAGGACTAAGCCATCAGCTCAAGCTTCGCGGGATTCCCTCAAAACCCTGTCAAACATGTCTCATAATTCTTTAAAACATAGAGTGAAGTAAGCCACCATGAACAAGAGGCAGCACAGACAATCAACAGTAGAAATTGAAAGGTAGATTTTCATGTAAAATCAGTACAAATGTTTGAAGGGTTTAAATAAAAATATGACTGTAAAACCCAAGCAATGAGTTAGATGCTATCAGAAAGTGCCAACTCTGAAAGGGAGAAATAGAATCATTAAAAGTACATTTTAATGAAGGAAACACATGAAAATTTCTTTACCATGGAAAAGAAACCAAGGCTTTAGCTCCTTATTCTAAATTTTGCAATTAAAAACAAGCAGTTAAACAGATACTATTTCTGTACAAATCATATTTCAGGGTAACCATAAAGCTCTATTCAATAGGGGAAAATTCTTTACAGAAGAAGTATAGTGAATAAATGCAGAAGTAGTAACTGGGAAATCACCATTTTTCAGCCTTTAATGGTACAGCTGATATGGGCAATAGTCAAACCTGGATGAAACCATTAAACAACAGATTGATAATGAACTTGAGGCTATTAACTCCTGAACCTTCAGATAAATCACAGAATCACTGAAATGGACAAGTGGCATTGTTTGTCTTCAGGTGTCCTGTGGTAGGGAGCACACAGCTGGATGTGAAGTATCTTGGCAAAAGAAGTTGAGCTTAAATCTAGTCAAGCCTACAGAGCTACCTTCTGTTGACAGGATGTGCTAGGTGAAGGAGTGTGTTCAGGGAGGCCTCACAGAGGCAGATAGACAAATTCAGAACATGGAGTGTTCAGGGAGCCAGAAAATGGATCCAGTTAGTGCATGAAAAAAGGAGGAGTGGGACACATAGCTGCCAAATGTTTTGTCAACACTGGTTGAACCCAAAGAGAAACAAACCAGCAAAATTGTAAAAGGGAAGGATGTTTGGCGGACTCTTAGGAAAATTGATCGGGAAGTGGGAATGAGATACGGTGGTAGCATTGTAGTTGAATAAGAAAAACCCATAGTTGTACAAGAGATACACTGTGAGGAACATAGAGCATTTGCCATATGGCAATTTATGAGGAAAGAAGGAAGGAAGGGAGGATGGAAGGATGGAGGGATGGACAAGCCAGTGTGACAAAATCGTGAAAATTGTTAAACTGAGGTTGTGGAGATCCACTATATTAATTCCTCTACTTTGGCATATATCAAAAATTTTTCCTAAGTAAAAAAAAAAAGAAAAGAAAAAAAAAAGAAAAAAGCACTCTTTGAGGGGAGAAACTATCTCCTGTTAATCTTACCTCCAGTGTTGAATAAATAAAGTGAATATTAGCAAAAGGAAGGAAGCTGTGTATGTAAGACAGTTTTAGGAAAAACCAAAGTGATAAATTTGTAAAACCATAAAAATATATACCTCATAGGCTTAAAAATAAAAGTTAAAATTATACAACTTGTGTTTTTTTTCTAAGGAAAAAAACAGAAGAATTTCTGTGGCCTTGGATTAGGCAAGTATTTGTTACATACAACACTGGAACAGTGTTGTATAAAATATAAATTGGATAAACATTTTTCATCTCTGCCTTCAGAAGACACCATTAAGAGAGTGAAAAGTGCAACCACAGCCTAGTACAAAACACTTGAAGATTGTGTATCTGGTATAGGACTTGGGTCCAACACATATAAAGAACTCTTTAATTTCAATAATAAGTAAACAGGCAACGTAATAAAAACAGGGGACAGATTTGAGCAGGCATTTCATCAGAGAGGATAATGCAAATAAGCACATGAAATATGCTCGATGTTATTATCACTGAGGAAATGCAAATTTACAACCACAGTGAGATTCCACAATATCTAGAATGTCTAAAATTTTAAAAAAACCAGTCATTTCAAGTGCTGACAAAGATATGGAGGAAACAGTACCCTCCTATATTGCTAGAGGGAATGTAAAATAGTGTAGCCACTGTGAAAAACATTTGGGAAGTTTCTTAAAGTGCCATGTGTATGATCTAGCTGTTCTAATTGTAGATCTCCACCCAAGAGAGTGGACGTACATGCACACAGAATAGTTGTTCACACATGCTCATAACACCTTTATTTGTAACGTCCAAAAACTGCAAGTAACCCAAATATTCATCAAGTGACTAGATGAACAAATGTGATGCATCTACACAATTGAATACTGTGCAGAAATAAAAAGGAATAAACTCCTGATACACATAACTACATGAATACATCTTAAAATAATTATGCTGGGTGGAAGCCAGGCAAAAATAGTATCTACTATTTGTTGGCATTAATATAAAACTTCAGAAAATGCAAGCTAACCCGTGGTTTGGTGTTGAGGGGTTGGGAAGGCAGGATTACAGAGGGGCAGGAAGGACCTTTTGGGGGTGATGGGTATGTTCATCACCCTGATTCCAGCAGAAGTCTCATGTGTATTTATGTTTAGCAAAGCTCTTCAAACGGGATGCCTCAAATATGTGTGGTTTATGGTATGCCAACTGTACCTGAGTAGCACTGTTTAGAAAGTTTGTAAACAGATGGCCAGAGCGGCAGAGGGTGTCCTGAGCATAGCACAGTGGTCCACTTGCCCACGGTGAGCTTGCAGGTCTCTCTTGAGTGGTGCTGGTACCTTCTCCTGCTTTGTGGCCTCATCTGGGCTGGACAATAATGTCGGAAAACAGAGTCAACACCATCCACAGATTTTCCTGGTTTAACACGTAAAGAGAAAAAGACGTACGTTACTGTGAACACTCAGTCACTTTGGGCTCTTCTTTCCTGGAGAGTCCTCTTGTACTTGAGTCGTGTCCTGGCCTGTAGCACTCCCTGAGACACAGAGCCCGGGTTTCAGGTGTTCGTTTGTGGCATCTCCCTTCTGTCCCTCTTTGAGGAGCAAAGATCTCAGGACACTGAGCAGTAGCCAGAAAAACGACTCTGGGAGCGGCTGGCCCAAGGCAGGTCTCCCAGGGTGGCTGGTGACACCTGCAGACCTCATGGCCTCTCAGAGAAAGTGCTTGGGCCAGAGGGATGGTTAGGGTTCACTGTGCGGCAAGAAGAAACTACACCAAGTATATAAATGCCCAAGAGCAAGAACTCATGGTCAGTGCAGGTGAGGGGAAAGATGACATGTTTGACATGGACCCTGTGACAGCCACGACAAAGCCATCAGTCCTAGATGACGGGAACAAGGGAGACAGTGCCTTCGAGGGCTGCACGCTTAGGATGGGCTGCCTCAATCTTCTGCTTCTGCAAGTGTTCATCTCCGTTTGCTGATTCCTGTATCACACCTCCATGTGTGCAGAGTTGGAGAGGACACCAAGTTTTTTGGGGCCAGCCTTGAGACCCTTCTCCAGGGTGACTTCTCCAGGCATCAGTGCTATGTACCAACACCACGGCAGATACTGGTCCTGTCCCCAGGTTGTTTCCTGATTCGGGAAGATAGACTATAGACAGTGAGAGTGTCGTAGGTCAGCCAGGTGAGGGGTATGGTGGAGGTGTGGGCAGGTGAGGCGTGTGTCGGAGCATGGATGGAGGATTCACACATCAGTGTCCTGGTTAAGAGCTTGTCTGATGGGGCTGGACAGTGTCTGCTCAGATCTCAGGTTAGCTTGTTAGCCATGACCTTGAACAACTTCTGAAGCCTCTTGCTGCTCCAGTTTCCCTGTGTACAAAATGGAAATAATTATACCTACCTCACAGACTTTTTGCAAAGGTCAAATTAGTGATTACATAGTCCTATGAATGGTATCTGGCATATAGAAAAGCCATCTATAAATATGATCTGTCCTCTCCCAAAGGAGATCTGAGGACCTGTTCCAGAAAACTTGTCCCCATCTGTCCCCAGTAGCCCACATTTTACATCACACTTGACATTGTCTTCCTGAGGTCTTGAGCAGGTAGGGTTGCTCCACATTCTGAACGATGGAAGCATGGTCTCCTGGCAATGCCCAGCAGGTAGATGCTTGGCCCGTTGGTGTTAAATGGCACTCAGGTGCATCGTAACTCATTCCATGGATGTATAGTGAGCACCAGGCCACAGCAGGGTTGGACATGGCTAATATCCTATTGGTGATGAGAGTGGGCCTAAGTTGAGAACTTATTATCGAGTGGCAGGATGGTGAGGAAGTGGTTGCAAGTGGGAATGGTCTCTGCACACCCACTGTTCTGCTCCACTCACCCTGCTGTCATCTCACCCTTTTCTCTGCTGCTGGTTCATTCATCAGAGGCTTGCTGAGCCCCTGTCATGTCCTCAGTACATGTACAGGTTGCCAATGCAGGCGGACTGAGCCAGCTGCCCTTTCTAGGATTTGGGAGTAGCTTTGTTGGGATTGGTAAGCCAAGGTTTATGTATCTCTGGGACCGTGTCCTGTTGGAGGACAGAGTGGCAGTGACTTTGGCCATATCCTGACCATTTCTGGACTGGAAGGAGACAGAAATGTGGTCCTAGCCGAGTTTGTCAGATGTGCAAGTGGAGCAGCAAACTTGGCCTAGATCTGCTCCTTCCTGGAAAGCTTCCCACCCCCCCACCCATTCTAAGTAACTAAGCAAAAGCAGGCCCTCCAGTCACATGGCCAGGGGCATGTGGGCCACTCCAGAATCCCTCTCCAGGGGCCACCTTCATGTCCCCTGGTCTGGGCACTGTACTCCAGGCCCATGTTTGCACTGCTGACCACCTACAGTGATCCACACCAGTAGCAGTGCTCACACCACACCCAGTGTCAACCATGTGCCGCTCACCATGCTACACACATGACATGACAAGATCATATTTAATTCTTACACTGGTTCTCTCAGCTACACAGTAGTATCAAACCCCTTCTTGAGATAATGAAGAGAGAGAGAGTCTTAACCATTAACACTGCCTTGGTCTCTCAGCTCTAAGTGGAGAAGCCAGGCTTCACCATAAAGTTATTGTGATCACTCGTGAAATCCAGATGGTCTTCATCCCAACACCACTGAAGTCCCAACAGCGTGAATAGAAGTGACTCATTCAGAGTAACCTGGGACGGGTGGAAGTCAATTAGTGACAAGAAAATCAGTTCCTAATGAAAGAAGTTTCTTGTTCCTAAGTTCAAAGAAATACTATGGCTCTAGGCTGAGGATCTGCTAATCCTATGGTGACAATTGAATATAGATAATGGCCTGGGCCAGTTTATGGATTTCTTGAACACAACTGTGCTTTTATTGATTACTGGCTTTTATTTTTTTATTTTTTATTTTTTATAGATTTATTTTTTCATGGGAGACACAGAGAGAGGCAGAGACACAGGCAGAGGGAGGTGCAGGCTCCCTGCAGGGAACCTGGTATGGGACTAGATCCCCAGACCTGGAATTACACGCTGAGCCACCCAGGTGTCCGGATTACTGGTTTTTAAAGTGACACCGAGTGGCCCCTTTTCCTGAATAGTTGAAATGTTCCCCACAGGGAACATGAACTCCTCCCTTTCAGCACTCTTCTTTCCCAAACTGTGATCAGATGACCCAGGCCTGCTCAGAGACCTGATCAGGACATCTGGGTATTGGTGGCATGCAGGGGAGAGCTTGGTCTCTGTAGATGGCAGCCGACCCCACTGGCACTGCCTCCGTGTGGTGCCCTCTCCCAAGTATCCTGCTCTGAAGCTGTCCTCATGGAAACATGTTTTTGTTTTGTCTTGGGCAGCAAGCTGTTGTTTTATTCCAGACACGTGGAAAGAGCGATGTGCCCACTAGCAGAAAATGAGCTCAGCACATCATTGAGCAATTTCAGGGCCACTACAAAGAGTCAGGGGCCGAGGATGAGTCGGGCTTGTTCTCATCACTCCATTATTGTATCACGTAAACACAGTGCTTCTTGCCACATACTTTGGTGCTAATAGCCTCCCCGGTCTAGTCTCCTAAGGGACCCTACCTTCTCAGTGAGAGTGCACCCTCTCCCTCCCATCCACCTCTCCCTCACCCTGCCAGGTTCTTGGGTAGCACTGGGAGCTGGTGCTGTGGGTAGGGAGTGAGGGGTCCTGAGGTTACTTGGTTTTCACAGCTCACAGGTTTTCTTGATTGCATGTTTTGTAGATCCACATTTTTATCCCTGTCGCTATCATTTTTCTTGACCTGCTATTTCAGTCACTCAAAACAGTATTACTGTATTGCATTGGAATTTCTTGGGCTCTTTTCCCCCATGAAGTTTTCATCAACCTAGGGAGAATAATAGCTAACGATAAGAATGGTGAACCACAGTTCCTTGCTGGTGGGCAGGCCCAGCTGTCAGGAACAAGGCCAATCAGCTGGTGCCCGGTGCCATGCCTACACCTGCTGCCACCCTGGGTGCTTGCCTTTCCCCAACCAGTCAGGTCCTCTCAACCCTGGGGTAGATTGGTTTTGGTCTCATTTTCACAGAAGAACCAAGCATCACAAACAGGTTGTTCCTTGCCTGATCCTACAGCCGTAAGTGACAGAGTTGGATCTGAACCTCAGTGGAGCAGAACCTAAACAGTTCCAGTCTCTTTCAGTCATTAAAGTATGGGAACGCTTCAACTTTGCTGGTTTAATGGCAGTGAAAGTTCATAGTGCAGTGTGTTTACTCAATGTCGTTTGAATGGCCTGCTAGAACTATTCACTCAGACGTGGAATTGGTATCGCCTATTCACTGTGGCCCAAACAGGTGATTCTCCCTCTTGAACTCTTCATTTTCTCTCATCCTCTTCAGCCAGTCCATTCTCAAGCCTTGTCCTCTTAAACTCCAAACTGTGTGTGATTGACTACAGCTCATTGCTGGTACTCCCATGATACCAGTGCCACCATTATTTTGCACTTGGGCCCCTGCTGTCCTCCTCACTGGCCTCTTTCCATCTGTGTTTGCTGCCATTGGTTGGTTCCTTATAGAGCAGCTGAGCAAGCAATTAAAACACCTGTGCACTTGCCATCACCTGCAGAATGATATCTAAAATCCTTAGCCTGCTTCACACATATGCCATGATCTGACCTCTGTCGAACCATATTTTGCCATGTCTCTCTGTCCATCTCTCTTTGTGGCCACCTTGATGTGCATATCTCCCCCTGGTGTGTCAAACGTGTCCCACATCAGAGTTTTTGTGCATGCCATTCCCTCTGCCTGAATCCTCTTGCCCCAAAACGTCACATGGATGCTACCTTCTTATCATTCAGGTCTTAGCTAGCAGGTCCTCTCCTCTGAGAAGCCCTCCCTGACCACCATGACACAACGGAGTCAGCTTCACTATCACTTATTTTCTAATGCATTGCTCTGCTTTCTTCCAGCCAATTCCCTGTGTCTCCCATCATCTTATTTTACTTATTTCTCTACACTATATGCTCCATGTAGGCAGGGATCATGTCTGTCTTGTTTCCTGCTTCGTTTCTAGAATAGTGTGTAACATATAGGAGGGACTCAGTAAATATTTGTGAATGAAAGATTTGATGAACAAATAAAGTATAGAGTCCTCAAAATGGGCTGGAGTAGCTTTGGAGTATAGCTCTGGGCTTCTTCCAGTCTAGAATCTCTTGGGGCTCGGGGATGATTATACCCTCCTGCCCACTGATGAGAATGACAGCTTCTCCTGATTGCCCTCTAGGAGTCTGGGGAGATAGGGAGAGCATAAAATCATGATGCTAAAGACAAAGGTGCGTTGACTGCTGTTGACATGTACAGATACATATGCTTGAGAGAGATGGAAGAGCTGGATGAGAATGACCAACACTGCATCCATCCATCTGTTCACTTGTCTCTCCTTCCATTCATCAAGAATATACTGGTTACTTGCTTCTCTCTGGGCTGCGGATTTAAAAATGTATTAGGTAAAGTCCCTGCCCTCATAGACTTCTCATTTCAGAAGGGGAAATGGAAATCCCTGTGGTGTTAAGTGGTTTCATAAAGATGGGCATGTGGGGATGCCTGGGTAGTGCAGTGGTTGAGCATCTGCCTTTGGCTCAGGGCATGATCCCGGGGTCTGGGATTGAGTCCCACATCAGGCTCCTTGTGGGTAGCCTGCTTCTCCCTCTGCCTGTGTCTCTGTCAATCTCTCTCTCTCTCATGAATAAATTAAAAAAAAAAGATGGGCATGTGCAGAGTACACAAGGGCACACAGAAGGGTGTCATATCTCACCTGGGAAGTTAGGGAGGGTCTTCTGAGGAGATGATAGCTGAGCTATGTGGGAGAAGTGTGAAGGATGCTGGCAGACATGGAAGTGAGCCCATCAGGGGCTCTCTCTCCCTTCACACCACTATAGCAAACTCCTGCTCATCCTCCAGATCCTAGCTCTAGGTAAGTCCCTTGTGAATGCCTTCTCCAATGTCCTCGGGATTTTAGGCCCTTTGTTAAACATGTCAACAGTACCAGATACCTTTTATTCTTGGCATTCACCAGAGATAAGGTTTACTTTTGTATTTGTAAGGTTATTTCATTAATAACTCTCTCCCCCAATAAACTATGAGTAACTAAGAATAGGAACTGCATTTATATTTGGCTCACTGCTTCATTCCCAGCAGCTTACACAATGCCTCGCGCAGAGAAGTGACTCAGTAGACACTTGCGTACTGAACACAGGTGGGTTGGGAAGTGGGAAAGATAAGGCCTAAGAGGTGAGCAGGGGCAAACCGTGAAGGATTTGTAGCTTCAAAGGAAGGACTATGTAGCTTCCTAGTGGAATTGACAGGAAAATGATGGAAATGTAAGTTTATTGTTCTGTAAGGACTGACACGAATGAGTACTTTGGGGACTCTTTTTTTGTCATACTAGATAGAATAGCTTTGTGAGCAAATGTAACCTAATGTAAAAATCTCTAAGGACAAATGAACTCCCATTTCTGGGACTCTCAGTCCTGGAGAAAAGACTTCAATTCACCATTTACTGTACCTGTACCTTTATGCCACCCTTTGTGTCTGGCCCTGGAAATGACAGAACGAACAATTCAGGGCTCCTCCCTGGCAGTAATGTACATTTGGAGGGGAGGGATGGTCTGTGATCCTCCAACAATGAGCAAACTTGGAGTGCAGATACAGAGGAAGGTTCAGGGAGCCAGCGGGACCCAGAAGTTAGCGTAACTGTGTCTGTCCAAAGAACTGATATTTTTATTTGTCCTTACCTGTAAACCGAGATTAAATTTAGATGCTGCCAGTGGGCACATGTCCCAGTGGAGATGTGCACAGGCCCTTTCCAAGGACAGTCCAGGGCATGTAGCAGCCTGGTATTGATGCTTTTTATGAAGAAATTGTTTCTTATCCTCACCTACAGCAAGCATTTTGTTATTTCAGTTTAGGATAACCCTTGCAAGTGTCATCCTGTAGTGGCTTGGTGCTGTTTTGCTAGACCGGTTACTTCATATTCCTAACAGCTTCTACAGTGCCTGTAGCTAGTAGGCGCTCAATAAATGCTGGTGGAAGGAAGGGGTGGAGTAAAGAAGAGACAGTCCTTGAAAAGACAGAGCAAATGACTTATAGGTTACCAAGTGTGAAGGATATAGTCCTCAAACTCCTAAAGAAACTGTCAAGTTTGTTAGATACATCTGTGCACCCTGTCTGGCCCACTCCACCAACCCTGTCCATTTGTGTCTCTGCTACATTTTGCCTCTTGGTCACTGAAGATGGAAGGGTGGGAAGAGAACCTGTGGCCTAGTTTTTATTGTTTTGTGTTGCCTTTTCCCCATGACTTGGCTCAGTTCCATGGCTGCATAAACATGTGAGAATATGAGGGAGGAGGTAGACTGGAATCTGAAACCAAGCCAGAGAGAACTGTAGAAAAGAGCTTCATGATGACAGGTGCTTTAGAGTCTCAGGAGAATCAAGTTTCTTCTTGTCAAAGCCCCTTGTTTAAAAGCCCAAGGGAACAAAGGAATTTTCCTTTTACAAAATCTGCCTATTCTATTTGTGCCATGACCCTTTTCCTTTTCCAACTCGGGGACTATGGAGCATTTGAGAGGCATTTCAAGCTTTCAAGATGAAGCTCTCCAAAGCATCTGAACTTGACTGATTCTACTCTTTCATTAACTTTAGGCAGCAAAAATGCTGGCTGTGTTCTGATCCCTGTACTTGGCTGGGCCTTGGGGAGTGTGGAGACAGGATGGACATGGTGCCTGCCCTCTAGGAGTTGGCACTTATAGCTGCCGCTTACTTAGGCTGGCTGCACAGTGAGCAGCACTGAAATGGAAGTTCAGATGTCCTCAGGCAGTCTATATCTGTGTGTCAGAAGCCTGACATCCACACATGGAGAAAGGCCTGGATACAGCCAGAGACAGAGACCAGGGGTTAAGTCCTAGTTCTTTCAGACTAGGACAACAGAGATGTTCTGAGGTGGAGAACAGAGCTGGGATTCTTCTCCTTCTCCCATTGTGCCATGACTCACGAATATGTTTGTTGACTAATTGCTTCTCTTTGAGAAGTTTGGAAATTACACAGCAATTTTATTGACAAAAGGATGAACTTCAAATTGCTGTTTTGCAAAAAATTGTTTTGTTCTTGAGGCAATCTCAACCCTTTTTCATTGAAATAAAATCTTAATACTAGCAGCTTGTCTCATGTGGGATCTGCACATTTTATTAGAGAAAGTATTGCTTCCCTTTCTGTTGTTTTAAATGATGGACCATTTCCAAGTTGATTCCATTTCTCCATGGATTCCCAAGCAAGTCAGTGAACAAAAAATATCTAGCACCCAAGTGTTAGATCCAGTGCTTATATCCCAGGCAATTATTTGGGGAGTAGAATGAGCCAGCCTGCTGGTGGCCTCTATCACATTCCTCAGTCACCTTCTGGGTATATTTTAGAAGGTGTCATTTTTTCCATATTCTAGCTCAAACCATAAAATTTTTACAGTTAAAAAGCTTTCTAGCCCAGGACTTGCCAAGGGGTATTCAAAAACAAGTTTTTAAAAGCTTATTCTCAATTTGTGTACCTATTTTTCCCCTAAAAATTAGTGTAAGTGTGGATATTTTTGTCTCACTATGAGGTGATGCATCTGAGAGGACTTTGGAGTTGCATGGACCTCCAAGTTCAGTGGAGAATGTCGCTTAATGAAAGCCTTGTCTGTTTTGCATGGTTTCTAGAAGTCAGCCCCTGGGTTTCCTGTTGACTGAAATCACAAGCAGTTGTGCTAACGAGATCATTCAGGAGGCACTGGTAGGAAGCAGCATAGCTCTCCAGGTCTTGAATATGAAGATGACCTTGTTGGTGTCCCGTTGCTCTCAGAACATGGACACCAAGGCCTTCTGCTGTCACTTTGTGGCAGGTATGGGAGAAGGAGGAGGGTGGCCATATCCAGGGAATTAATAGGTTGACCACTAGGGTTAGTGTATTCGATCTGAGGTATGGGCTGTCCCTATAGTTTTGACTCTGCAAGCCTGTAGGCATTTCTACTTGCTTTCCCCAGCAGAGCTAACAGAAAATTAGAAGAAGCTGTTGAGGTAGAGTGGCTTTGAAGATTTTTGGTTTTGTGTTCTTCCAGTTTGATTCAGAGGGAGTGTCAAAGACTTTGATGCTTATGAGCAGGGACAAGAAGGGAGATGGGAAGCCTGGAGGGGTGGTGATAAGCTGGCTCTGTCAGGAGCCGACCCTCTCATCCTCTCTCTCTTCTTGCATTTTTGTTCTAGCTCCTCATTTCTGTCCTGTGTAGTTCTTCAGTACCTCCTATCGGCCAAGGTCACAGTGGTTTTCCTGGCCTCTTTTCCAGGTACATAGGCTGTGCTTCTCCTCTGCTTGAGCAAATGCAGTAGTTTCTTGTTGTGCCTCATGACAAAAATGAGCTCTAGTTTGGATTCTAAGCCTCTTTCCTAATCTCTGTGCTCCTGGTCTCCTCCATGCCATGTTGTGTCCAAATCTTCAGAATCTTGCACAAAGTTGCACAGCCACCAGGAAGAGTTGTCCTCACGTGAGTTTGCCATCTTTCAGCTCCCATGGTACTGAGAGTCACCTGCCATGGTCCACAATGTCATTGTGGCCAATCTAGTATAATATGCTAGTTGATCCATTTGTTAATCTACTTGAAAACTCTTTGAGGTCAAGAACTATGACCTTGCTACTACATTGTGAATCTCTCAACATACAGTTTCTGCCAGAACAGAGGTGATTGGCATGAAAAGCTTAGGACAGCCGAGGGGTGGGGTGATGGTGGGTAAGATGAGCAGCAGGAGGATTAGCAAACTTGCTCTACAAGGTTGATAGATTTGACATCCTGATATCACTCTTTTTATCTTTCTTTATAAATGCCTTGGAGCAAGCCAATCAGGTGATTTGTATCCCAAAGTAGAAACAAGCCCATTTGGGAGACAGAGACTGCTCATCTTTCAACTCTGTAAGATACTGCTGAGCAAAGGAGAAATGTACAGGATTAAATTCCCATAGATTAAACCCGGTGGTGGTAGGAAGTTAAATTTACCTAATGAATATGCAGGAGGTGGTCATGTGACTTCCCATTCATGACGCCACTCAGACTGCAGTCACATTTGTGGGTGGCTCTGTGGGAAGAAAAGATGTAGGCTCTCCCTGGACAGGAGACCACATCCGTTCGAGGTAGGATTTTCTTTTGGCTAATGAAGGCACAGTGTATTTGATTTGGAGAGAAGCTTAGAACCTAACTGGTCCAGCCTCCTGGTGCCCACTCCATGACTTCCCTGAGGTTTATAGATGTGAGGACTGAGCCCAGGAGAAGTCAGGTTATTGTCTGAGCAGAGACTAGACCTGAGCCTCCTGATTTCCACACAAGAGCTTTTCATCAAAGGGTGACAGATGTTTGTGGGTACCAGGAAGCTGAGAGAAAACATATAGTGTCAGCAGCACCCAGAAATCCGGGTGGAAAGTTGCAGTTAGGGAGCTACCGTGTGTTTTCCCTGGTTTACATGCTTTTTTTGGTTCACTTTCCCTTCTTTTTTTCTGCCTGCTTCCTGACCTCTTTCTGCGGTCTTTCTCGGTCTCTCTCCCATGAGGCTAGGGAGCCATCTCTGGGCCTCTGAAAGATCCAGCTGATGCTGTACTTCTGACTCCAGCCTTGCCTGCATGTCACAAAACAGTGCTCCCTGGGTCCCTTGCCCCAGCAGCCATGCTGTGCCTTCACTGGGAAAGATGCTGCCAACCACTGTGAGCCCTCCCTGCTGTGCAGAGGCCCAGGGGTATAGGAGTTCTGAGGGTGAGCGATCTTGAGTAGGTAACTCTTTTAGGTGAACCTGAAGATAGGAACAATATTGATAATGGTAATGATAATGGAACAATAAAGATAAAATAGCTACTATTTATCCATGTTGCACCATGCTACAAGCTTTAGCTCTGTTCTCCCACTTAGTACATAGCTCCAAAATGTCAGTGGCAGTTTTCCAGAGGAAGACATGGAAGCTCAGAGAGGTGAGGTAACTTCTCTGAGTTCATGCCTCAGGACCCAGACCTAATCAGGGTCTCTCGGGAAGGGCAGAGGTCTGAGGGGTGGAGACCTCTAGCCTGCAGCCCCTTCGGATACAGCCTATGGTTATGGCCGTCACCGCTAGGGAAGAAAGGAGATCACCCAGTGACTCTTTGCTTCTCTGGTCCTGATGCACTTACTCTGTTGGAAGGGAAAGAAAACCAGGCTTCACACTCTTCCCATCATCCTTCTCTTCAGGAAGCATTGCCTGATGTGTCCCTATTGTATGGATCTAATTCATTTCCACAAACACCTATGAGGACTTCCCTGGCCGCGGGGGGAATGACAGCTTGTTACATAACAGGAGCATTTGATCAGGACTCAGAAGACATTAGTCAAGTTTCAGCTTTCCTCGGTATTATCCTGGTAACCTTGGACAAATCATGTGATTTCTCTGAGTCTCCATTTCTTCATCCATCACACAGAGCTAATGATGACAGAAGCAGCACGGCTGTCCTTGCTCGGTTTCTGCACTGAGGTGGCGGCTGGTTGGGGAGCCTTGACGTCTTGTCACCTTTGGGGTGGCTCATGTTGCCTCTAACCAAGAAAGCTTCTGGTTGGGGCTGAGTGTGAGTTGTAGGGAGAGGTGTCAGAGAGGAGCAGAGGAAAGAGCCAGAGTTCAGGAAATAGTTCTTTGTGTCCTTTGTGGAGCTCAGGTGTCCTCAGCTGTCAGGCAGTAGGTTCACCTAGGGAGTGGGACAGGAAGATGTGGGGCCCTTTATAGGAAAAGGAAGGAGGACCAGATGGGGAGTCCCGGTGCTCAACACTCCAAGAGCATTTTTCATTTCACTTGCCTTAAATATAACAGCACCCGAAGGGAGTGTTGTTATTTTCAGTCTACAGATGGGTGAACCAGACTCCAATTAGTATGTGGTGGCACTGGGATCAAGCCAAGGTCCCTCACATCGTGAAGCCCATGGCCCCCAGCCCTGAACAGCGCCGCCTTGTGGGAGCAGGATGGGGGACGGGTGTTGTGCTGGTGAAACAGTGGTGTGATGCCATTTCCAACCATCCTATTGGCCAATACCTGAAGAACCAAGCAGGCTTGGCAAGTGAGGATCACAGCTCATCAGTGCAATGCCCTACTTTAAGGAGACATCGGCCCCGTAGTTTCTGTCATGGTCATCTGCATCAGTAATGATGGAACCAGGACTGGACTTGGCCATCCTCTTTCACATGGGCGTGCACCTGGGTGTCCATTTCAGCATCCCTTTAGGAAAGGCAAGGTTCCTCCCCACACCACAGGGTGAAAGTGTTCACAGTGCTGGCCAGGGCACAGATCTCTTTCTATAAACCATGTCCTCCCAGCCCTCTCTATTAGTAGCCTCCTCACTCCTTCTGGTGTCAGAAAGCCAGGAGGGGAGGCTGGCCAGCAGCTCTCCACCAGTACAGATGGCGAGTGGGATCATTTCCCTGGAGCTGAGCTTCTGTTTGGGGAAATGTCACTTTCCTGCTCTTGCCTCTCAAATGCTTCTGAGCTGTGGTTTGTCATGGCCTTAAATTTAAACCTTGGTTTTTCCTTTCTAGTAACTTATGGGTCCTTTCTGACAGCTCCCATCAGGTTGCCATCTTTCATCACCTGTTGTGTATGGGTGTGGGGTGGTGGGGTCAGGCGGGGGCTGTTCTGGTTGATCTCACTGGTGCTGCTTAGGGAACCCTCAATCTGTGTCCTCCTTTTATGGTTTGTCACGCTGGATACTGATATTCCCCTCTGTTAGAATTGCATATTTGGTTGTCTTCTAGAAACATAGAGATTTTAGAGTTTTTAAAAATGTTATATTGCTTTGTTCTCATTAAAACTGCAATAAATGCAGAATATTTGTGTGACTGTGGAAAATCATGTGCTATGTATAATCCTTTTGCTTCTGCAGGTGGTGGATTCCTGAAAAGGGACTTTACTTCACTGTAATGATGGGTTTGTGGATCCAAAGGAAAAACTTCCAGAGCCAAGGAAGTGAGGGCTGTCTCTGAGGAAGGGACCCAGTCAGTGGGCAGCTCAAGAGAAATTTTGGAGGAGATGGAAAACCCTAACTGAGGTTTTCTTTTTGATATAACCTCCCCTGTGGTCCCACAATGTCTTTAGCAGAGCATTCATTTTTTCACTAATACTTCTTACAGGGGCCTTTTTGTTGGGGGAATTCAAATGACCACTTCCTCTCTGATAGTGGCTTCTCCCTATCCCCCCAGACTGGTTCTGTTTCAACTCATTTTAAGCCCTCAAGTGTTTTCCATGTCCCAGCAACATCTCAAATGCTGAGAGTGGGATGGGCAGCCTCTGCCTGCCAGGACCTTATAGACGGGAAGGGAGGAGACATTCGTTCCATCACCCCACCATGGCTCCAAGGTTGACAGAGAGTTGTGGGCAATCCCTGGACAACTGTGCAGCTTGGAGCACATCCCACTGCTCAGCACTACCATTATGAAGCAGAAGGGGCAAAGCCACTTTGTGGGGATAGAATTTATGACATCTTCATGGATGGCAAGTGAATTGACTCAGGCACTCTGGGCACAGTCTCTGAAGTAGAATGGAGGCACCATAGCAGCTACAGCTGAGTCGGGGTTGGGGGGTGGTGAGAGTAGGTTTGGCAGAGGAGAATGAGCACTACCCTGTGTCAGGCACCCGGCTGAGCCTCAATCACAATCCTGGCTCATCCTCACAATTCAGAGTCAGGTGCCATTGTCATTTCTATTTTACATATGCAGAAACAGAACATCACAGAGTTAAGTGACTTGCTCTAGGTCAATGAGTGAGTAAACAAGAGTTGATATTTGAGTCTGGGTTTGTCTGTCTCCAAATTCCCCACTCATGACTCCTGTAGGATTCTTACTATGTCATTGTTTACTTCTGTGACACTGGAGGGAAAGAAGCCCGCCGGGATTTCCCAAGATGTAGGCTGAAAGAAAGTCCATTCCTTCCATGGGTGGGCGTGGTGGGGGTGACGGGTATCCTGAATGTATCTGGTGCTTTCCATCTGTCACAGAGGCCATATTCTGTGTCTGGCCTTGTGCTGACCACTTGATATGTATCATTTCATTTCATGTTGATTCTTTCCTAGTATCTGGCTTCCTTTTCTAGAATGTAAACCCCCTTGAGGACAGCAAACCTTCCTGTTTTATTCACTGCTATATGTCTAGCAATTGGAACATTGCCAGGCACATAGTAGGTGCTTAACAAAAAAAATGTCAGTTGAATAAATGGATTATAGAAGGCCACTGAGACTGGTAGAATTATTTCCTCCATTTTAGCAATTAGGAAAGTCAGGAACAGGAAGGTTAACTCACTTTCCCATAGCTAGGAAGTCAAGAGCCAGGGTGGATTTGAATTCAGGGTAACACATTCCAGAGCCTGTGTTCTAACCACTGTGCTTTCTGGGAGGTCACCAGTATGCTTGTGGTGGGCTTAAGTGGCTGATATACTGGCTTTCCTGTGAACTTCGCAAGTGGCATCCTCCCCAAGTAGCAAAGGGAAGGAGATAATTGATGAGCTTAATTATCTGTGGCAGTAACATGATGCGAGTACCACAACATGAGTAGTCATTATTACTTTGCAGCGCAGGATTCCCCCAAACAGGAGGGAGCACACACATTGCAATAGGCACTGTGAGACAGGAGCTGTTCTATTTCATTCATGGGGGTCCCCCCCCCAGAGCTTGGTGTTAGAGTGTTTGAAAAATCACTCGGCTGTATGAAACACAAATTATATTAGATGGAGAGCAGCTAGCTTCCTAGAGATCACAGTTGGCCTTCCTTAATGAATTTTGGCCTGATTAACACAAGTTCTGGATTGACATCAAAATATGCAAGTAGAAACTTGGTAGGGGTGGGAGGAAACTAGTTCGAGCTTGCTGATTTTGAAATCACAGGAAGGAGAGGTTTGTGTGAAGATTGGAGCTGAGGACTGCATGTGTAGTGAGCTCCTAGATCTTTGAAGCAATGTTGCTTTGCTCAGACCTCTGTAGACTGAGGCCCAGCCCAGTCTCTGCAGCCTTCCTGGCCCCCATTCCCTGTCCAAGGGCAGGAGGTCAGGGTGGAAACCTAAGGCTAACTGACCCTGAGGATGTGTACCAACCTCTTCTTGTGTCTCATTTCCTCGGTACCTGGATGACTGGTCATGCACCATCATCTAAATCCACCCTTGCCATCTTCATGGAGACTTCCAGTGACATCTTGTCCCTGAATGCCTGCTTCTTCATAGCTGGGTCTCTATTCCTGTCCCTTCTGTATGGACTCTTGCCAGTTGCTTACCTAACCACCCCCTCCCACCAGACTGAGATCTTGGCATCTCCTCACAAGACTCAGCTTTTTGAAAGTGCTGGGCATGTCTCTGCCCCCCTTTGTCCTCATGACTGACCTTCTGGACTCAGACCTGGATCTTCTTAGACATCATCAGAAGTGAGTCAGATACCTACATTCCAGCCTCAGATGTCTTTACGTCATCCAGCTTTGTGATCTCAGTATCAAGCTATGGCAATCTCAGGGTCACTGGGGCTACAGTTTTAGCCTCACTAGAAAGTACAAAAGGAGAAGAGATCCCCTGTGAATGGTGGGACTTAGACATTTGTGGTCCTGGGATGAACAGTAGGAATCATCAGCTCACACTCACCTCATGGAGCAGAATGGCAACCAGGGTCAGCCTCATGGGACAGCTGGTCTACTTGGCTCACCTTTTGTCATGCTCTGGGAGAAATTAGATGAGATGAGATCTATTTGGGGGGAAAACTACATAATCAGAAGAGGAAAAATGACAGACTGTCTGCCCCTCACCAGTTCCACAGCTCAGCTTCTTTATCAGAGAATGAACTCTTGCAAGGACATTTTATTACTTAAATGTATTTTTCACACAGGTGATGCCAAGCAAAGAAAATCCTCTTTGAGTTATATGACTTTTTTGTTCAGCACTACAGGGTCTTTCATCTCTAAGCAGTAAAATCAGGCAGTAATTCAAAGTTTAAGTTACTGTTTCATTGAAAAAGTATCACCTTCATCTTGTTGCATTTGGTCAAAAGTCTGCTTTGGCATTTTTGGTCACCTTTACCTACAGCTTCATTTTTGTTGGCTCTTAGGAGTGTATGCAGGCTTTATTCAGAAAGGCATCTGGGGTTTATTCTTCTAGAGCAAGTGGAGGCAGAGAGAGGAAGAAATTGTCTAAAGCAGACAGAAAGTAAGGTTGCCTGGCTGGTGATGTTTATCTCATGTCAGGCCACGGTGAGATGTTAATGGCTTTTTCTGACCTTGGGGAGTGTTAGCTTTGGAAAGAATTGGTGGATATGCTTAGTTGGCATCTGTTTTCTCATTCTGCAGAATGATAGGGGTTGCTAGGGATGCGACACATACTCTATCACTCTAGAAATCTGCTACTCTTTCTCTGTCTGCATTTCTTCTTCCTTATCAGTGAGGAAAGAGGCTTTTTATGCAGAGGCTCTAGGAGAGGTCATCAGTTGAGAAACCAGGAGTCATGAGAGTCTGTCTCTACTCTTTGATAGTGATGACAGAGACAGCAGACAACCTGAGGAAGGTGGCTCAGGACTGCTCCTCAGAAAGCAGATCCACAAGGGCGCTTTGGGACAGAAGGAGGCAAAGCCTCCAAAGGAGGATCAGAATGGAGAGGTGCTTCACCATTGTCTAAGTTCCAAAGATTAAGTACTTATGAGCCTGCATCCTAAGAAGTTCACAACCAGGAGAAAGTATGTTTGAAGCCATGAAAGAGGCCTTGGTTGGGTTGCTCTATGGAGGTTATGGATCTGATACAGACTTCTGTTTGCTCTGAATTTTTCATTAGTGACACAGTCATCCTGCCCATACCTGTGGATGGCTGTGAGGTGCTGTCCCACATAGCATTTAGAATGTGTATGATTGGGGCACCTGGGTGGCTCAGTCAGTTAAGCATCCAACTCTTGATCTCAGCTCAGGTTTTGATCTCAGTGTTGTGAGCTCAAGCCCTCATTGGGCTCCACAGTGAGTGTGGAGCCTCCTTAAAACAACAATAACAACAACTGTGATTGTCTTCTTTGAGTTTTCCAAGAAACTGATTTTTAATTTGGCTGTAGTTCTGGTAAGGCTTCAGGTGCTTATTTCCTGTTTCATTCCTTTATTCTTTCCTTGAACACATATGAGCACTTATGGTGTTCTGGGCACTGTTTGAGGTACGTGAGATGTAGCAGTGAATGTCAAGACCAGGATCCCTGTTCTTTTAAGGTCCACGTTCCAGGGGAACCGTGACAAGACCCCTACAGAGACACTTGGGAGAGAGACCTCCTCTCTGCCTTTCCACATGCAGAATGATGTAAGTCAGCACACGCTACCTCGGCGTAGTCCAGGGAGAATTCTGCATGGCATGAAAGACTGGGCTTTCTTTGTAGGAGAGGAGTTCCTATAGGCACCCTGGGCTGACTGGGAGGACCACTGTCAGTACAGCTCTGAGCTTGCTAAATATCTTGACAAGGGACCGTATAATTAACCCCTTAAGAGCACAAGCCTTAGGGTCAGACAGCCTGGGTTTGAATTTGATCTCTGCAGTGTAGAATTGGCTTTCACTGAGCAAAGATTTCTGAGCCCCAGTTTCTTTGTAGGCAAGTTTGTTGCTAGCAGAGTTCTTGTTGTATAGCAGCTGGGGTGGAAATTAAGGGAGTGAGTATAGGAAAAGCTTTTAGCACCACACCTTTTACATGACTAATTGTAGTGACCCTTATGTATATTATGAAGACTTTGAAGCCATTTCTATTGGCACTATGGAGGCTGTAGATAAACCTTGGGTTTATAGCTTGACTCTGAGGGATACACACATATACTACACAGAAGCCAGGCAGTCCAGCAGCTCAGTCACAAATGGGAAGGAAACACTGGGAGCCATAAGAAGCAGGCGTGGGCTTGTGGAGGGCAGGGGCACAGATTGGAAATGTGCTTGGGGTCAGGGATGTCCCAGGGGGAATGTGGCCCAAGTGGGGAAGCTTCACATAGGAGGAGAGAGAGGCTTCCATGTGACAGGAGTATGAGAGTGGAGGGAACCTGGGAGCCACTGTGAAAGAACTAGAGCACAGTTATTGGTGAGGCAAGATCAGGACCGGAGGGGACATACCTCAGAAACAAGAACTAGAATTTAATCCAGGTGAGGAAAATGTCAGCACATGGGGATCTTTGGCCTGACTTCCCAGTAAGTAGGGAGAATCCAACTGGTAGGAGGGACCATGCAGATTTTGTGTCCAATGAACTGTGAGAGCCCGAGTGCTGTCTACAAGGCCGAGCAGGGTCAAAGCCTTGAGTTCTTGGTGAGAGATGACTGACTTCATTTGGGTAACTCGACTACAGCTCATGGCCTCCAAGCTCTGTGATTACTCAGCAGGTAGCGAGATGCCTGTTCATCTGTCCAGGCATCGGCATTTGTTGGCTGCCTCCTCTTTTTCAGATCTTTTTCTAGGCAGTAAAGCCAAACGGGTAATTACAACACTGTATTTGTGGAGCTTATAAGTGAGACAGGCAAGAAAGCAGTCACTGCAGCTCAGGGCAGCAAATGGTGGAGGTGGGCACAGGTGGTGAGTGCTCTCGAGGAAAACCTGCCACAGGATCCCCAGGGGCTGCAGACAAAACAAGACATCAAAGTGGATGGTGGTAAGGGGAGCACAGAGGGTCCGTTTAGGGGATGGTATGCCGGAGCAGAATGAGCATACATTGGGAAGAGAAGCCAAGGGACGAAGTGAGAGGCTGCGTGGGCTGTAGATCATCAGGGTCCTCGTGTGGGCTCACATCTTCACACTCAGCTGAGGATGACAGGGGACAAGGAGTGGGTGTGAACTGGGACAGAGAAGTGCACGCATTAGCATTTTACAGAGATCCTCCAGGTGCGGAGCAGCTATTGGCCAAGTGCAAGGATGGAGGCGGGTTGGCAGGACTGGAGGCATGAACTGAGATTTGCTGCCCACCATGTGTCAGGGGTGTTGCCAGACCCTAGAGGACCCCCATTTCCCCATTTTGTCCTGACAGCTGCAGGAACGGGGGTGGCTTTACCTAGTGATAAGGAAAGGAAGACTTGGGCAGGTTCTGTGAATTGCTCAGACTCTCCTCTCTGGGAGGCAATGGAGCCCCCAAGGGTCACATCCCTTTTAGTCCTGCGGTGACAGGGGCAGACCGAGCGTGGGCAGCGAGCCCCTTCCCATCCATCACCACAGTGGGAGAGGTGAGAGTCCTGATGGAAATTAGGTGGCACCTTCCCCTAGATACCACCTCCTGTGAATCTTGTCTGTGGGGAAATGTGCCCCGGCAGTGGTGTGGGAGTGCAAGTGCAGGTGGCTGGGAGAGGTGGCTTTGCGTGGGCAGGGCACCTCCGAGGAAGCCAGGACAGCCGGAGAGGCAGGCATCCCAAGGGCGTTTATAGCAGCGGAGACATTTTTATTTTAAGCAGGTGCCAGCTAGGAACATTCTCTTCCTTTCTCCTAGAGCTGCCTGAGCCCACACAGCCAGGCTGGCGAGAGACCGCGAGCAAGCCCCTGCTCCCAGCCCGCCTCCTGCACCGCCTGGAGTCTCTCCTGGAGGGTGGCTGCTATTTCCCATACTTGCAGGATCCCCTCCTTTTCTCCTTCTGCTGTACTTCCTCTGCTGGTTTTTCTTTTTCTTCCCCTCTCCCTCATTCTTTGTGTTCCTTCCCTCCTTACCTTCCCGCCCCCCCTCGTCTGTGACATAATATGTACTCCTGAATCCCCCAGAGCTCCTGGCAAGATGACTAATGTCAGCAGGTCCTCCCTACCCACGTCGAGGTGTGGGGCTTATGTGTGGTCCGAGGGCATGTGAGCATGAACAGCACCCTGTTGTCCAGTTTTTGCCCTTGAGGATGCTCCCCAGAAGCTCTCTCCTACAGTGGGAGTCAGGCTCAGAGGCCTGGTCTTGGAGCCCTCCCAGGCTGGGCCACTCCGGACTGCCAGCTCCTGAAGGCACCTTGCCCAGGAGAGCCCCGGGATAGCATTTGACAGCAACTGTTTGCCCAGAGCAGCTGCAGCCCTTGAGCCTCTGAGGCAGGTGAGCCCGGCGCCGTCAGCTTCTAGAGCACACTAGGGAAGGCACCTGGTGGTCTTACTCAGCCCTGCTGGCTAATCTGCTTCAGTTCAGCTAGTTATCATAGCAGATAACTACGATAACTGTCACAGATATTGTGACAGTTTAAACTGACTTTGAACAACATCAGTGACACCAGTGCAGTTAATGAGTGAGGGTGTCAGGTGGTGTTCGTCAGAGGGCAGCGGCCGGCTACCTGCCTCCCCTCGCTGTGGCTCCACACCATGGCAGCTTCCAGCAGCGGACTCCTGTCCTCCCTCACTTCGCTCCCCTCAGTATCCTCTGCCTCTCCATTCAGCCTTCCCGAGATGCCTGGAAAGATTGCACCAGACCCTGCAATGTCAGGAAGCCTGTGAGTCACCACACACAGCAGTGGCCTAAGGAGAAGTTGTAGGATCTGAATTAAAAATGAAGTCTGCCATTTACTGGCCTTGGGACCTTGAGCCGGTCGTTTGCTTTCTCTAGCTTTCGCTTTCTTAATCCGCGAAATGGGCCCACCCGCATCTGCTCTTACACAGTGTCATAGAAAGTATGTCCCATAAGTAAGCATGCCTGTGAAGCACTTGCTGGGTGCTGGGATCTACACAAAGACGCATGTGTTCTTCAGAAGCAGCTGTGTAGACAGATAGGCATGAGCAGTGTGGTGGACCAGGGGCACAGAAGCCCCCTGGAAGCCTGTCTGGAGGGGAGGTAGGAGCCAGGCCAGGAAGAGGGGAGGATCTGAACCTATTCTCACGTTCAGGTGGCTGTGTGCCTCTTCACTTTTAAGGAAATCAGTTTCATTTCTCCTTGGAGCCCTTTTCCTAGAGGGCTAGATGGGAACTTGAACTCCTTTTGGGACTTTGGCCTCTTCCTTGGGGTCCTGTCACTTGTCAGAACTATACTTATAGTCAAACACTGGGGGTAGATTGGAGATGCGATCTGCTGATTACTCACCTGGGCACGTAGGCCATTGCTTTTGTTCACACATTCCTTTACCCCATGTGTCTTTACTGAGTAACTACTATGTGCCAGGTACTGTGCTAGGCACTGTGGATATAGCAGGAACAGAACAGACATCCCTGTCCTCATGGAACTTAAATTTTAGCAAGGAGGAGAGACAGAGACAGGAAACAGCAAATAAAACAAATTCATACAGTGTATTAAAATTATATATACATGTGTATATATATGGTTATATATGTACATTTATATAAATGATTATATGTATATATGGATGTATGTGTGTGTGTGTGTGTATATATATATATTTGTATTTATATAAATGAGAACAGTGTGGGAGGGTCAGGAGTACTGGTTATAATCATACAAGAGTCCTGAGAGAAGGCTTCATTGGGAAGGTGACATCTGAACAAAAGCTTGCGAAAGATGAGGGACACAGAGGGGGACCTTTAACTGTCCCCATGTCCAGGGCTGCTCTGGATGTGGGGTTGTCTTCTGCTCCAGGCCATGCTGGGCCAGGCTGCATGTGGTCCCACTTGTCCTGAGACACACCTTGCAGTTCTGTCTCCATGGGATCTGTGGTCTCCCCAGTGGGCTGGTAGGAAGCAGAGCCTGGGAACTGCAAGTCCTTCTGTATTGGTGCTTCTCCCCCAAATCCTAGATAGAGGGGAAATCCCACAGACATGTGAAATCTCAAAACATCATCCAGCCTGAAGAGGATCCTGGGCAGAGGAGACAGCAGGGCAAAGTCCCCGAAGTGAGAGGCAGAGGAGGTGAGGCATGGAAGCTCCAGGCGTGTGATATTGGGATGTGTAAATCATGGACTGGGGACAGGGGAGGAGTGGTGATGAGCCTGGGAACCTGCAGGGTGGGATAGGCACCCTACTGGATGTCTCTGCTCACCAGAGGTGGCCTCACTGCCAGAGGCATGGCATGAAGGAGAGTGCCGCGAACCAAAGGCTGCAGGAATTAGTTCAGAGTTGGAACTTGTCCCTTAAACCTGCCTCTGGGGAGCTGGCATCTTTTCTTAGGCTCCCACACATGGAGCCTTGCCCTTTCCTTTGGCATTTCACGTGCACAACGTTCCACTGGTCTTCTTACACAAGTTAGAGGAAATTTATGCAGCTTTGCCTCTAAATGCAAACCTGTGACAACGTGTACACAAACTGGCCTAAAACTAGCCTCCTCTTTTGCTGAAAAAGGGTTTGCTGAATTGTTGACAAAGTGAAGAAGGTCAGGAGAAGGTAGGGAAGTTACTTGAGAAAATGACCTCAGACAAAACGTGTGTCCATCTCCAACTTTTGCTCCTCAAAGACAACCAAAGAGGGTCTTTGCAAGATCTAAGATGCTGCCGCCCTGTGCACCTGCATTTACCCTTCCCATTGCAGCCTTGCTGTCCTCTGTCATGGAAGAGTAGTGCTCCAGAAAAACCTCAGTCATTGGTCAAACAAATTCTTGTTGAAGGCCTGCCCTTCCTGCTGAAAGCAGAAGAGAGGATCCCCAATGCCCTCTAAGAGCTCACCCCTGGTGGAGAGCACGGGAGGACACGTCGCTGCAGTAGACACCAGGCCCTTGCAACCATGTGCGGAGCCGTCAGGGGAGCACACAGGTATGGGGAGACCACAGACATGGCATACCATGGTCTGGAAGAATTTTCTCAGCACCGCTGGGCAAAGCAAGTTACATTTATTTTCATTGTTTTGTTTCTGAAATTCTACATACTGGTGCAATTTTCTTTTTCTGGTGCAATTATATGGTATTTGTCTTTCTCTGCTAACTTATTTCACTTAGCATTAGATGCTCTAGGTCCACCCATTTGCAAATGGCAAGATCTCATTCTTTTTACAGCCGAGTAATATTCCTGTGTGCATATATATGTATATATATACACACACATATATAAATACCACCGCATTATGTGTGTGTATATATATGTGTGTGTGTGTGTGTGTGTGTGTATACCACCACATCTTCTTTATCCATTCATCTATCAGTAGACACTTTGGGTTTCTTCCATATCTTTGCTGTTGTAAATAACACTGCAATAAACATAGGGATGCATATATCTTTTCAAATTAGTGTTTTCCCTTACTTTGGGTAAATACCCAATAGTGGATTTACTGCATTACGTGGTAATTCTATCTTTAATTTTTTTGAGGAACCTCCACACTGTTTTCCAGAGTGGCTGCACCAATTTGCATTCCCACCAGCATCTAGATGTGTCTCCTCAGGCAAGGAAAATGAAAGCAAAATTAAACTGGTGGGAATATGCTGAAATAAAAAGTTTTCACACAGCATAGGAAACCATCAACAAAACAACATGGCAATCTACTGAGTGGGAAAAGGTATTTGCAAATGATACATCCAATTAGGAGTTAATATCCAAAATATATAAAGAACTCATACAACTCGATACCAAAAACCAATCCACTTGGTTTGGGCAGAGAACTCCTCCAGATGGGCAACAGACACATGAAAAGGTGCACCACATGACTTATCATCAGGGAGATGCAAATCAAAACCATAGTGAGGTATCACCTCACACCTGTCAGAGAGTTAGAATAAAAAAAAAAAAAGAAAAAAAAAACAAGAAATAACAAGTGTTGGTGAGGATGTGGAGAGATGGGTTTAATAATTATTAAATAGGGATCACTGGGTGATTCAGTGGTTTAGCACCTGCCTTCAGCCCAGGGCGTGATCCTGGAGTCCCGGGATCGAGTCCCACATCGGGCTCCCTGCATGGAGCCTGCTTCTCCCTCTGCCTGTGTCTCTCTCTGTGTCTCTTATGAATAAATAAAATCTTAAAAAAAAAGAGGTTTACCTTCTGGAGGAAGTACAAGTACGGTAGCTTCATGGTCATATAGGGCCTAGGGCCCGGGTTCCTTCTGCCTTTAAAAAAATAATTATTATTATTATTATTATTAAACATATGGAAGAATTTAAAAAAAGAAAGTAAGGAGTACTTACATACCCATTTGGCACTTGCTAATGTTTTGTGAATTCACACCCTCTCTATAACCTACATGCTTTCCCCCTTGAACCATTTGGAAAAAAATTACAGGTGCTAAGATGCCTCACCCCTAGGGAAACAGACATTCTCCTGTATGACCACCTTTGTAGGTATTATTATACCCATGAGAACACTAATCCAGTGATGTCATGTAATAGGCAGTCCTCATTAAAACCACAGCACTTTTTCCTGGAATGTCTCCTACAGCTTTGTGTCATTGTGATTTTTCAAGATTCAGTCAAGCCTCACCCACTGTGTTTGTTCCACATATGTAATTTCTTCTAATCTAGAAGAGTGACCCACTCACCCCAAAGTTTTTTGTGGTGGTTTATTTTTTTTGAAAGTTCAGGCATTTATCTTATAAAATGTCTTTAATTATGTCTTTTTGTTTTTTTAAGATTTATTTGACACAGAGACAGAGTGCACACAAGTAGGGGGATTGGCAGGCAGAGAGTAAAGAAAAAGAGCAGGGAGCCCAATGTGGGGCTCAATCCCAGGACCCTGAGATCATGACCTGAGCTGAAGGCAGACGCTTAACCAACTGAGCCACCCAGGTGCCCCCAAATGTCTTCAATTTTGGACTTGTTCTCTAATGAATAGCTTGAGATGAGGCATTTTTGGCACCCATCTGTTGGAGGCACTATTGTGTAGAGCTTCCTTGTGTAGGAAGTACATCAAGAGTGCCATGCCAGCTGATCCCACTGCTGGTGGTGCTAAATTGGCCCCATCCCTGCATGAAGGGGTGACTGCCATGTATTTTTATTGAAAATGTACATTTTCCTCATTTAGCAATGAGGTGTGTGCTCTGTGGGTGGCACTTTGAAATGGTGTGATTGTCCTGTTCCCCAAATATTTTTACCCACGATTTCTAATAAACATCAAATGATCCTTTTCTGACTCAATTATTACATGGGGGGTTGCCAAATGATTTTCTACTTTTAACATCCCTTCTCAATTTATTTAGCTGGCATTCTTCTGTAAAGATGAGTGTTTCCTTTTTCACATTTTTAACAACTTGGTTTTAAGGTGTAAGGTTGTGCCTTCTTTGGATCTCTTAACTCAGAACAGTGTGTGCACATGTGTGTGTGGGTAGAGGGGGCGGTGGGGGGAGCCTGAGCCCTGAGTCACACACAGGCCTCTGCACATTCAGCCAAGAGTCCCTTCCACTCTCCACCCCACTCACTCCTCTGTACCCACACTTGCTTTTCTGATAATGCTTAGGTGCAGTCAGCATCTTCTACCTCAGGACCTTTGCCTGGAATCCCCTTACCCCAGGGGGCTGCATGGCTCACTTTACTCTTTTTTCTTCCCAGATGTCATCTTCCCAGATGGCCTGATCACCCCATATAATAGACCCTTCCATCTCCATTATTCTTTCTTACTCTCCTCTGTGCTGCTTCACAGTTCTTGTCAGCACCTGCCATATAAACGTCATGGGAACCGTGTTTTTATTTGGAGCCTAGTACGGAGCCTGACCCATAGAGGTACTCAATAAATATCTGGAGGTGAGACGGGACCCTTACATGAATGCATGTTTTGTAAGGCTCTGAATGAATCCAAAGATCCCTATTTCTCTTCACTGCTTCTTCCATACGACGACAGGGACACTCAAGCCCAGAACAGATATGGACAGCTGTTCTTCTGTCTCAGGGGTAACGTGTATTGCTAGCAGCCATTCACTTCCTGCCCACTCATTCAAGCCAGCAGAGCCATGAGATTATCCACCCCTCCTTTCTTTGACATGATTTTTGGGGAATAAAAACAAATCAGAATTCATCAACTGTGAACAAAATTGTCAACTGTGAACTGTCAACAGTCTGGTTTAAAAATAGATGATTGGTTGATGAAATAGAGTTGAGAAAGCAATTTAAATAAAATGTTAAAAATAATACCCAAAGCATGCCAGGCAAAGCAAAGAGTGTGGGGTGGCGGGGAAATGTACTCAGTGGAGACCTTTGTGGGCAGTGAACCAGAGAGAGGTTATTAGTTTTGCTTTACAAATCACAGAAGAGAAAGATTTACTGGCCGTTTGCAGTAATATTCACTCATTCCGACGTGTTGGTGTGTTATGCAAAATGGAAGGAAAGATTGGTTGGGAAATCTGCTAGCACATTTATTTTTAAATAGGTCAACATTTTGAATATTTCTGTCCATTCGCAAAGCCTTCACCTCCCTCTATCTTCTGCGTTTCTGTGAAAACTGGGGAAGACATTTGTCTCCCAGCAGGTTGAGGGGTATAGAAGCTTCAGGAGGTTATGTCTGTGTTTCTGTTTGTGTTTGTATGAATATGGGTTCCAGTACAAAGTTTAAATGTTGTTAATTTCTCACTTTCTGGGCTCTCCTTTATATAGTTAGGGCTGATGATTTATTTCACTACTTGATCATAAAATCAGTATAAAGTCTTGAATTTTTCAAGCGCCTAGGTGGCTCAGTCAGTTCAGCATCTGCCTTTGGCTAAGATCATGATCTCAGGGTCCTGGGATGGAGCTCTGAGTCAGGCTCTCCGCTTGCAGGAAGTGTGCTGCTCCCTCTCCCTCTGCCCCTCCCCCTGTTTGTGGTTTCTGTCAATTGCTCTCTCTCTCTCAAATAAATAAAATCTTAAAAAAAAAAGTCTTGGGGCACCTGGGTGGCTCAGTGGTTGAGCGTCTGCCTTCGGCTCAGGTCGTGACCCCAGGGTCCTGGGATTGAGTCCACATCGGGCTCCCTGCAGGGAGCCTGCTTCTCCCTCTACCTATGTTTCTGCCTCTCTCTGTGTGTCTCTTAGGAAAAATAAATAAATTTTTCAAAGTCTTGACTTTTTCATACTTGCTATTTTTTGCCCATGTGTCACAGCTGATTATTTGGCCAAGTTCTGTATGTCCACTTGCCCAAATCCTAAGGCTGCTATTCCAAGGTTTGTGTGTCTTTCTTTCTTTCTTTCTTTCTTTCTTTCTTTCTTTCTTTCTTTCTTTCTTTCTTTCTTTCTTTCTGTCTTCCTTCCTTCCTTCCTTCCTTTCCTTCCTTTCTTTCTCTTCCTTCCTTCCTTCCTTTCTTCCTTTCTTTCCTTCTTTCCTTTCTTTCCTTTCTTTCCTTCTTTCCTTTCTTTCCTTTCTTTCCTTTCTTTCTTTTCCTGAGTCATCTTGGCACAAAGATCTGTGTTTTATAAACCTAGGACAAGGCATCTCCATTCCTTAGAGACTATCTCTTTTTAAACATCTGCGTGGAAGGTGTATTAGTTTCCCAGGACTGCACTAACAGAGTGCCACAAACTGGGTGCCTCAAATAATAGAAATTACTATCTCACAGCCCTGGAGATAGAAGTTGGAAGCCAAGGTGAGGGCAAGGTTGGTTCTGTCTGAGGCAGTGAGTGAGCATCTGTCTCATGCCTTTCCTTAGCTTCTTGTAGCCTCGGGCATTCTTTGTATTTTTTTTTTAAGATTTTACTTATTTATTCATGATATATATATATATATATATATATAGAGAGAGAGAGAGAGAGAGAGAGAGAGGCAAAGACACAGGCAGAGGGAGAAGCAGGCTCCCTGCAGGGAACCCAATGTGGGACTCCATCCCAGGATTCCGGGATCATGACCTGAGCCAAAGGTAGAAGCTCAACCACTGAGCCACCCAGGTGTCCCTCAGGCATTCTTTTTTGATGGCCATCTTAACCCTGTGTCACTTCACACCTCCATCTTCCCTCTATGAGGGTCTGTCTCTGTGTCCAACTTTCCACTTCATATAAGCATGCCAGTCATATTGGATCAGGACTCATGCTCTTGAGCTCATTTTAAGATGATTATCTGTATAAAGACCTTCTAAGATACGGGAGTTAGGACTCCTAAATATATTTTATGAGGAATATAATTCAATACATAACATAAGGTGCGAAGTTGTCTCTTGTAGAGGGTACGTGGGAGCCAGGGCAGTGGTGATTCCTCTCTGCTTAGACCCATTTCTAATATGGGCCAGGGCTGGAAGGGCTCCTCCCCACAGGAGGCAGTGACCATCTGAGGGGTCTTTACATATATTCAGTGTATCTCTTTCCCCTTTGGTGCAGGAGCCCCAGGACATGCCTACAGCCTTGGCTTCTTGGGAGCTTTGAGTAACTGACTAGCTCTCCACTCTAAATCCAAAACAGTCATTTATACCTCTTTGTTCCTCTTCTCTCCCCACAGTTTTTTCTAAAAAATAATTTTTTTTTTATGAGTGCTCCTTTATTAGTTCCCAAGAATGTCATTTTGTCATTTTTTAAAAAAATTATTGTTTTGTTTTTCACTTTTCTACTTCCAAGCCACAGACTCTAAGGGGTAGACTCCCAGTCTACCCTCTTTAAGTCGGAGCTCCACAGACACTGTTCTGACATGGGTCAACAAAGCCCGGCTGGTGCAGGTGGATTGCCTGCATCCCTGGTACCTCCAGGGCAGATGTAGAGGGGCTGATAAATGCTACCCAAGCAAGTCCTTACTGCAAAAATCACCATCCATGATTTTGCCCATTTGCAGCTCTAGCTCTGAGCACACCGTAAGAAAGAAGGTGTGGTAATTCTGGAAGCTTGTCCTTTGGGAAAGGAGCCAGTGATGTCCCTGTGGTGTGGGGATACACTTATTTCTCCCTCCTCACGTCTCTGTAAGGGAATTTGTACTCCCATGCTCTGCTCCTGCTGCTGCTTTCCCAAGGAAGGCTGCGCATGTCCTGATTGGAGGGAGTCTAGTGTCTCCTGGGTCAGGAGCACAGGATCACTGCATTGGAAAAATAACATGGGTTGCCTCTTTTTTCTCTTGGCTCTGTTCTTTTGGCAGCCTGATACAGAAGGGCTAGCACACCTGCTTTGTGTTTTCAGAATCTGTGTATACACAGCATAGGACACACTTCTACAAAGCCTGGCCAGGTCTGTGCATTTTCTCCACTTGCAATTCCAGATGAATGTCTAGGGCTTTCCCAAGCATCTGTTTCTGGCAGGTTGGGAGAAGGCATTGGAGTCCTCTGCTTGGCATGAAGGTCTGTCAGAGTGTGCAGCCCGGAGTAGCAGGAAGCCCTGTGTTTTGGAAGTTATCTGGCCCCCATGAGTAAAGCTCGTGTAGTGACCACCTTTCAGCCTCTAACTCTTCTTCTCCAGCAAGAACCGGGGAAGTGGGGGTGGGACTTTGGGAAGTGCTGTGGGAAGGGGACATATGTATGGTGCCCTGAGGATGCCTCTGCCCAGGAACAGTCCAGGTCTCAGGTTCAGAGCTGGGTACCCTATCTCCTTGCCCGTGGGTAGCCCGTGTACTCCCACTTATTCCTCCTAGCGACTTTCCCCAGGAGGTGTGGGTAGAGCTTGGTTGTCACTTTGATAGAAGCATGTAAACTTTGTTTTTATATTTTATGATGAAATATTTGATACATAAATGTAAATGTCTTATTTATATAAGTTGCCAACCCCAACAACAAAAGCCTCAGAAGGTTCTATGAAGCTTGGGAAAGAAACCAGTCTCAGGTTTCAGTGTTTTTTTCTGGGTTCCTGTCTGATGCCATCCTCCTGCCTCTGCTCCAGAGGTCGCCCCTATCTTGGTATTTGTCACCCTACCTCCCCTACATATTTATACTCATTTATCTATCTTTAAATAGCATGTGTTGAGCTTTATAAAAAAATGGAATTCTAGTCCTTTGAGCTTCATTTAAATGCCACATACTGTCCTGGAAGATAAAAAAAAGCAGACCTGTGCTCTTGTAACGTGGATATTTTAACTGGTGCAGATAAATCTTGTTTTCTGTGGTGGCACCTCCCTAAGGTCAGGGAAGAGGCCTGGCTGCCTCCACAGATTGTGACAGCGGCTGTCCCCAAGACAAGAAAGCCAAGTTACTCGAATTACAGTCCACAAGGGCTTTCAGGGGAAGCCAGGCCACCCAGGGGAATGAGCGTTCTGGGCATCTGGGGAGCAGATGGACAAGATTCCTACTGCGGTGATGGCCGGGGATGAGCCAGGAGGCTGGAAGGCCATGTACTGGATGTGGAGCTCACAGGGAAGACTCAGGCAGCAGGTGTGGGGCAAGGATGCTTCGCCATGAATGTGTTGAATACCAAGCTCCAGCCCCTGTCTTCCTTGTACAGGTGGAGTGGGTTACTCCTGGTGACTGGGACAGAGGCTTAAAGTGGCACAGTGATCACTTTCTGCCTTTATCATTTTGCATCTGTTAACTGAACACCTACTGTGTGCCCAGGGTAAGACAGTGACTTAAACTTTTTCCAACTATGGTAAGTACCCCATGGTCTACCAGGAAGTCAGTGCTACTGCTACCTTTGGCTACATTATGCTGTCCTGACAAAGGATTCCCAAACCCCAGGGCGTATGGCAAATAACATATGCTAATCCCTTGTTCATATTGCGTGTTAGCTGTGGGTTACCTGCAGCTCTGTTCCTTGCCCTCTGCCCTCTGGGCCCCAGGCCAGAGGAACAGCCCTTAACTGGCTCATGTCCTTTTGAGGGTAGAGGGAAGAGCAAGAGAGGTAATAACCACACAGTGGTTCTTCAAACATCTGCTCACACCTAGTCTGTCTCGCCACCTCACAGTCCACAGGCAGAGCAAGGCTGGCGGGGACCAGTGTCAACAGGGAGGGGAAGCCCATTTTCCCATGGAGCGATGAGAGAAGTATAGACTCCTCCTTCAGGGAGGCCAGAGGATGTTTGGACAGAATATTACAGTCTTTCATAGAGACAAACAGGCAATTCTAGTAACAGCAGGAGAAGGCTTTATAGTATGTAAATGTATTAATCTTTAACTTTATGATCAATTTTCATATATTGTTGCCCCTAAATTAGCTGTGGGGATTCTGTTGAGAAAACAGTTGGAGAACTGCAAGCCTGAAACAGGATTGTTCCAGAGCACCAGGGCAGAGGGACGAGGCGAGACTGCCCATAGCAGCCTTCTCTCCAGCCCTGGGCACGTGCACACAGCCCGCAGTATTTGAGAAGAAGCTTCTTACACGGGCAGCCCACCTGCCCGCTTGCAGCCTTCCTCCTGGTGCATCTTCTATCCATCTGTCAGCAGGCATGTCCTGTCCCTGTGGGTCTTTTTTGTGCCACCTCCCTCTGTACCTGTGACTCCTGCCTCACTCCACGATCCTGGCTACACAGACTTTAGAAGGATGTGTTCTGTTTTGTTTCCTCATTAAGTCTGATGAGGTTGGAGGCCTGGGCCATGGCTGCCCCTCATACAGTCCCCACTGCTCCTACAACCACACGAGGCACATACTGGACACCTAACAGATACATACAAAGGCAGTTGTATCAAGGAGAAGTCATCACCCCGTGGGCTTGTCTGTTGCTCTCTGTCCATAAGCTAGCCGCCATGTGCATGACAGTTGAGGTTGCAGAGTGACCCAGTACACCTAGAGCCAGGTTTGAATCACTCTTGTCCTTGGTTTGTAACTGGTGTGGGGACTGAGCAGCTCAGCCATCACATGAGCCGGTATTCATGTCCTCAGGTGTGTTGCTTTGCACATGCTAGTGGGCTTTTCAGAAGTATGCATTTGTGTTTTCTAAGGACAGGGACTATATATCCTCTTCCCATCCTTTTAAAAGATGCCAGATGGCCTCTGATAAGAACTGCACACAAAGTGGGTGCCTGGTAAATGTTGCCTGTTTCCTCTTCCTTGGAACCTCCATCAGATACACACATGGTTCTAGGCCTCTAAGCCTTTGTAGAAGTCCAATTATACACAGGCCTGGATCCTGGGAATATGAACAAAAAAAAAAAAAAAAAAAAGAATGAACTGTCAGGCAATTGAAATCCAGGCCAGTAGCATCTTGGGGTACTGTATGAAGTGTCTGCTCTTTCACACCCATCCACGTGGCAGGATGTGGGGGATCAGAATCCACCCTGTATGAGCATCATGATCTTTCACGGGTTATTTAACCTGAATCTATTTCTTATCCCTGAATGTCAGGATCCTAAAAATGTTGCTGATTGTTGTGCTCTTTTGCTCTTATAAACAACATCCTTTCTGGCCTGTGTTCTGAATCAGTTGCAACTTGACAATTAAAGTAGAAGAAAGAATTAAACTGGTGGAAAGCGGCCAAAATAATACCAGTGTGGGGATCCCTGAGTGGCTCAGCGGTTTAGCGCCTGCCTTCAGCCCAGGGCCTGATCCTGGAGACCCGGGATCGAGTCCCAAGTCAGGCTCCCTGCATGGAGCCTGCTTCTCCCTCTGCCTGTGTCTCCACCTCTCTCTCTCTCTCTCTCTGTCTGTGTGTGTCTCTCATGAATAAAAGAAAAAAAATACTACCAGTGTGACTGATACAGGGTTGACAAGAAGAGATGCTAGCTTTTGGGCTTCACCATTGAATCTGAGAATTGGATGGGTGCTTGCACCCAGTCCCAGGCCAGAGACCCCCATAGGCGTCCTCTGGAGTAAGGACTGTGTAACACTCAGGTTTGGGACGGTTGAAACAAAAGCTTCTGGTCCTTGCTTGTTCCCGATGGGAGGAGCTGGGTCTCATGTACATCACCCAAGTGTGCTGACGAGGTGGTTACTGTGCCTTGGGGCCCAGGGGGAGCCTGTGAGCAGCTGAGAGGGCCCAGGATCCCTGTGTTGGGGCAAAGGGATAGAGACAGGATTGCGGGGGGTGGCCTTCTGCTAGGTGGGTGAGCCTTTGTGGACTTCCAGGACTCCAAGATATCGTTGCAGGTGAGTACTTGTATTAAGTTACAGTTGCGTTTATCACTGACTACAGTAAGTGCCATGTAAAATCACATGCTCTGCAGTGATTTTAGATGTTTCTCCAGGCATTTGGGAAGACATAAAAGGTCGTTTCTTATTTAGCCTTCTGCCATTTGGACCTTAACTTGAGAGAGACCCCTTCTTTCTCTGCCTTTGCTCCCAGGAGTGTGACTGGTTGGAGAGGCACTGGCTGCTTCCTGAGGAAGCCAGGGAGGAGTCTGCTTGGCTGCATTCTTAACTCCTGTTCTGTTTCCCTTTGCAGTGCAAGTTGGAGTTCCATGCTTGTTCTACTGGCAAAAGCCTCAACATCCTCTGTGATGGGCCCTGTCCGTGTCTCCCGGAGCCTGAGCCATCAAAACACAAGACAGAAAAGAATGGTGAGTGGGATTCCAGGAGAGCCCCTGGAGGGGTGTTGACACAGCCATGCTCTGCCCCCATACCAGGAGCTGGCGCTGGGCAGAGCTGTTGGAGCTCATGTAGGGGAAATGGAGGAGCCTGGTGAGTGCTCCAGCTTGGTAGGAACTTGAAACTGAACTGCCTTCAGCTACCATTAAAGATAAAGAAGAGCTAAGAGTCTTTGAATTCTATTAGACCAGGGCATGTACTGGGTTCTTGGAGAGGTCAAATTGGCTATAGCACGGGAAGGGCAGGGTTTTTTAGCATCTCAGCTGAGGGCCTGCTCTGTGGTACATCCGGGGCTTCCTTGAACTTTAATGTCTAAGCCGTTTGAACTTCTCAAGGCCAAGCTTCAAAACGGAGACTGCAGTGATGTCACAACGGCGGGGAGTCTTCTCCCCAAAAAGGATTTCTTCATTAATATAGCACGCTCAGAATGCAGCATGGAGCCAGAGGATATATAAAAACAAAAATTCTCCAGGGGCAGCTCTTTCTCTTTCATGGCTGAGAGGGGCAGGAAAGGTTGGGCCTTATTTGGATATTTTAGTGATGGAGAAAGGAAGGCTGTCCCTCTGGCCTTGGCCCATTTTTGAGCCCTCCTTAAGACCCAAGATGGAAGTTTGCATTAGCCTTCTGTGGAGCTGGGCTTTCTTGGCTGTAGCTGCTAGTTCCATGGAAAGTGTTGCACATTTCTGTGTGCATGTGCATGTGTGTGTGTGTGTGCATGCGCACGCGCAAGCACACGTTTCTTCTAAAGCATCTTCTGGAGGGGCGGGGATCTATAAAAAAATAAAATAATAAAATAAAGCATCTTCTGTTGGTAATGGGAGAGGGTGATCAGGGTGTATGTGTTTAGGCATTTCCCTCTTTGTGGGTCGTATTGACTTTTTCAGGGCAGATCGGTGAGGTTGCTTGGATGTGCACGTGTTTACAGCGGTGGTCACAGGAATATTATGTTACAATGCTCTTTGGAAGATTTGGCTCAGAACATGGAAGGACTTGTAAGCCGGTAATAGGGTCACAACTAATCCCCATAAATTCCTCTTGGTTCCAAGATGCTGATGGTGCTGTCTTTGGGCCTGATTCATTTAAATAACTGCAGTGACAAATGTTCATTCATGTACACACACCCCCTTGGAGTATGGTCCGAAAACCCAAAGCCCTGGTGTGAAGCAGTGACAATATCCAGAAAATTCACTTCTGTCTGGGGATTTCTTAATAATCCTAGAAATTTCAACAGTCTCTGATATTTGCAGTCTATTGTTTCCCGCTTTGGTTTACTCTCCTATTTTGAGGTGAGGAACCCAAACCAGGAAAGTCACTTCCACCATTTTGCCTGTGATATCTCTCCAAGGGGGTGAATTCACCTCTCCTCAGGGGCTTCCAAATCTATTTAGGCTTCCTATTTGCCATGGTAAGGTAACAGACTGGTTTCCTGGGAAGTCTCCAAATGAAGTACAACACCTCTTCTTCCCTTCCCTTCCCTTCCCTTCCCTTCCCTTCCCTTCCCTTCCCTTCCCTTCCCTTCCCTTCCCTTCCCTTCCCTTCCCTTCCCTTCCCTTCCCTTCCCTTCCCTTCCCTTCCCTTCCCTTCCCTTCCCTTCCCTTCCCTTCCCTTCCCTTCCCTTCCCTTCCCTTCCCTTCCCTTCCCTTCCCTTCCCTTCCCTTCCCTTCCCTTCCCTTCCCTTCCCTTCCCTTCCCTTCCCTTCCCTTCCCTTCCCTTCCCTTCCCTTCCCTTCCCTTCCCTTCCCTTCCCTTCCCTTCCCTTCCCTTCCCTTCCCTTCCCTTCCCTTCCCTTCCCTTCCCTTCCCTTCCCTTCCCTTCCCTTCCCTTCCCTTCCCTTCCCTTCCCTTCCTTTTTTCCTTTTCTTTTCTTTTCTTTTCTTTTCTTTTCTTTTCTTTTCTTTTCTTTTCTTTTCTTTTCTTTTCTTTTCTTTTCTTTCTTTCTTTCTTTCTTTCTTTCTTTCTTTCTTTCTTTCTTTCTTTCTTTCTTTCTTTCTTTCTTTCTAGTAAACTCTATGCCTGACATGGGGCTCAAACCCCTTACTCAGAGATAAAGAGTCATGTGCTCTACTGACTGTGCCAGCCAGACACCCCAAGGCTTATCTCTTAATGGTGGGCTTTGTCACACCTGATTAAATGAGATTCACTCCCAAATAGGACACTCCAGGTATAGCCTTGCCTGTACCATGCATTTGTTTAATCATGTTCTGGTAGAAATTAGAACAGATTCTTACTGAACCTTTGCAAGTTACTGCATTGCCATTAACAGTAAAGAGACTTAGACAAGAGTATTGTCTGCGAATCCTGAAAGGTCAGTGAGAACAAGAATGCCATTTAAAAGTGTTTCATTTGAAAATGTTTGAAAAAGCGTGAACTACAAGATTAATATATAAGAGACAAAGCAGGAAGAATGAGAAGGGACCTCATAAACCTATCAGAAATGATGACAATAAAAAGTAATACCAACAGTTTTCCAAAGCGAATAATCAAAATTATATCCCCTTCATCAGTTCTTTCAGTCCTGTGTAATTATTTTTTGTTCCACTGGCTCCTGGGTCAGCAGTTGGTTTTTATGAAGTCATCTGCCTCTGCACCCAAAGGAGCCCTGGAACTCCATACCGTGTCTCGTATCATCTGGCACTTGTCTAAGAAATATCACCCTGGAAGCTTACAGTGATGAGTCTGTTACTTGAAGTATCGATCAAACTCAGTACAGTTCTTTGTGAGAGGCTCTGAGATTGTCCTCCTTGGTTTAAGACCCACTTTCTGGGCTGTGACTTACTGCAGAGTTTTTGTTGTTGTTGTTGTTGTTTTGTTTTGTTTTTTTAATACCTGCATGAGGGGGAAGCAGAAACCACTTGCTGATAAGACCCAATGGCTACAGTTAATTTATTACATACCCAACAGCCTCCTCACAGAGAACAGTATAATCCCCTATCAGGGTGTAATGCTTAACTATTTAATACAGATTTGATCAGCATTCATCTGGAGGATAAGGATGTACTGTGGGCAGTGAAGGCAGTGATAAGTCCCCAGGGTCATTATCTGAAATGAAACCTCTGACTTGGTTACACTTTACCTGCACAGAGTGGAGGGAAGGCCAACTATTTCCTTTGATTTGGCAGTTCTCTGACGAGGCTTTCACAGGCAGGTAGAATGAAAGGGACAGAGAGGGTGCAAGAGAGAGGTCGGAGGTGAAATGATGAGCAGTGACCTCACAGAGGCTGTGGGCTGTGGGAGGGGAAGCCCGTCCCTTTCTGAGACACGTCGGGGCTCCGTACCATGTCAGGACAGTCCTGCTCCTGTGCCTCTTGCAGAAATGATGTTTGGTGGTCTTGCAGACGCAGGTGTGTCAGGGGTGTGGCAGTTGTGGTTGGCATTGATGACGTTCTATTGTCAGTCTTGTCTCTCTTTTGAACTTTGGTTTCTTGTGACAGTAATGGTGTCACATCTAGATAACTTATGCTAATTCCAGGACGTATCTAATTTCTGGGAAATAAGAGGTTGGCTTCTGAGCTCTGAAATTGCTAGGAAGTGGCTCCTTCTGTTGTCTGTCTTTGGTATCCAACTCCATGAGCTGTCGCCACCTTCACTTAGCTGGCTGGCAGCGTGCGTGCTCACTGCGTCCGTGGAAGATGGCGATTCCATCGTGAACTGTGCTTACCACAACTGGTGGGTCAGACCCAGTGCTCTTTCCTTTATGTCCTGCTCTTCTGGGTTTACTAGTCCTCACACAGCCCTTCTCTGGCCCCCTTCAGGGCCACGGAAAGTTGTAGACATACTTCCATAAACTGGTAGTGTCAAGCAGGACTGGTGAGGTTGCTATGCCAGGCCCTCCGGCCTTGGATCTGCTTGACAGCCACCTCCATGTTAGGCAGAGGACATTTCCATAAAGCTGGCCCTGAATGGGATACCCAGTGGGTGGGAGAGCACAGGTCCTCTTTGTCACCGGGGCTGTGCATCTGTCTGTGGTTTCACAAGTGCCTCTTTCCTGCCTGGAACCCAGAGTTGGGTTGGACATAGGAAGAACAGCGGTGAGCAGAACCTTTCATGGGGGCTCACCTGCCTTGATCTGTTTGTGTCTTTTCTAAAATGTCACTTCTTGTAGCATCAGCTTGGACCACTGCAGGATGTGTCGAAGGTATGTGAGTGCCAGGGGTAATGCTTTGTCCTGTGAATCTCAGAGTGCTCTGCTTCTTCCAGCCTTTGGTCTTTGAATTAGAATATACTCAGTTCTTGCACATCAGAACTCTCTCATCTCAGCTTTAAGTTTTAAGAACATTTCTAGAAAGTCAAAGTGAAGTGGTTGATTATTCTCTTGATTTTTTTTTTTTCATCTCTCCTTTGACGTGGTCCCTGAAGACATTGTAGAAGGTACAGTCATCCTTGGATATCCAGGAATATTTCCTCCCACACCTCTCAATGACCTCATGACCCTGGACAAGTGACTTAATAAAGCTTAAAAAAGCTTTTTAAAATCTCTCATCTCTGTGTTGCCAGCCCCTAGAGTATAAAGAAGCAATTGTCCAAAAAAATAGAAAAAAAGAAAGAAAGAAATTGAAAAGAGGGAGATGAAACTGAAATCTCATGTTAAACCTGGATTTCTGCACTTATTTCTAAGAGTCTTCCCAGAAAGATTCACGTTGAATATCTCTTGGTGTTGTCCAGTCATCAACAGCCAGCCCAGTTAGGAAGTCAGTTCTTACATCTGACATTAACTCTTTAGCTTAGGGGCTATTTCTGCTGCTTTTTCTTCAATCCTTAGTGAAGGAGGTGAGGAAAGTGACGTGTTTGCTTCTGGATTTCTTCATAGTGGTTGAGAATTTGAGGGGAATATAGTCTCTTCCCATGCAAGTCCTTAGGATACATTTTAAAACTCACCAACATTCCCCCGCCTCCCAGCTGAACCTGGCTCCTTCTACCTATCCTCCCTTTTATCCAGAAACAAAACACCCCGTCTCCCCTCAACCTGGGCTTGGCAGCCTTATTCCATCTGAAGGAGGGGTTTGAGGCTCCCCCATCACTGAGGTGGAAATTCTGCCGTTGTAGGATATAGCATCAGGAAAAGATGTCACTTTTCTTCCATGCTGTGTTGAGGGGACCCTTGTGTTCCTAAAGATGCCTTGGGTTTCCCATGAGGACCAAGGGAAGGCCAGAGGGATGGGGCCTCAGACTTCCCCCAGAAATGACTCTGTCTTTATGCTTTACCACATTTCACTGCATCTGTAGGAAAAGAGTTTGACCTCCAGTCATCTTTGTGCTGGTCCCATGTACCAGTGGAGGAGCCTGGAAGGCCCAGTGATAGCGGGAACCTTGCCTGAGGCCAGACTGTTGATGGGCCTGAAGCTCTCTCCTAGCCTGAGCCTCTGGACTCCCAGGCTAGTGGCTCTGTCCAGCTGCCTGTGCACCCTCCAGGGGGTGACGTCACTTGCCCAAATCTTGGAGCATCTCCAGTCAAGCTGAGAATGTCACTGTGTTCTTTCTCCACAAGTAGCAGTGTTTCAAAGGCATTCCACAGAAGCTGTCCCACTTCCCTCTTCCTCTGTCTTTGGAGGAGGAAGCAGCGAGAACATCACTGTCTCTGAGCACAGCTCTTTTGCTTCAGTTGCCATGGATTAGCTTTGGAGAAAGGGAATATGGGTCAGCAGGCAACCTGGCGTGCTGGAGAAGGCTGGGACACTGTCATCCCCTCCCGGGCCTGATGTGTGCGGGGGAAGTAGGGGGAGGGTGGGAGGCGTGAGTAGTTCAGGCCAGGGAGGAAAGGGTACACTGCAATAGATCTTTCTAGCAGGGCGTGCTGAAGAGGGAATAACAGCTTCCCTGCCTCTGAGCTATTTGAAACAGTAGAAAAAATAGTCTACAATGATTTTCTTTTCTCAAATGGTGATTTCAACCCCAGGGCTAGATTCTGGGGGAAAAAAAGTCCTGGGTTGACAGACGGTTGTCTAATTCCATTACTTATCACAAGTGGAGTTGGGAAAAGTGTTTAACCGAGAACAGGAGGTGGTGCCAAAGAGATGGGATAAAGAGTTCTTCCTAGCTGTAATGTCTCAGTGGAAAAACCCTAAAAGAATCCTGCTGCAGAAGCTCCTAGCAAAATGGAGGGTTCTCTTTGTATCCAGGAAAGAATATTTTTCTTTAATGCCTATTGTGTAATGGGGCAGGGGAAGGCCTCGGGCTTGCAAACTTGCAATTTAAAAGCAGTTTGTCTTAACCTTGCCATGCCCATTCAGCTTTGTTCACTTACTCGGTGCTGCACTATAGCCAGAAATTAAACATGTAAAGGAACGTTTAATTTTTAGGGCCTTGTTATTCTCAAGTCATGACCTTAAAAAAAAGAAAAAAGAAAAGAAAATCTTCAGAATTTAAATTGGCAGCTACAAAGAAGAGAAACTTACTAGTCAGGGCCCTTGGAGTCACTGCTGACTCTGGTTTTAAACTCAGGATCTTCCTCTTCTGTGGGTTCAGCCCTGACAAAGTAGTGGTTCTCCCAGTCATTCAAAAGTCTATGGGGCAGCAGCTGATGGGAGAGAGTTGTGGATACAGAGGGAGAGAAGGGTAAACTGAGGCAGAGCATGGCCATGGTCATAAGTGGAGTCCAGAGAAAGGTCTGTGCTGGAAATGACTGGCTTTGAAAGTTCACCTAAATGGCACTCTCCTTTTGCCCAGATTTGTTTTAAATGTATAAATTAATACACGTTCTTCTTTAAAATCTAAATGATTTGGCAAAAGTCTCTTAGATTTCTCTTCTCTTAGCCTTTTGTTGCGTGTGCTCCCAGTTGTTTTCCAATATACATATAGTAACATAATTTTTAAACTGTACTCATCCTAAATTAGGATTACATTGTATGTAATATTTTATACACTGCCACTTTTATATATCATAGATTTGTTTTTCATCTAAGTACACAGATGTGTGGTTAAGGACATCTGTCTTTTCTCCTTCATCCTTCCTTCTAGCCAACCTCTTGAGCTTCGGACTTATATAAGGACATATTAAGCTTAATGTCCAAAATCAAACCGCAGATCTTCATCCCCAAACTGCTGCTTCCTCCTGCAGTATTTACCATCTTAATAATTGGCACCTTCGTCTTTTGATTGGCTGAAGTGAAAAGGAAGTCCTCTTTGTCTCAAATGCTCAATGCTTTCAAAGAGATTTCCAGATATATCCACTTCTTACCGCCTCCACTGCCACTACCCTAGTGGTCCAAGATATCCTCCTCTTTTATTTTAATAGCTTCCTAATTGATCCCTGGGCCCCTACATCCTCTTTTGAATGCAGTAGTTAAACCAGTTCTGTACAATGTAAGTCAAATAGTATAATCCCCTGTTCAAAACACTCTGGTGACTTACCCTCTTGATTAAAAGGAAGAGCTAAGGAACGTCCTTTCAGTGACCTGCAAGGCCCAACGTGCTCAGATCCCCTGCTATATCCCTATGCCCATCTTCTGCTGCTGTACCCTTTGCTTGCTCGGCTCTAGGCAAATAGGCCCATGGGGACTCTCAGGAGAGCTCTTGGTACTCCTGCCTCTGAGCTTTGCAGGAGCCCTCGGCCTGGCCCATCTGCCCAGACACCTCCACAGTGCGTTCCATCCACCACCTCTTCAAATCCCTACACACATGTCACCTTCTCAGGAGGTCTCCTTCGCACCTCTTACCCCCTTTCCTCCTTTGTTTTCTTCTGTATCATTCATCACCTTCTACTAGATCACATGGACCTCTTTTCTGTATTGTCTCATCTCACCCAACTAGAATGGAAGTTATATGAGGGTATTTTGTCTGAATTCCCAACAAGGATATGCCAAATGTTGAATGACTCTGCCTCATTCTAAGAGTTATCCTGTATATAGATGTACCATAATTTACAATGTTTAAAATGACCACAAAATGGTTTATTAGGACAAGAGGTCATCTGTACAAGGTGCTTTATGTGTGTACCAGCTAAGCCTGTGATGTATACATTCAATTCTTCTAACCAAATAATGTCATCTCTGTAGCTGGTGGGAAAATTTGGGATCTGGTACCTTGCCCAAGGCCACACAGCTAATAAATGACAGAGCAGAGATTTGAAGGCTTTTCTGGAGCTCACTCTCTTACACTCATATTAGACTGTGTTCTTAACCTAAATTGAATGTCCAGTGAAAGGGCAGGCTTTTCTTCAGAAAAAGAAAAAATAAATATGCAGACTTAGAGCCACACATTTAAAGTACCCCTCACTGGGTGGTGTGTGCTTTCAGCTCTCAGAGCCTGCCCTCCTTCCCTGAGAGCCCAGCATTCCCTGACAGGCTTTGTCCAAGGTGAGAGAATTAACGTCCTTGCTCATTTTCTTCTCTTCCGTTCTGTAGGCACGCTTAGCTCTCTGAAGTTTATCACAGCACTGGCATGGGCTCATCGCTCACCACCGTATTATGTTTTTCTGATAGCCGCAGGTTTCCAAGCTAGCTCCTTAAAGATAAAAATTCATTTGTAATCTGTCCTGAAGTCGACTATTGTTCCATTGCCTTGCTATCTATCGAAAAGAAAAGACAGCATTACAATAAAAAATAAATTGAAATTATAATCAGAAGAAAGCAAGTGGCTGCCACCCCACAATGCAAGCTGCTTAGTAAAATGTTGGTGGGCCTCTTTCTTTCTGGATCCCAGAGACTTTGTTGGAGCCTTGGCCATGTGAGGAGTTAGGAAAGGGGGGGGGGGGGCGACACCATCCTAACAGGTGTGGTGAGAATGGTTGAGCTCACTTTTAACTGGAAACATAGAGTTCAGAACCTACAGCTGTTGTGTCATTATCATCATTACCTTAATGGAGATGATGGTGATTCTCTGTTTAAAAACTAAAAGTGGTAATTAGACCTGAAGGAAGTAGGAATGTTGCTTTTATGATTTACCTTGAGGAATATATGATGATGGTAGATAAAAGCACAGAATAAGCAGTTGGTTGCATAGATAGTACTAGACATTTATATTGGTTGGATGTGCAGCCAAAACTAAAACAAAACAATCAGCCCGATCTCTTCAGTCTGAAGAGACAGAGGGAAGAGACAGATGGAAATCGTGATGGTGTCAGAAAGTGTGTGTTCCTCTCTTAATCCCAGAAGAGTAGCCCTAAGGGCCCCTCCTGCTTGACAAGAAGGAGTTTTGTAGCAAGAGAAGGCCAACCTCCTTACACAGCAGGGGTTCTGCTGGGGAATCTCATTATTTCAAGACCTGGGATGTGTTCCAAGGAGACAGAACTTCAGAACCACGTAGGTGAAGTTCTGGGAAGCGCAGGTGCCATAATTCTAGGGCGGAAGAGGTGATGAGGATGAGCAGGGGGTTGTAGGACATGAGAATTCTTGCTTTCAGATTTCCCCATGATATAGTAGCAGGTCATGCTGACTAACTTTTGTTGTGTAGAAGGATCATTGTAAAAAACCAATGCAGCCTACTTCTTACCTATTTGCTGAGGTATCCCAGAAAACTGGTTCCATGGGCCTGTTTCCTCCCACCCCAGCTTAGAGACCATCAGTTTATTTTAGTTTCCTTGGCCTGGCTATGCTTTGTCTATGCCTGAGTCTCTTGAAAGGCTCTTTCCAGCAGGTCACATGTGGAGGCGGGGCGGGGCTAGCAATCGACTTGAGTCTTAAGGGTCCCACCCCAGCAAGAGATGTGAGCACAGCCCTGGCTTTAAAAACACCTAGGCAGGGAATACTGATGCTGTGAAACCAGATTTAGAAGTTGGGTGTCAAAGACCAGAGAATTAGGGCAGGCAGGGTTTTGATCAGAATTCTGATCATGTCCCAATGCACGGGGACAAATACTCCTCAAAAATGACTTGCAAAAAATTATTTTTAAGCCAAGTTGAAAAAAAAAAAAAAAAGCCCTTCTTTTTATGAGGCTATTAATCCTCTGGAATTGTTCCCCTGACAGGCATTACTGAGGCTAAAAAGGTCTGGATCCCAGTCCCTACATCTCTCCAGATTTTAGGATTTAGGAGACTCTGTCCTAAAGCAAGCTAATCCCCAGAGATTGTTCAGAGATCCAGGACAGGAGTTGTGTAGCATCTGGTCCTCCTGCTCCATTGGCCTGATTTGTGTTGAGAGCCCAGCCTCCGACCAAGTTCCTTCAGGGTGGGGATTCTGCTGGCTGTGCCCAGGGGCCAGGACCTTCCCCCTACCCCCATACTCCTCCCCAGGCCTTAAAGGGTGGCTACTGTGGGGTGCCTTCACCTGGCAGTCTCCTGTCTGTGATTCTGCATGTGAGGTGCCCAGCACAGTGTATGGGCCAGTGCAAGGCAGAGATGAGGCCGTCTTCCATCATGGTGGAATGAATTAATTGATAAAATGTATAGACTATTACGGTTTTCAAAGCATGTTCCCATACTTGGAAAGGTTGGGTATTGTAAGCGAATTAGGTCCCTAGCCTGAAGAGGCAGGCTCAGTGAGTCCCAGCTACCAGTCCGTGGCCTTCCTTGGGCCAGTCATTCTGGGGCTTGGCCTCAGGTTAGAACCTAACTGCTGTGTGTGTTCCTGGCTCCTCCAGAATGGGAACAGGTGGCGTCCATATCAGCCTCAGGCAGTCTCTCTCCCCATGTCCTGCCTCCGTGGCTTAGGAAAAGGCCTCAAGATGCCTCTGGAAGCAAATATTTTTGCCTTGATGACAGAAGTATTATATCCTTTGAAATAGAACATTCTATTCAGAGTTGACTCAGGCTCTCATAAGAACACAGAGAACATTTCTAGGTGAAGGGGGGAGTATCTGGAGCTAGAAAAATTTTCATTTGGATTGAGAGTTTCTAATACAAGTATCATGCATATCTCTATGTTGTGAAGTAGCTAAATTAAATACTGCTTATCTCTGAATCTAGTAGGAAGTGCCTGTTCGGGAAAGACTTAGTGAACTGAAATAACACCAATCTGTGACTTCACGTACCTTGCTTCTGGAGTCCTCTAAGCCTATTTAAAATAATTCAGGGACACTTGGGTAGCTCAGTTGGTCAAGCATCTGACTCTTGCTTTTGAGAAGGTCATGATCCCAGGTCTTGGGATTGAGCCCCACGTTGGGCTCCCGGCTTAGCTGAGAGCCTGCTTGTCTCCCTCTCTCTCTCTGCCCCTCCCCCTGCTTGTGCTTGCCCCCTCTCTCTCTTTCTCTCTCTCTCTCTCAAATAAATAAATAAATCTTTAAAAAAGTTAAAAAATAAAACTAAAATTTAAAGCTTAAGGTCTCACTCTGACAGCTACTCTGTTTTGTTTTCTGAAGTTGAGGGCAGTGATTGAGTTTGGAGGTAGTGATAATATGTCTTCATCATCTAGCCATCTGTTCATATGTCTTTCCGTTCATCTGTCCACCTGTGTGTCCATCTGTCCATCCATCCATCAGTCACCCACCTGCCATTTATTAAATGCCTATTCTGTGCTCAGGTCCTGTGCTGTCTTCTAACTGGGATGATAAGAACTCTTAACATCAAATATATCAATTATATGTTGTTCATGTGTCTTCATGTGGAGTTCACCTATGTCCCAAGGTGACAATTGTCTAGAGCTGGGATGTTTTTATCTCTTTATGGATTTGGGTTTATATGTCTGATACTCCAAAGGCTTTTTATTGCCTTATGAGTACTTTGTTATACTTTTGACCCACTGCTACCATAGTCTCAGGGGTCAGAAGGACTAGACTTCATATCACATAGTTGAGACAAGGAAACTAACTTAAAAATAGGGGCATACTGTTATATTTTGCAACCTTTGATATACTGCCATTGTATATGAACTTGATTGTGACCTCCTTGGAAGTGGGGATTATGACTAATTTATTCATCATTATATCCCTGGCATAGGGTCTGTTGAAGGAATGAACAAACTAAGTATAAATATAAGTCTATAACATGTCTTATTACACATTTAATATGATCACTATTAAATAAATAAATATCCAGTTTACATCGGGTGCCTCTCTACTTCCTGTCTGAGTTACTGTTCCTTCTACATGTGGCAGAGACAGACTTTCTTCTTGGTTTACTCTGACACTCCTTTTTTTTTTTTTTTTTTTTACTCTGACACTTCTGATTGAGGTTGGCATCTAAAATCTTGGGGTTAAATAAATAAATAAATAAATAAATAAATAAATAAAATAAAATAAAATAAATAAAATAAATAAAATAAATAAAATCTTGGGGTTGTTTTCCCCGATCTTTTTCTGTGATAACCAGAGTTGAATTCTTGGTCCTTTGGAGTCTTGGATTGTTGCCTCCTTGTCCATGAGCAGCAGTTACAGGAGAGATCACAGTCATGGTCGCTCACATACCTACCACCTTCTGTTTCCCATAGAAGGTTGCTTTCCATCAGACCTCCCCTGAGTCTTGAACCATGTATCTTCAAATTTTGATGCAAACTCATTCATCCTTACAATGCTGCATTATTTGCCTATTAGGTACCTATGAGAGAACTTGCTGAAAGGCAAGTTGAATACTTGTTGTGCTAGAGAAAGCATGGGCTGTGAAGTTAGGCAGTTGTGAGATTGAAGAACGGACCCAGGACTTAATATCTGTGTGGATTTGGGCAAGCTACTTAATCTCTCTGAATCTCTTGTTTTCTCATCTGCAAATGTAAAGAGAATAAGGGCTATTTGAGGAGGTTATTAGGAAAGTGAAGTGAATTCTCAGAGATAATTACAAAAGCAGCTGGTTCTCATAGACACTCAATGGCTACCAGGTCTCCGTCTTTCATGAGATAATGCATACATGCACACACACACCCTATGTATGTGAATAACTTGATCTGCTCTTCATGTAGTTTGGTAACGCTCTCCCTTCCCAGAGACCTTGGGGTTCTAGAATCAATCTTGCCAACACATAGCAGATTCTTTCATCTGTCTTTCTTGTACTCACTCAATTCTGGTTTTGTTTGAGGACAGATGTATACAGCTATGTTCCCAATTTTCCAGTCTCTCTTCAGCTGAGGATGTGGCCCTTTGAGTCAGTCCTATGCAATGAAACACATGCAAAGTCCTCTGGAGGTTTTTGAGAAAGCTATTGCTTTCATGCGCAATGGGTGCTATCCTTCCTCCCTGCAGAGGTTTATGTGGAGCTCCAGCAACCACTTTGTGACCAAGGTGAAAAGCCTGTGGATTAAAGTCTACCTATTGAGGATGACAAAGCAGAAACATGGGAAGAATGTGGGTCCCTGCTGAACCAACATCATCACTACCTATCTGCTAACTTCTTATGTCACAGAGTAAAGTTCCATGAACTTATGCCACTGTTAATCAAACTCTCTGTTACTTGCAGCTAAACACACACTTTCTAATCAACATAGAACACATTCTTTTTAAAGACTGCCTTGACTCCCAGGGAGTCAAGGATGATGACATCTTGGTATCTAGGGAAGGAGAGACTCGAGATGGCCTCAGGAACATCACTCAGAGTGCAATGAGATACTCTGAGTGTCTCAAAAGCATGTAGATCCCAGAATGCAGGGGATTGGATTGGTTTGGAGTGGGAACATCTGACCAGTAAGTGAACTATGGTCATATGTCAAGTGTTCCTTATCCTTTGTAAAGACTACTCATAGGGGAGTGGAAAGCATATTCCAGAGGTGCAAACTAGTGAGGCATGTTGGATCAGAACACACTGTCCATGCAGGAAAGCAGAAGGAGCCCCCCAACCCCCACCTGGAGCAGAGCTATGTGGCCAAAGGCAGTAGACACATGCAGATTTTTTAGTTATACTAAAAAAAAAAAAATTGTAGGAGTTATGTATGTTTGTGTTAGTGAAATTCTGAAAAATACTAAGAATAAAGTATTAGAATTACCCAGAGTCTCCCAAACTAAGTATAATCACATACTATGTTAAAATATTCATTATTAGTTTAATACTTGATAGTATCCCCATATCATCAATTATTCTTTTAAAACTTGATTTTTAATGGCTGTGTGGTGTCTGATTCTATAAATGTACTATAATTTTTATAACTAGTCTTCTATTATTAAGCATTTAGCTTCTCTCTAATTTTTCATTATTACAAACACTGCTTTTGTGAACATCATTGTGTATTAATTTTGCACATATCTTAATTATTTTCATAGAATATATTCTGAGCAGTAGAATTTCTGGATACAAGGATATGCAGCTTGTAACTCTTTTGTTACATACTAGCAAAATTTCTCCCAGAAAGCATATACCTTAAGCAGTGTATGAGAATACCTATTCACAGGACCTTATCAGCTTTAGAGACCATGATTTTTTTAAATAATTTTTTCACTGCGTAGATAAAGAAAAAAGGTACTTTAGTTAGAATTTGAGCAGTACATAATCGACACTCTGGTACTCAAATAACAGTGGTTTAAGCAAAAAAAAAAAAAAGAAAGAAAGAAAGAAAAGAAAAAAAGAAAAAAAAGGTTTATTTCCTTTTTGTATAAAATAAATCAAGTAATAAGATGTCCAGGTATGGACCCTTGTATCTCTTGCTCTGACTACCTTAGCATACAACCTCATGGGCCAGCAGCTCTCACCAGCTCCAGCTGTTTTTTCTGTAATCTAGTGAACAGGAAAAAGAAAAGAGCAGGGAACACACTACGTTACTTCTAACAGACCTCTATGAACCTGGATGTAATCCTGCTTCCATCTCTGGCCAGCTCATTCTGAATTTGAGCTGTGTCTAGTCACATGACCTCACCTGGATGCTGAGCAATGTGGACTTTTAAGCTAGAAAAGCAACAAGCCCTCTAAAAATCATTGTTCTTGTTACCAAAGAAAAGCAGAAGAATGGATCTTGGGAGGCAATTACTTGACTCTGTCAAAGTTTGATTTTTTTTTTTTTTTTTACTTCTTTGAGTATAGGGCATATTTAACTTTTATTTTTTATATATATGAAAAAAAATAAAGGCTAATTGTGATTCTTCTTTATGGATTGCCTGATATTCCCTGTGCTTTCCCTTTTAGGATGTGAGTCTTACTCTCAGTAATTTGTAAGGTGATTGTTTTACATATTAAGGATAGGAATCTGTCATATATATTTCACATTTTTTCCTGAATTGTCATTTGCCTTTAATGGTGTTTTGTGATAGACTCAGGTTTTGATGTTTTCACCCAGTCAGGTCTACCATGCCTTTCTTTTGGAGTTTCTGCCTTTGATGTATGTTTAGAAATCTCTCCCCAACTCAGAAGCCAGATAAAAAAGTTCACCTATGTTTTCATTTTGTTCTTTCATGGCTTGAATTTTTCATGTTTGGTGCATTAGGCCAGTGGCATTGGAACAGGAAGAAATAGTCTGTACTGTGAGCCGATATGGTTAGAGCTTTCACCAGGCAGTGCTCACTCTTACTCTGCATAATGGGCACTGTTTCCTCTTCTCTATCATTATACTTCATATTTTAGAAAACTGTGGTTGTAACCCACTCATGGAATGTGACCAAGATTTGAAAAAAATACTGTTTTAATCCATCAAAAGCTTATACTTCGGGGCACAATGAGAAATTGAGCCTTGGGTTCTTTTTTCTCTCTCTCTCTCTCTCTTTTCTAAATAGCTAGTTTTTGTAATGATTTTACTCTGTCATTCATCTTTTCATGTAACAAGTTACTCTTTTTTTTTCAGAATTTTTATGGCTCTTCTTGCCTATTCTCCCAGATAATATTAGAAATCATTTTGAAAACTTTCGGAAGATGAGATTTAGATTGAATTTCAAAGTAATTTGAGACGAACTGATAACTGTACAGTTAAGTTGTTCTATCTGGAAGCAAGGCACATTTCTCCATCCAAATTTCCTCGGGAAATGTCTGCAGTTTCCTTTGATAGAGGCTCCTGTATTTCTCACTATATCTAGAGCTGGAAAGTTGATGTTTATGACTGCTTTTTTTTGTGAATGAAATCTGTTTTCTATTTTCGTTAAAATGATTATTTCTTTTAAATCGGAAGTCTCGATTCTGCTAGTTTTTTATCAGTTTGGATCTTCTCTAGAAGACAGTCTCATCTATAGAGAATGGACGTTTTATCTTCTTCTCGCCAATGTAAACTTTAAAACACAGCTGCCACTTATTGATAACTCACTATTGCTAGACACTGTGTATTATACGTATGTTTGCATTTAACCATTCTGAAAGCTCAGTGATGGGTGGGGCTGTTCTCTCTATTTTAAATGTAAGAGAATGGACCTTTGCTAATTGAAATTGCTCAAGGTCATGCATCTAACAAGTGGCAGAGCCAGAATTTGGACCCAGATCAGTCTGACTCTTGCTTCATTCTATGAAGTATGTGTATGTTAAACTTCTTTTTTGTGTTTCACTGCTTTAGCTAAAGCTTCCAGGATGTGGAATAAAGAATAGTGCTTTACCAAGAAACCCATAGTATGATGGCTTCATGTTTGAGACACAATTGTGGATGGAGGGTTGTGAAGGTCTTTGCCCCATTTGTCCCTCTGTGTTGGGTTTGGAGAACTCCTCATGCATCACTTACAGAAGGGTCTTTCCCTCTTCCTTGGGTGCATTAATTTTTGGTAATTCTTCATGTTTTGATCATTATGCACCATTTTAAAAATATTTTGCATATAGTTGACACACAATGTTACCTTAGTTTCAGGAGTACACAATAGTGATTCCACAAGTTCATACGTTATGCTCGGCTCACCACCAGTGTGACTACCATTTGTCACTGTACAATGCTATTAAAATATCACTGAGAATATTCCTTTTCCTGTGCCCTTTATTCCTATGACTTACTCCATTACTAGTAGCCCATATCTCCCACTCCCCTTCACGCATTTTGCCCATCCTCACACCCACCCCATGCTCCCCGACCTCTGGCAACCATCTGCTTATAGGTCTCATTCTGATTTTTGTTTACTTATTCATCTCACTATTTTAGATTCCAGGTATGAGTTAAATCATATGGTATTTGGCTTTCTCAGTCTCACTGATTTTACTTAGCGTAACACCCTCTAAGTCCATCCATGTTGTCCTAAATGGCAAGATTTCAACCTTTTTAATGGCTCTGTAATATTCCAGGGTGTGTGTGTGTGTGTGTGTGTACACATGTGTGCGCATATGCTTATGTCTGTCTGTTTATATACCACATCTTCTTTATTCATTTATCAATGGACACTTTGATAGGTTGCAGAACCCTTGAATACTTTGGGTGGAAATGTAAACTGGTACAGCCACTACGGAAGACAATATGGAGATTCTTCAAAAAATTAAAAATAGAAATACCATATTATCCATTAATTCTACTCCTGCTAATTTACCCAAAGAAAGGAGGACATTAATTCAAAAAGATATATGCATTCCTATGTTTATTGTGGCAGTACTTATAAGAGCCAAGATAGGAAAGATCACTATGTATCTCTTATTTTCAACGTTTGGTATCCAACAAAATTCTGTTTTCTGAAGTTATTGCTTTAATGCTCTTTTTTTTTTTGCATAAACTTTTTATTTTAGAAAAGTTTTAGATTTACAGAAATAGAGCAGAGATAGTAGAGTTCCCATATACCCTGCACCAATTTTCTCCTTACTGACATCTTTTTTTTTTTTGGTATGGTACATTTGTCACAATTAATGAACCAATATCAATACATTATAATCAGTTAAAGTCCATATTCAGATTTCCTTAGTTTTTCCTAATTTACCTTTCTGTTCCAGACTTTCACCCATGATACTACAGTACATTAGTCATTTTATCTCCTAAGGCTCCTCCTGATTATGACATTTTCTTAGACTCTCTTTGTTTTTGATGACCTTGCAGTTTTGTGGAATACTGGTCAGTTGTTTTTTTTTTCTAGAATGTCCATCATTTGGGGTTTGTTTGATGTTTTTCTCATGATTAGACTGGGGTTATGGATTTTGGAGAGGAAGGCCATAGAGACTGAGTGCTACCATCCCACCATATCAAGGGTTCATATTATCAACACGACTTAACTCTGTTCTTGTGAACATTGCACCTGGCTGAGGTGGTGTTTGTCAGGTTTCTCCACTGTAATGCTACTCTTTCCCTCCCTTTTCATACTGACTCTTTGAGTGGAAGTCACTTGGCACAGCCCACACTTAAGGAGTGGGGAGTTACTGTTCCATCCCGTTGAGGGTGGGGTGCCTATATAAATCATAGGAAATTCTTCTGCACCAGAGATTTGATTCATTCTGATTCATTCATTCATTCATTCATTCATTCATTCATTCAAACATTTACTTATGAACTTGTAAGTATTTATTTTGTACTTGAATCCAGTACTATTGAATTAGTCCACCCCTAAGATTTTATTGTGCAGGTTGTTTCAGCTTTGGACCTTGAGGGCTCTTTCTGTTGGTTCCCACATCCCTTTGATGTACTCTCATTGTGGTTTATTTTATTTACTTTTGAGCACTTCTTTATTGTCTGGCCCTCTACGGAGCCTCAGACTCATCTTATGTATTCTTTACCCCAGCCATAGAATCCTGGCCATTTCTCCAAGAAGCCCTGGTTCCTTTTACTAGAGAAAGGTATTAGAAGCCAAGATTTGGGCATCTAGGTACTAGGGGTGCTCATTACTACTGGAATGTTGCTTTCCTGCCCTCTTAACTGACAGAGCAAGGAAATAGTCGTGTGTATACTAATAAAGTCACACATAATCTTGTAAATCCTATGGGAATCCATCCTTATCTGTATTAAGCTATACATGAGTTCATACTCATGCCTTCAATTCTAATCCATTAGCACATGGATCATCCTAGCCTCCTCCCTTGTCTTTAACTTCCTACCCCAACAGTGAGAAACTTGGCTCCCACATGTGCCACCGCTGTACCTAATTCTTTCATTCCAGTATGTAGAGAGGTGTCAGAATTGTTAATCCCTACGTCTATGGGAAATGACTTTATCAGTTAGAGCACATAACTTATAAATAGTCCTTTTGCCTTTAGTCTCATAGTCTCCAGTCATTTCCAAAGCTACTCAGGTCAGCGCATCTGTCATCTAGTTAGATTGATTTCTCACAATCTTCATTTCATCCTAGGATCTCCCAACTTCCTAAATGATATTCAAATATTTGAATACATTAAGGTTCTCTCTTCATGCTGCTGTGTTCTGTGGGTCATGACAAATTTATAGTGTCATATATCAGCCCTTATAGTGTCATAAAGAATAGGCTCACCACTCTGAAAAACTTCCTTCTGCTTCACTTTTCAACCACTCTCACTTCCCATTTCACATCCCTGGGAATCACTGATCTGTTCACTCTCTCTATGGTTTTGTCTTTTGTAGAATGTCGTATAAATGGAGCCATATATCATGTAGCCTGTTTTATGAGTATTTTTCACTTGGGAATATTCATATAAGATTCAAACATATTTTTGTAGCTTGATAGTCATTCCTTTTAATCACTGAATAGTATTCCATTGTATGGAAATTCTGTGATTTGTTTGTCCATTACCCTAAGAAGGATATCTTGTTTGCTTCCAGTTTGTGCAATGATGAATAAAACTGATACAAACATTGGGGTGTTGCTTTTTTGAGTTTTGCTGTCATATTTCAAATTAATTGGGTAAATACCTTGTAATATTTCAAATTATCATTGGATCACATGTTAAGATTTTTAGATTTATTTATTTTATTTTATTTATTTATTTTAGAGAGAGAGTGAGAGTTTGGGGAAAAGGGGAGGAACAGAAGGAGACAGACAAGCAGACTCCCCACTGAGTGTGGAACCTAATGCAGGGCTCCATCTCACAACCCTGAGATCATGACCTGAGTCAAAATCAAGAGTCAGACATTCAACCAACTGAACCACCTAGGCACCCAGGATGTTTAGATTTAAAAGAAATTGCCAAACTGTTTTCTTGGGTGGGGATACCATCTTGTATTCATGCTAGCAGTAATGAGAGTGTCTGTTGCTTTGCATCCTTGCCAGCAATTGGTGTTGTCAGTTTTTTTATTTAACTTTAAGTCATTCTAATAGGCTTGTGGTGGCATGCCATTGTTTTAATTTGCATTTCCCTAATGACAGCTGGAGTTGAGAATCTTTTCATATGGTTATTTTACATCTTACTCAGTGAGGTATCTCTTAAGATCTTTTGTATATTTTTTTAATTGGGCTGTTTGTTTTCCTGTTGTTGGGTTTTAAGAGTATTTCCTTTTGGATACATGTTCTTTGTCAGATATGTGTTTGCAAATATTTTCTCCCAGGCTTATGTTTTCTTGTGGCAGTATCATTCACAGAGCAGGAGTTTTTAATGTTAATAAAGTCCAACTTATCTTTGTTTTCATGGGTCATGCTTTTGGCATTATTTCTAAAAAATTTATTACCAAACCCAAGGTCGCATAGATGTCCTTCTCTCTTCTAGAAGCTTTATGCTTTTGCAATTTACTTTTTGGCTTATCATCCATTGTAATTATGTGTTAAGGTATAAGGCCCCTGAATAGGTCCATTCTTTTGGCATTTGAACATCTAATTGTTCTAGCACCATTTACTGAAAAGACTATCCTTTCTCCATTGAACTGAATCTGCTACCTTTGCTCCTTTGGCAAATTTAGCTGACTACATTTGTATGGGTCTATGTCTCAGTCCTCTTCTCTGTTCATTGATTTGTTACTTTCTCATCACCACACTGTCTTGATTATTACAGCCTTTGAGTAAATCTTGAAATTTGGTGTTTTGAGCTCTCCTGCTTTTTCTTTGTCAGTATTATAATACTCTCTAAAATGTTTGTAATATAGAATATTTTTTAAAAAGGAAACATGTTTGGTCCCCAGCCTTTTTGCCTGGAACATGTACTTTGCCTGGGTAATCCATGCACGTGGTGGGCCACCCGTTTGTCACTTGTTGATTTCCTGGAACCAGGCCAGTGCAGGGGAACCTCCCTCAGAACCAGCAGGCAGCAAGCAGACAGTCAGGCAAGGCCATCTCAGGGAGCTCTTGTGTCTTAGCATTTCTTACTTGAATTTCCCAGAAGAAAACTCATTCTTAAGGAAGATCATTAATGTGAAGAGCTAGGAAGTAGTTTGTGAAATTGGTGGTTCTTAACCAAAAAGTCAAGATCTGAGATAAATTGGAGCTCAGAACTGAGTGAAAGTAAAAGCACTGACCAGCCCACAGAGAGACAAGAAAAAGCAGGTCATGAGACCGGTTTGGCTAAGGCTCCAGCCAGTGTGAAGACTTTAATGGGTCACAGTTATGCTCTGGTATTGTCTGGTGATTTGGGACTTGGTGACTATCTCAGGAAGTGCATCCATTCTGTATGCATTTGGTGGGTCTACATGCAGAATGCTCTTTCCTGCCTGCCTTCCTTTGCTCCCAGATAGGCTTGGAGGCTGTCTCCAGTATTTGTCTCCTCTCTGCAAGGCATATACATGCTTGGCGATGAATTTTCCAGCCAAAATGCAGTGCTGGGGCGAGGAGACATATGCCCAGTGTGGATTGGCAACAGATGGAGCTCATCAGGATGCATTAGAACAGTTGTCCAAGCCCTTGTGAAGTGCTAGCCTGCTGTTAACACCATCCTTCCTGTCTCTTTGGATGGCTGGGCGGGCCCACTTCAGCTGGAAGCCAGTCAGAACTGACGGCCCTTTTGCTCCAGGCTCAGAGCCCAGCCTCGGTTGGCACCAATGCCCAGCAGGCCCTGGGCCGCTTCCGGACAGAGACAGAGCAGGGAGTCCAATGCAGGAGGAATGACAGAAACCCAGGTAAAAATCTAGCTGTGTGTGACAGCTCCAATTTAACCTTCAGGGAAGCTCTCTGAAAAGCCAGCCCTGGCAGATCCAAGCTAACAGCTGGGTTTATTACTTTTCAAGGCATCTAAGTAATAAGTGGGTTACACGTGGGGGCATTTGGTCCTACCCTAACCTGAGAAAGGCTGGCATGGGCAGGAGGCTGTTGTTTAGATGATGCACCTGCCACCTGTGCACTTGTGGATGTGTAGCATTGTCCTGGGTATATGGGAGGCAGGAGCCAATGTTCCTCTTGAGTGGGCTGCTCTGTTCTTCTCCTGCAGGGCAGCCCAATGTGGTGGCTCAGCAGAAGGTACCAGCAGTAGAGGGTATATAGCCTAAATCATCCCTGGGGCCCTCTGGGCCATGGTTCATAAAGCCCTGCTTTCTGCAGGTATGGGGCCTGTTGACAGGGCCAAGGGCACCTGGTGCAAGCATGCTCAGGGTTTGTAGGGGAGCCAGAAGGATGGTAGATGAGGGTTTGCGATCTGAATTTGCATCATCCAGCTCAAGTCTTCTGCAAAAGGTGGAAAGACATCATGGAGTAGTAACCAAAATCCAGGCATTCCACCGGTCATCATCAGTCTGGATAGGCACTGAGGTCCTCAAGGATCAAGATTCATAATTTCTCTGTCTGTACATGCCTCAGGTTTATCTCTGTCCTGTCAGGGCTCCTGATTTGAGCACAATGTCCCTGTGGCAGAAACCCTGGCATGGCAGTCAGAAAACCAGAGTGGTGTGTCCTGTTTCTATATTCAGACAGATCCACATTCAGTTCAGAAACCTACTCATTGGTTGACTTTTAACAAACACTGGAATCACTTGAATTCATGTCTTCATTGGAGGAATGGGATCCTAGTAATGACATGTCATCATGGATTGTTTTGAGGTTAAATGGAATAATCATTGGAAAGCACTTGGAATGGGACCTGGTGTATAATAGCCTCATAATAAAAATAATTGTTTTAAGAAAACTCTACCCCCACTGTGGGGCTTGAAACCATGACCCCGAAATCAAGAGCCACATGCTCTACCCACTGTGCTGGCCAGGTGCCCTATAATAATGTAATAATAAATGCCATTGTTTCCACCACTGTCATCATCATCATCTTCCTCAGCATTATTGGCAATAGGAAAGTTCATTGAAAAATATCCTTCATGGGATGCCTCGGTGGCTCAGCGGTTGAGCTTCTGCCTTCAGCTCAGGATGTGATCCCAGGGTCCTTGGATCGAGTTCTGCATCAAGCTCCTCACGGGGTGCCTGCTTCTCCCTCTGCCTGTGTCTCTGCCTGTGTGTGTGTGTGTGTGTGTGTGTGTGTGTGTGTTTCTCATGAATAAATGGATAAAATAATAAAATAAAAAAAAATCCTTCCCATTTGCTATCATAAGAGTGTTGCGTTAAGTCAAAATCATAAAACCCTCCTCGATTCCAGTCTGCAAGAATACAGACTTGTATGCACAGAGTTTCTGCTCTCATAAAATGCATACCTTCTAGGAGTGAAAACTTATAAATCTATTAAATCTCAATAATTATAAAAATAAACAATGTTGAGTGTGGTTATTGATTGCTGGAAAGCCAAAATAATGGTACTCATCTGTTTACAAACAGCCCTGACCCACAAGGTCTTCTCTTGGTTCACATCACTGTTGATCTGTGTCACTAAGGCACCATTTCCATGAAAAGTGGGGGCGAGCCAGAGAGGAGAAAGAGCAGAAAATCAGAGCCTCAGCAAATATCACCGATTTTTTATCTTGGCATAAAGTAGATATTCCCTGTCCCCACTATTGCATACTTCCTTCTCTCCTTTCTTGAATCTCCCCTTTTCCACCCTCCTTCCTTCTCTCTAGAACCAACTCACTTGCCAGAAACGTTGGCACTCAGCAGATTTCTGCATGGTGGAAAGGCAGGGGGCAGGATTAAATGTCTGTTGTGATCTTCCTGTTCCTGGGCCTGCTCCTGCACATCTTCTACCCGGTTCCTCCCTGCTGGATGAGCGCATTCTGGATCCAGGGAGTTTCCATGGGGTCTCAGAGGTGCAGATTTCCCCTGGGACAGAATAGTCGGACCTCCAGTGAGATCTTCCACGAGCCCTAGAGTTACATGACCCGAAGAGTAGATCTAGAGTAGCTGCTTCAAGTGTCTAGCCTTCTGTTCAGAAGAGGAGAGAATCAATTCAGTGGCTGTTCTTGCTTCAACACAGTCCTGAGGGTTTCCACCCAGTGTTTGCCGTAATAATCATACCACAAGAGAGATGGCTCCAGCCCCAGGCAAGAGAGCGCTTCTCAGCCAGCTTGCAGGTAGGCAGAAAGGTCTGCTGGTCCCTCACGCCTAGTTTCCCAAAGGCATTTTTCTGTTTTGTGACAAATGTGTCTTGGCCTCTGCCACAAACCCCATTCATATGATCATTAAAATATGTCAGTGGAGCCCCTGGCAGCACTCCCCCAGTGGGAGGGAGCCTAGTACCTCTGGATCACCTCTGCCCGGTGCCCTGTGCCTTGGCCTGCAACTATTGGGTTCAGGGGACTGGAGTTTCTGAAACTTCGTTTGTAGGTTTTATTATTTCCAATGCATGTTTATACATCCGGAATTTTTGTTTTTAGGTTGGGACCTCTGAGTTTAAGGAGCAAACCCCTCCTCAAAGAAATCTGTAAATGAGTCTGAGATACATGCATGACGTTCTTGCACTCCCTTGTCTAAGTTGCTGGGGGTGGTGAATGGTTATATACTTTTTATACCAAACCCCTTAGTGCTGGGGATTATCTGTTGCAGCAGCTGTCATTTCCTTGTCAAGTACAGAAATCAATTCAAAGAATGCTGATTGAGCACCTATAGGAGACAGGCATTGTGCTAAGTGCTAGGACCCTCTCCTAGCTTGGGTTGCCAAAACAGAATGCTACAGACTGGGTGACGTAAGCAATAGACATTTACTTCTCACAGTTCTGGGGGCTGGAAAGTCTAAGATCAGGGGTTCTGTTACTGGTGCAGGCCTTCTTGCTGGTCTGTAGACTGTGCCTTTTGGCTGCATCCTCATATCATGGTGCAGAAAGACTGGATTCTGGTCTCTTCTTATAAGGGCACTGATCCTGTCATGGAAGCTCCACACTCATGACCTCATAACTGAATGACATTCCAGAAGCCCCTTTTTTTTAATACTATCATGCTGGGATTAGTACTTCAGCATATGAATGGGGGTGGGATGGTCACAGACAGTCCACAACAGACCCCAGATAGCAAATTAGCAGGACTGGTTTGTTCTCATGGAGCTAATGCCCCGGGTGGCACACATCCGGCCAGCATACACAGGTGCTCTACCCAGACGCAGGCTGATCACAAGAGGACAAGGGGGTTATATTTTTACACCTGTCCCTGCTATCTATCCTCCTGTATCTGATGTCCTGCCTCTAGTAGGTGTTTGAAGATCTTGTCCATGATGGCTTGACATTGACCAGAAGCGTCTGGCTTTTGAAGGAGAGGTGTGGCCTCTTGTCTTTCCTCCTAAATAGAAGACAAAGATGCCTTGCAGGCAAGTCCTCTGTCTGAAATCAGCTTTATTTTTCATTGTCTCATAGACAAGGGAGATGAAACCTCTAATTGCTGTTCTTGGAGCCAGAGCACCTGCTGGTTCTAGCGGCTCCTCCATTAGCATGTTCCCTTTCTTCCAGGGCTGCCAGCCTGGTAATCTGAAAGGGAAATAAATTCCTGTTGGGGTGGAGGGGGCTCATCGTTGCTAACTGCTCACAGTGTCTATCACTGTCTCACCTCTCCTTCTGAGGAGAGAAATCAATAGTATTTTAAATGTCTTGCTAAGTAAGTGTTTATGAAGCAGATTCCCTGGGGCTTAGCCCAGGGCAGCACTCAGGGCAGGCGAGCTGCCTGGAACAGGAAAAGCTCCTGAGGCTGAAGGGCCTCACTCCCACCCCATTCTTGCCTGTTCTTGGGAGGGGCCTGGACTCCTGCAGCTGGCAACAGGAATGGCATGCTTGCAGGGTAACGAGGAATGGCAGTGGTCAATCCATAATAGTTTCCTGGGAGCTGTGTGGAGTGCTGGGCACCACTTCGGCAGGAGAGATGGACAATAGGTCATGACAGTGTGTGATATGTCTGGTGATGGTGGGTGACAGACAGTGCTAAGGGAACTGAGAGAAGGAGCCTGAGGGCAGGGGAAGCGGGCAGATGAGGGAGTCCGAGAGGGCTTCAGATTTCTTCCCTTTGATTCCTCCTTACTGTTTCTCCCAAACTACTGGTTGTGGCTAAACACATCTGCTCTTGCTCAGGGGCACTCACTGAGTAAGAGTTGCTAGAAAATGAAATGACGTAGACTTTCTGGTGCCCAGGAGGTATGAGGTTCCTTCCCTCCAGAAAACAGGTCCGTGACTCCTCAGCCTCTGCTCCTCAGCCTGTCCCCAGGGCTCACCACCCATGTGCCCTCCCCCTCCCCCCGGTTGACCACCCCTCTCCCCACCTGCCCATTCCTTCTGGAGAAGGAGGTAGCTGCCCCCGGGCCTCCTAAACCAGAGTCTCCTTGGAAACACTTTCCTGGGCGGTGAGAGGATCCTGAGTCTCCCCCGGAGCTTCCCCGGGTCCAGCTGTGGGCTGCAGGCAGGTGGGCCGCAGGCAGCTGGCTGGTCCTGGCACAGCGGGCTCCCCAGGCTGCTCATGTCCTCGCTCTCTGCCTGGGGGTGAAGGGAGGGTCACAGCACAGACTCCAGCAGAACTAGCACCTGGTGGCCTAACTTAGGCTGACGTGCTAACGTGGACGGTGCTCTGTGTGCCAGCCCCGGCTCCGCGAGCTCCTCGTGGTCTCACTCAGAGGGGAGGAGCGCCGGCTGTGGAGGGACCAGGCTCTGGCGAGTCCCCAGTAGCTGAACCTGCCCACCTGCCGTCCGCCAGGTGCCGCCGGGCACCTGGACCCTCTGGACCTCGTGGTCATACCCTCCTGTGCCGATCATCCTCAAGCCTGGTCAGCTGGAGCGCACAGCTGCCCACCATGCATGCCCTTTGTCCATGCCAGGCTGGCCCCGGATGCCAGCCCCGCGGGGCCCTTTCTCAACCAGCAATCTGTTGCCGCCATGGGTTCCTCCGGGGACTGCAGGCTGACTTTTAACTGTAGGCTCCTAGTTAGCTCTGGGCTTCTTCCAACCCGGGTTTCACTCTTCTGTTAGATTCCAGCTTTGTGCCTGAGCAAATCTTTTTCACTTCCTGGAGCCAACCTCACATCTCTCCGCTGGGATATAATGATAATGTGCAGCCCGTGAGAGGTTGACAACCATGAGGTGATGTTCATGTAGGGCCTGGAACCTAGCATATGTCCGTCATGCGTCTGCCACTGGCATTCTTACCGACCGCTGCCTGTTCAGGGCTGACAACCCCTCTGGCTCACTTAGGACTGTTGCAAGGAGTCACATGAGCCATCTCGGGGAAGCACCTTGATCGGTAAGTGTTCCGTAGGTGGCAGAGGATCCCCCCCAAGCTGGACAGTCCCACCATATTCTTCCTGCTGGAGGAGAAAAGCCTCATTTCCATGTGTCTCCCTCCCTAAGCTGGGGTCCCCTTGAAGGCAGGGCCTGTCGTCTCCTCCACCGTCAGGAGCAGGCACTCCACCTGCCAAGAACTCTGTTGTCATAGGTCCCTCTAGCCACAAGGGTCTGAGAGCTCAGGAGCTCTAGCTGTCCTGTTAGCAAACCGGGAACTGGGGCCCCAGTGGGAGTTACTCCCAAGTGCAGCCAGGCAGGCGGCCCATTAGCAAGCAGGACGCAGGGAGAACCTATCGTGTGCCAGGCCCTGAGCGCCCACAGATGCCTGAGACTGTCTTCCCCGACAGAGCCTGCCATGTTGCCAGGGGAGACCAGGCACTGTCCTGGGAGCCCCGGTATCAGAGTAAAACAGAAATGGTCTCCACCCTCGTGGAGCTTGCGTGAGGCATGAGAGAAGACAGTCAGAATGTAGCGCTAAAGCACGTCACGTGATCAGGACTGAGAGAAACATGTGGGAGATGCAGTGAGGGACCAGTAGCCCCTGGCCTTGTTGGGTGTGGCCCAGGAAACGAGGACTTCCAGGAGGAGGTGGCATCTGATGTGAGGTTGGAAGGATTAGAAGGTATTAAGGAGGGCAGCCTGGGTGGCTCAGCGGTTTAGCAGGGCCTTCAGCCCGGGGCATGATCCTGGAGACCTGGGATCGAGTCCCACGTCGGGCTCCCTGCATGGAGTCTGCTTCTCCCTCTGCCTGTGTCTCTCTCTGTGTGTGTATGTCTCTCTCTGTGTCTCTTATGTATGAATAAATAAAGTCTTTAAAAAAAAAGAAGGTATTACGGAGGCCAACGGAAAAGTGTCCCCTGGGGAGCCACCTTAATGCGTTTGCTTGCTGGCTGTCAGCTTGCAAGATAAGCCCCTAGCAGTGATGGAAGAATGGAGTTGGCATGTGGGCGGAGCAGTGAGGGAAGGGCCTCTGCTTTCCTGCTGAGCCCTGCCTCCCGCTGGCCCCATCCCTTTAGCAGCTGCCCTTCCTCCTGCTCTGACCATGCTGAAGACCTAGAGCTGAGCTCTTGGGCTCACCACTCTTGGTGTCCATCTGTCCCTCCATCCTTCATCCTGTTGCCCCTCCCTCTCCACTTGTTCTTCTATCCTTTGTACCCAGGGAGATCATAGCCCCTGTCTTGGTGCCTCATAAGCCTCAAGCTTCTTGGTTTGTCGTGTGGAAGACACTTGATTCATCCCTTCCTGTCAGCTCATCCTCGTGAGCGCTGACCTTTGGTCTTCAGGCCCAAACAGCAATCCTGAGCCCTGGATGCTGGGGTACATCCAGTCTTCTTCCTCCACAGCTTCTCTGTGGAATTGGGGAATGTTGACCCACTTCCTTTTGAAAGTGCTTCTCCCCACCCAACTGTGCTCACTTCCTTGCTTTTCCCACCTGACCCATCACTTTCCCTATGGCACCAGTCCACAACTTAATCCATTTCTGACCTGTCTTCCCCCCTTTTTCCACTGACATCATCCCGGTCCTTGTCACCTCCACCTGCTGCCCTGCACTGCCTGCTGGCAGGGTCTCCTGTTGCATCTTTTCTCCTTTTCAGCCCCTGAACCTCACCTGCAGATGAACCTTTTAAAACCACTACTTGGGGCACAGCTGTATGTCCCTTTTGGTATAATCGGCTTCATAAATTCACTTTCCCCACACCTCATCCTGACTTGTTTTCACTCTGGCTTATGTTGGTCCCAGACCTTGGAATACTCTCTCAGTGTTAACACGCAGAGGCCCTGGGGTTTGGGGCGGAGTGTGTGTGGGGGGGTGTCTTTCTGCCTGGTGTTCACAGCTACCCAGCAAACATGTATCAAACATCCCACATATCAGGCCATCCAGAAATTTCTAGCGTGTTTTGGGAGATGGACAGACATAGAAGAAGCTAGAGAAATGATTTGCCCCCTGGGGAAATGATGATACCTACCAATCACTCTGAGCTCCTTTTTTTTTTTTTAAGATTTTTATTTGTTGATTCATGAGAGACACAGAGACAGAGACATAGATGGAGGGAGAAGAAGCAGGCTCCACGCAGGGAGCCTAATGCAGGACTCGATTCCGGAACTCCGGGATCACGCCCTGAGCTGAAGGCAGACACTCAATGGCTGAGCCACCCAGGCAACCCATCTGAGCTCCTTTTTGATGGTTCCCCCCACAAGCTGGTCTCGTACTCAAGACAGTTGTACGTTGTTCTTAACACTGTCATTTTCAAAATCCTGTTAATTCCTGATCTTATGATGATAAAGAGTTTTTTCTGGAATGAAGCTAACCCCAGGTAGGTACTAATCCTGGGGGATTAGTACCTACCCTTTAAAATTAGAATTCACTAACATGGATGTGGATCTTGTTAACAAAACTTCGTTGTAGCTCCACAGTGGAGTCTGCTAGAGTTCTAAGTGTATTAAAAAGAATGCTTTAAAATGGAATCACCATGAAATGAGACCCAAAGCACAGCCCATCTTCTTGTAATTATACCATGTATAATTTACCAGGAAGAATGTGCTTTCATGATTCTGAGGAAAAACGCTTACAAAACAAAACTCTTCATTACTATACATATTATAATTTTTTAAAAAAATTCTTGGTGAAGAATTAGAGTTAAAAATGTGATAGCAGCTATGTTCTCCCATTGGAGAGTATTTACATCTACACAAATGGCATAATTAAATTTGCCACTTGCAAAGCATTTGGATCATACAAACTCTGAGAAGTTCACCATGAGATCTGATAAATTTTGGAGATTGTCACCAGGTAATTGGCAAACCCAGCATTTGTGTAATGCAAATAATTCTCATGAAGTGAGCGAGCTGAGCTTGAGGCCTCCTCACTCTGAGGTTGAGTTAGGAGGAAGCAGTAGACCTGTCATATCACCTCTTGCCTGGTCAAGGCCGCTGTGGGGTGTAGAGAGAGGGCAAGGCTACAATATGAGATTCCACGGGAACCTCAGAGGTTTTATCAGTTATCCTTGTGAAACTTAAACAATTTTCAAAGTAGAATGATGGAATAATGTGTGTTAATTATTCAACATAGAGAAAAGAAAATACATCTCAAATGTAGAATATGGACTTTGGTGAACAGTGTGATTTTCTGGGTAGTGCTTTGAAACTTTCTTTCTTTCTTTCTTTTCTTTCTTTCTTTCCTTTCTTCTTTTGACTTTGGAATATATTGCAAACTTTCTCCAAATAATTTTTTTCGAGAAACTGATTTTGACAGCTGCATAGCATTCTCTTACACGATGTATTTAACTAGTTTCTCGGTTTAAGATGTTACTGTATTTTTCTTTTTGCTATTACAAATACTTCCCTCAAGAACAACCTTATATGTAAGTTTTTGAACACATCTTTGATAGGGTAAATGGTTATAATGAAATTAATAAGTCAAAGATATAGGTCATTTTAGGTCTTTTCACCCATACTGCCAACTTACCTGCCAAAATAGGCTGTGCCAACTTATACTCTTTCATACCTGCCATTTGCCAACATCCTTTCCAGTACTATTGTTTTATAAGACACCAAGAAATCTTATTTTAATATTGCCCATTTGCTGGACCTCTCTCCTTGTCAGTGTTTTGTTTGTATTATTTTGATTACTAGTGAGATAGAGCACTTTTTTTTTTTAATTTGGCTATGTATAGTTCTTCTTTTGTGAATTGTTTGTGTCCTTTATATTTGGAGGCCATGTCAAACATCTTGGCTCGGGTTGAATTGCTGAGGCATGGTCATTAGTGGTTCATTAAGCTGGGTTGAGTCATCTTGGATCAGACCTTTAAACGGTCACTTGTCCAGCAATAAATGTTTGCAGAATAAATGCTAAATGAATCATAATGCAGTAGTTAGATGGCCATGGGTCAAGAGCTAATGGCTGTTGTTCTCAAGAATGGCAGGACATGGCTTCTGTATTCATCCATTCATCCATCATCACTCTGCCCTATATAGTTTTTAATGCACCGGCTGTGTACTGGGCTTTAGCTCCTGTTCTCAAGAACTTCACTCTAAAGGAGAATTTACCATACAGTGTGATTCATTCACTGTAAAGGAATGCAGGAATTCAAACGAGGAATCCCTTCACCACACAGGTTCATCTTTAAGGGATGCATTTTGACTCCTAGAAAGTGCGCATGATTTCATGAACTGGCGGAAACTTTTTAGCTCACATTATTTTGGTAGATGTGTGCATCTTTATATATATATATATATATATATATATATATATATATATATATATACACACACACACACATACACACACACACACACACATACACTTCCTTTAGGAGGCCAATTTCAGCACTGAACAGGTTAAATTCAGTTGGTAGACAACTAAATAAAACTTTCTCAGGCTCTTGAGTGGTTGGGAAGGTGACAGGTACATACCTCACTTCCCTCTCTATCCCATGACCATCTGTGACTTCCTACCTTAAGCATCAGGATGGGATATGAACCATGCCCCAAGGGATGGCCTCCTCTCCAACATATGCTTTATCTGTTAGTGTCCCCAGGGAGCAGGGGGATCCCTCCAGAACCTCATGCTGCTTTAAGATGCCACTGAACATGTTTTTAAACGCACTATAACCCACCAGAACCATGTTGCCATTCTGGATTTATGAACATTCTCTGCTAGGTCCTGTGCTCTGTCCTTTAGAGTCAGCAAGTGATGATGGTATGAATTATGTTTCCTTCAGGACATAGCATTTTGCCCATCAAATGTATGGTTAAATATTTTCTATTCTCTGTCACAACACCAGAGAATGTGCATCCTCCTGCTGTAATTGGCACTTGTACAGCCCCTCTCCTGTGGTCCTGGGAATGTAGCTTGCCTCCCACAGAGGAGATTCACAATCTGACATGGAGACAAGTCTCCTGTGATGGTTGGAACCTCTAATATGTCAGGCTCACCCTGACTTAAATAAAGGAGCAAGGGAGGTGTGGGTACCCTAAGGCAAAAAAAATCCCCTTCCCTTCAGCCATAGCATTTTGGGGGAAAAAAGTGATAGTTGGCTTCCTCCGTTTTGAAGGAGACAGAAGTTGGAGGGTGGTAAGTTTACCAAAGGGCTTCATAGACACCAACTACTTGTTGTCCATGCTGGGGTCCCTCCCATCATCCTCATACTTCCCTCAGCCAGGGGGTTTTTCAGCTGGGCAATCACAGGGCTCCTTAAGTTTTAGCTCCCTGCCTCCTTGTGAGCAAAGGAGAATAGGTAACACACAGGGGCAGTGGGCATGGGGATGGTGGTTGGGGGGAGATCACAGCCAGCTAGAATGCTTAAAGTCTCATCTGACTGTAATGGGGTTGATGGAAGAGTGTCCCCATGCTGGACAGACTGAGCCTGTTAAAATAGCCTTTTACCTACACCATTCAGTTAGCCTGGAGCTGGGCTTTCAAGTAGGACAGCTACTAGCCACATATGGTTATTTTTTTAAAAGATTTTATTTTTTAAGAGAGAGAGACAGAGATAGCAAGAGAGCACACAAGTGGGGGTGGAGAGGGAGAAGCAGGATCCCCACTGAGCAGGAAGTCTGACACAGGGCTCCATCCCAGGACCCCGAGATCATGACCTGAGCCAAAGGCAGATGCTTAACTAGGCCACCCAGGTGCTCCTAGCCACATATAGTTATTAAAATGAACTAAAATAAAACCCAAAGTTCAATTCCTTGGTCACACTAACCACATTACAAGTGATCCGTAGCCACAGTTGGCTAGTGGCTACTGTGTTGGATACTATGGTATTTCTATTGACACAAGAAGTTCTGTTAGCACCATTCCAGGGAATTCTCATTGGCTCTATGAAAGAATTCACCTTGGGGTTCCTTTAATACTAGAACATTTTTAGAAGTATTGATTTTATATAGAGCAAGCCTTAGAGCTTTTGAAGACTACATTATTTGTGTAAATTGGGGCCTGTTTGTCTCTGAAGGCACTCTCTATATGGCACACACACATTCCCACTAATAAAAGAATCAAGTTCAAAAGATAGAAAGAGCTTAAAGAGAAAAATCTCCAGCTCGCAAAGCAGGGTCCCAGAACCCTATGCCTCTCATTAGGAATTCTTGCTGCTGGTACCCTAGTCTGCACATGATCCTTGCCCTCCAGGTTATCTGAGTGCCAGACCAAGTCATCTGACCTGGGAATCTTCAGAAAATGTAATGATCCTAAAAATAAGTGAGTTTAATTTTTTTAAATATTTTATTTATTCATGAGAGACACAGAGAGAGGGGCAGAGACACAGGCAGAGGGAGAAGCAGGCTCCATGCAGGAGCCGGATGAGGAACTCGATCCCAGGACCCCGGGATCACACCTTGAGCCAAAGGCAGACAATCAACCACTGAGCCACCCAGGTTCCCCAAGTTTAATGTTTTTAGATCAAAGATTTTATTCATTCATTAGGTATCAGACAGAGGCCACCCAGATTCTCTAGCACCTAACACAGGGCAAGGCGCATAGTAGGCATTCATTCAATAAATATCTATGAAATGATTAGATAAACTGCCTATTCTTAAATAAATTGACTAAGTCATTGAGTCTCTTGTTTGTCTTTGCTCCCCACGGTGGAGGGAAGACATCTCTTTGTGGAGATGGTAGGCCCACTACTCAGACCACCAGCTCCACTACTCAGGAGCCAGCTTTGGATTTATCCTGTTCTGGGTGTGGCTTTTCAGTTTTGTATTTTAATGTAGTTGTATTAGTTGAGTCTCCAGATAAACGGTACTAATAGGATGTAGGTGTGTGTAATATGTGTATGTGTGTGTGTATACACACATGTATATATTATGTATATAGAGAGATTGATTGATTGATTTAAGGAATGCAACTATAGAAGCTGACAAATCCAAAATCTACAGGGTAGGCTCGTGGACTGAAGACCAAGAAAAGTTGATGCTGCATTTTGAATCTGAAGACAGTTTGCTGGCATAATTCCTTCTCTCTTTTGGGGGGAAGTCCATCTTTTGTCAGGTCTTCAACTAATAGGATGAGGCTCATCTACCTTATGGAGCATAATCTGTTTTACTCAGAGTCTACTGATTTAAATGTTAAATTATCTAAAAAAAAAAATACCTCCACAGAAATGTCTAGAATAATGTTTGACCAAATACCTGGATGCTATGGCCGAGTCAAGTTGACACATAAAATTAACCATTGTAGTAGTCTTGTTTTACCTCCATGTGGTGAAACTGGGACACTGATCCTCTCCTCATGTCTACACTGTGAGCATAGATGTTCTCCCCATGTGGTTCTCTCTCTCTCTCTCTCTCTCTCTTTTTTTTTTTTTTTTTTTTTTAGAGAAAGAGTGGGTATGCAAGCTAGAGGGAGGGGCAGAAGGAGTGAGAGAGAGAATCAAGCAGGCTCCATCCTCAGTATGGATCCTGACGAGGGCCTCAATCTTATGACCCTGAGATCAACTTGAGCCAAAATCAGGAGTTGGGCACTCAACGGACTGAGCCACCCAAGTGCCCTCCCACTATGATGTGGTTTTTCACCTAGCCAGTCCTATTCCCTCTTCTATCCCACCAGGAGGCTACAGGACTTGGGCATGTGGAAATGTACCCCACAGATAACATTTCTCTGCACTTCTACTTAGCACTAGCTTAAACATTCATCAAGCCTTCTTCTTCACTGCTTGTTTATAGGTTGTGCCTTGAGCCCACACGTCATTGGTGGGGAGGATCATCTCCCCATCTGCCTTCAGTAGTTCTTCCTCCTGCAGATAGAAGGAAGCTTGTGACACAGTGGAAACATTATAGCCTTGAAGACAAACAGATTTGGATGGCAGCCTGGGCCCCACCACCAGCCAGCTCTGACCTCCAAACCTCAGTTCCCTCATCTGTAAAATGGGATAATAGTTGTTTCATGCAACCTCTGCAGTACTTTTGATTCAGTTTTGGAATTTCCTCTTGGCCTGTTTGCCCTTGTCATCTTGGAGGACTGGAACTATATTATATTCACCATCCTGTCAATAGAACAAAGTCCTTAGGATATAATAGATGCTCCTGAAATATTACCTGTGAAATAAAAGTTGAATGAATGTGCTGCAAGTGGGTGGTAGAGGCAGGAGCATCAGTATGCTGCAAACACCATCAGTGTAGGGCTCTTTCCCACTGTTTTTGGCCTTGCTGAGAAGGTCTCTTTTCCAAGCCTGTCTCACCTGTGCTTGCCTCCAGTCTCACCACACCTGCACAGTAGAGGTTACTGATACATCATGGCATCAGGGGCTCTTCAGTCTTTTTCATTTCACCCCTAACTTTCTGAATCTCCTACTGTTCTCACATGCTGGGTGGCCCTCTTCCTGGGAATTGCTCAGTGCTCCTGCAAGAATTTAGTTTTCATCATGCAAGTGTCCAAATTGTAGAGTAATGGTGGTATGGATGGCAGGAAGCAGGACATTCTCTCCCCTGATCTGCATTAATACCTGGTACATTTTTACTGGCCAGAGATTGGTGCGCCTTTTATTCCAAAGACCCAGAGATTTTATTAATGACAGTGAAGTTCCAGGATCCTGCCTTTAAATCAGTGTTGTATTGAACAAGAAGTGAGCAGTCAATTATAACTTTTTTCAGTAAACTGATGCAGTTTAGTGCTTATGGAATTTATCTGTCTGGCAGATCAGCAGCCGAACATAATTTTAATTACACCTGTCACCCTCGGCCGCACTTGCTCATTCTGCGCGAACCTTATCACGGGAGTGGTACCGGTGCTGCTGGATTCGGCTGCTCAGAAGCCAGAGTTGCCTTTCTGCACGACACTGGAATTTCAGAAAGGAGCTACCTTATTAATATGAAGCGACTTAATAGGAAGTACAAGCTGTTAGGTTGCGTGTCTAACGAAATCGTCTGCAGACTTCTTGAAACAGTGAAGGATGCAAGTGTTAAAGTTAGCAGGGAACACTATCCTGACACTTGCTAATTATATCCAACTTTACCACGTCGCCTGCTATGGTTATGTGAGTTTTACTACCTTCAATTGCACTGTGCTACAGGAGTGCTTCCTGCAAATGATACGTGTGTGTTGCGGGGGAAGCCACCTTTTAAAGGAGCCACATGCCCTGCTCTCCATCTCTCTGAGAGCAGAACAGGGGAAGGCACAGGGCATGAGCATCACTTAGGATGGCAAAGGATTGGCAGTTTTCCTCATGTGTTATAATTTGGGTATTGAGCACGTCCGGGTACCACATTGTGGATGAAAGGACGCCTTCCTCCTTATTATGCCTTCTCACCATCAGTGGACCAATTTGATTCTTGTTTTCTAAACTGTTCTTCTAGACACTGTCTAGTATGTGTGTCACGCTTTTCACGTCCATTATTTCAGGGCATGGGTTTTCTGTTGCAGGTTTTTTTTTTTTAATTTATTTTTTATTGGTGTTCAATTTACTAACATACAGAATAACCCCCAGTGCCCGTCACCCATTCACTCCCACCCCCCGCCCTCTTCCACTTCTACCACCTCTAGTTCGTTTCCCAGAGTTACGAGTCTTTACGTTCTGTCTCCCTTTCTGATATTTCCCACACATTTCTTCTCCCTTCCCTTATATTCCCTTTCACTATTATTTATATTCCCCAAATGAATGACAACATATAATGTTTGTCCTTCTCCGACTGACTTACTTCACTCAGCATAATACCCTCCAGTTCCATCCACGTTGAAGCAAATGGTGGGTATTTGTCATTTCTAATAGCTGAGTAATATTCCATTGTATACATAAACCACATCTTCTTTATCCATTCATTTTTCGTTGGACACCGAGGCTCCTTCCACAGTTTGGCTATCGTGGCCATTGCTGCTATAAACATCGGGGTGCAGGTGTCCCGGCGTTTCATTGCATCTGTATCTTTGGGGTAAATCCCCAACAGTGCAATTGCTGGGTCGTAGGGCAGGTCTATTTTTAACTCTTTGAGGAACCTCCACACAATTTTCCAGAGTGGCTGCACCAGTTCACATTCCCACCAACAGTGTAAGAGGGATCCCTTTTCTCCGCATCCTCTCCAACATTTGTTGTTTCCTGCCTTGTTAATTTGCCCCATTCTCACTGGTGTGAGGTGGTATCTCATTGTGGTTTTGATTTGTATTTCCCTGATGGCAAGTGATGCGGAACATTTTCTCATATGCATGTTGGCCATGTCTATGTCTTCCTCTGTGAGGTTTCTGTTCATGTCTTTTGCCCATTTCATGATTGGATTGTTTGTTTCTTTGGTGTTGAGTTTAATAAGTTCTTCATAGATCTTGGAAAATAGCCCTTTATCTGATACATAATTTGCAAATATCTTCTCCCATTCTGTAGGTTGTCTTTTAGTTTTGTTGACTGTATCCTTTGCTGTGCAAAAGCTTCTTATCTTGATGAAGTCCCATAGTTCATTTTTGCTTTTGTTTCTTTTGCCTTCGTGGATGTATCTTGCAAGAAGTTACTGTGGCCGAGTTCAAAAAGGGTGTTGCCTGTGTTCTCCTCTAGGATTTTGATGGAATCTTGTCTCACATTTAGATCTTTCATCCATTTTGAGTTTATCTTTGTGTATGGTGCAAGAGAGTGGTCTAGTTTCATTCTTCTGCATGTGGATGTCCAATTTTCCCAGCACCATTTATTGAAGAGACTGTCTTTCTTCCAATGGATAGTCTTTCCTCCTTTATCGAATATTAGTTGACCATAAAGTTGAGGGTCCACTTCTGGGTTCTCTATTCTGTTCCACTGATCTATGTGTCTGTTTTTGTGCCAGTACCACACTGTCTTGATGACCACAGCTTTGTAGTACAACCTGAAATCTGGCATTGTGATGCCCCCAGATATGGTTTTCTTTTTTAAAATTCCCCTGGCTATTCGGGGTCTTTTCTGATTCCACACAAATCTTAAAATAATTTGTTCTAACTCTCTGAAGAAAGTCCATGGTATTTTGATAGGGATTGCATTAAACGTGTATATTGCCCTGGGTAACATTGACATTTTCACAATATTAATTCTGCCAATCCATGAGCATGGAATATTTTTCCACCTCTTTGTGTCTTCCTCAATTTCTTTCAGAAGTGTTCTATAGTTTTGAGGGTATAGATCCTTTACATCTTTGGTGAGGTTTATTCCTAGGTATCTTATGCTTTTGGGTGCAATTATAAATGGGATTGACTCCTTAATTTCTCTTTCTTCAGTCTCATTGTTAGTGTATAGAAATGCCACTGACTTCTGGGCATTGATTTTGTATCCTGCCACGCTACCGAATTGCTGTATGAGTTCTAGCAATCTTGGGGTGGAGACTTTTGGGTTTTCTATGTAGAGTATCATGTCATCGGCGAAGAGGGAGAGTTTGACTTCTTCTTTGCCAATTTGAATGCCTTTAATGTCTTTTTGTTGTCTGATTGCTGAGGCTAGGACTTCCAGTACTATGTTGAATAGCAGTGGTGAGAGTGGACATCCCTGTCTTGTTCCTGATCTTAGGGGAAAGGCTCCCAGTGCTTCCCCATTGAGAATGATATTTGCTGTGGGCTTTTCATAGATGGCTTTTAAGATGTCGAGGAATGTTCCCTCTATCCCTACACTCTGAAGAGTTTTGATCAGGAATGGATGCTGTATTTTGTCAAATGCTTTCTCTGCATCTAATGAGAGGATCATATGGTTCTTGGTTTTTCTCTTGCTGATATGATGAATCACATTGATTGTTTTACGGGTGTTGAACCAGCCTTGTGTCCCAGGGATAAATCCTACTTGGTCATGGTGAATAATTTTCTTAATGTACTATTGGATCCTATTGGCCAGTATCTTGTTGAGAATTTTTGCATCCATGTTCATCAGGGATATTGGTCTGTAATTCTCCTTTTTGGTGGGGTCTTTGTCTGGTTTTGGAATTAAGGTGATGCTGGCCTCATAGAACGAATTTGGAAATACTCCATCTCTTTCTATCTTTCCAAACAGCTTTAGGAGAATAGGTATGGTTTCTTCTTTAAACATTTGATAAAATTCCCCTGGGAAGCCATCTGGCCCTGGACTCTTATGTCTTGGGAGGTTTTTGATGACTGCTTCAATTTCCTCCCTGGTTATTGGCCTGTTCAGGTTTTCTATTTCTTCCTGTTCCAGTTTTGGTAGTTTGTGGCTTTCCAGGTATGCGTCCTTTTCTTCTAGATTGCCTAATTTATTGGCGTATAGCTGTTCATAATATGTTTTTAAAATCATTTGTATTTCCTTGGTGTTGGTAGTGAGCTCTCCTTTCTCATTCATGATTTTATTAATTTGAGTCTTCTCTCTCTTCTTTTTAATAAGGCTGGCTAATGGTCTATCTATCTTATTAATTCTTTCAAAGAACCAACTCCTGGTTCTGTTGATCTGTTCCACAGTTCTTCTGGTCTCGATTTCGTTGAGTTCTGCTCGAATCTTTATTAACTCCCTTCTTCTCTTGGGTGTAGGATCTATTTGCTGTTTTTTCTCTAGCTCCTTTATGTGTAAGGTTAGCTTTTGTATTTGAGTTCTTTCCAGTTTTTGAATGGATGCTTGTATTGCGATGTATTTCCCCCTTAGGACTGCTTTTGCTGCATCCCAAAGATTTTGAACGGTTGTATCTTCATTCTCATTAGTTTCCATGAATCTTTTTAATTCTTCCTTAATTTCCTGGTTGACCCTTTCATCTTTTAGCAGGATGGTCCTTAACCTCCACGTGTTTGAGGTCCTTCCAAACTTCTTGTTGTGATTTAGTTCTAATTTCAAGGCATTATGGTCTGAGAATATGCAGGGGACGATCCCAATCTTTTGGTATCGGTTCAGACCCGATTTCTGACCCAATATGTGGTCTATTCTGGAGAAAGTTCCATGTGCACTTGAGAAGAATGTGTATTCAGTTGAGTTTGGATGTAAAGTTCTGTAGATATCTGTGAAATCCATCTGGTCCAGTGTATCATTTAAAGCTCTCGTTTCTTTGGAGATGTTGTGCTTAGAAGACCTATCGAGTATAGAAAGAGCTAGATTGAAGTCACCAAGTATAAGTGTATTATTATCTAAGTATTTCTTCACTTTGGTTAATAATTGATTTATATATTTGGCAGCTCCCACATTCGGGGCATATATATTGAGGATTGTTAAGTCCTCTTGTTGGATAGATCCTTTAAGTATGATATAGTGTCCCTCTTCATCTCTCACTACAGTCTTCAGGGTAAATTTTAGTTTATCTGATATAAGGATGACTACCCCTGCTTTCTTTTGAGGACCATTCGAATGGTAAATGGTTCTCCAACCTTTTATTTTCAGGCTGTAGGGGTCCTTCTGTCTAAAATGAGTCTCTTGTAGACAGCAAATAGATGGGTCCTGCTTTTTTATCCAGTCTGAAACCCTGCGCCTTTTGATGGGGTCATTAAGCCCGTTCACATTCAGAGTTACTATTGAAAGGTATGAGTTTAGTGTCATCATGATATCTATTCAGTCCTTGTTTTTGTGGATTGTTCCACTGAACTTCTTCTTAAAGGGGAATTTTAAGAGTCCCCCTTAAAATTTCTTGCAGAGCTGGTTTGGAGGTCACATATTCTTTCAGTTCCTGCCTGTCTTGGAAGCTCTTTATCTCTCCTTGCATTTTGAATGAGAGCCTTGCTGGATAAAGTATTCTTGGTTGCATGTTCTTCTCATTTAGGACCCTGAATATATCCTGCCAGCCCTTTCTGGCCTGCCAGGTCTCTGTGGAGAGGTCTGCTGTTACCCTAATACTCCTCCCCATAAAAGTCAGGGATTTCTTGTCTCTTGCTGCTTTAAGGATCTTCTCTTTATCTTTGGAATTTGCAAGCTTCACTATTAAATGTTGAGGTGTTGAACGGTTTTTATTGATTTTAGGGGGGGATCTCTCTATTTCCTGGATCTGAATGCCTGTTTCCCTTCCCAGATTAGGAAAGTTTTCAGCTAGAATTTGTTCAAATACATATTCTGGCCCTCTGTCCCTTTCGGCGCCCTCGGGAACACCAATTAAACGTAAGTTTTTCTTCCTCAGGCTGTCGTTTATTTCCCTTAATCTATCTTCATGGTCTTTTAATTGTTTGTCTCTTTTTTCCTCAGTTTCCCTCTTTGCCATCAACTTGTCTTCTATGTCACTCACTCGTTCTTCCACCTCGTTAACCCTCGTCATTAGGACTTCCAGTTTGGATTGCATCTCATTCAATTGATTTTTAATTTCTGCCTGATTAGCTCTAAATTCTGCAGTCATGAAGTGTCTTGAGTCCTTTATGCTTTTTTCTAGAGCCGCCAGTAGCTGTATAATAGTGCTTCTGAATTGGCTTTCTGACATTGAATTGTAATCCAGATTTTGTAACTCTGGGGGAGAGAGGACTGTTTCTGATTCTTTCTTTTGAGGTGAGGTTTTCCTTCTAGTCATTTTGCTCAGTGCAGAGTGGCCAAAAGCAAGTTGTATTGGGAAAAGGAGAAAAAGAGAGGAGAGAAAGAAGGAAAGAAAAGAGAAAGAGAAAAAAAAGGAAGAAAAAAACGAAAAAAAAAAAAAAGAAAAAGAGAAAGCAAAAGAAAGAAAGGAGAAAAAAGGGGGTGGGGGAAGGAAACAAATCAAAAAGCAAAACAAAACAAAAAAAAAAAGGACCACGGGGGAGTATCTTCTGATTCTGTGTTCTTTAAGTCCCTTGGCTTCTCCTGGAAGTTGTCCGTCTAGCTGGTCTTCTGGGGGAGGGGCCTGTTGTGCTGATTTTCAGGTGTTAGCAGTTGGGGGAGCTGCTCTGCCCCTGCCTGGTGCAGGGCTCAGTGGGGGTTGTTTACCCCGTGAGTCCCCAGGAGCAACAGCCCTAGTGGCGGGGCCAGCTCTGGAGCCCTGGAGTCAGCCCCGCAGGAACTCCGGAGCTCTCCGTCTGCAGGGCTTGGAGGCTGGGGGAGGGGGGGGCAGTGTTGATCTGCTCAGCTCGGGGCAGGAGCGTCCTTGCTGTCCTGGGCCCTCCCGGCCTCTGCCTGTCCCGGGGGGAGGCCGGATCCTGGGCTCTGTCCCGGCGCCCTGTGCTCCGGGGCCTGCGCTGTTGGATTCACGCTCCCGCCCCGCAGCCCCCTCCGCGGAGCCGCCCCCGAGCCCCTCCGAGCTGCTCCGGGTCCCGCCGTGTGCGCTGCAGCCCTTAGGGAGCTCGGCGCACTCTCCCGGGGCGCAGGTGTCTGTTAGTGTCCCCGGGAGCCCGAGGGCATCCTCGCCCTCCTGGGTCCTGCTCCACCTCCCCGCGAGCCCCTTTCCGCCGGGGAAGGTCGGTGCAGCTCCTGCGTCTCCGGGACGGGGCTCTCCTGTCCTGGGGACACTCGCCCCGGCCTCAGCCCGGCTCCTCGCAGGGCCCCTCCCCCTTGGAGGCCTTTTGTTCCTTTATTTCTTTTTTCCCTTCTTCCTACCTTGATAGAAGCGCGAACTCTTCTCACTGTAGCGTTCCAGCTCTTCTCTCTTTAAATCTCAGGCCGAATTCATAGATTTTCAGGAAAATTTGAAGGTTTTCTAGGTAATTTGGTGGGGACAGGTGATTTGGGGACCCTACTCTTCCGCCATCTTGCCCCTCCCTCTGTTGCAGGTTTTTAAGGTACAGCCAACTGTTAGTGAATTGCATCCTGCCCTCAGCTCTGTCCCTAGTGGCTATCGAGCAATGGCTTTTGGTGCTTCTCCTCAGGATGGCACTGTAGAGCACACAGGCCCCTGGCCAGAGTCCAGTGCCTGCTCCCTGGTGGGAGCTGGTTCATAGGCAAGCCAGCCCTTCTGTTTTTATTGAGTTCTACTCTTTGAGTTACCAAAATAAGTCACTTTCCCCCAAGTTCCTGACTGAGTGCTCTCAATGCTTCTGAAGAACTTGCTCAGTGCCAGTCAAGTTCTCAGCACTGTACATGTTAACTCACTTCATTGAATCCTCATGATACTGCTATGCAGTCATTAATATTATCAATTCCATTCTTCAGATGAAAAACCTGAGGCACAGAGAACGTACAAGATCACAAAGCTCGTGAGAGGGAGAGCTGGGATTTGAGCTGAGGCCGCCAGGCTCCAGAGCCTGTGCCCTTAGCACCACACGCTGCTGCCTCTCTGACTTGCTAGGCTGAGTTGTGGAGGAAGCATGACCACTTCTAACAAATAGGGGAATAGAGAGAACTCGAAGACAGAAGTCAGACCAAATGGTCCCTCACATGAGAGTCACAGACACAGCTGATGCCTCCCCAGCTGGTAAGCGGTGGAGAATTCTAGCTGTAGCTCCTAAGGATAGCAGAGGTCTGGAGGAGAGTGGGAGCCAGCCAAACCCCATGATTTCATCAGCTGGGTTTTATTGATTCCTGTTCACAGCATACAGTATGGTCATATTGAATCCTTTGTTTGAAAAACTTTGAGAGGTATAAGTTGATACGAATCCCTAGTTTTTCACTGAGGAAACTAGAGGTTCCAAAAGTTAACCAGAGATAGCTAGTTAGTGGCAAAGCTGCATTTTATACTTTGGGTTCCTTCCTTCCTTCCAAGACTTTTTATTTATTCATAAGAGACACACAGAGAGAGGCAGAAGCACAGGCAGAGGGGGAAGCAGGCTCCCTGTGGGGAGCTTGATGCAGGACTCAATCCCAGGACCTCAGGATCACACCCTGAGCTGAAGGCAGACACTCGACCACTGAGCCACCCAGGTGTCCCACACTTTGGATTTCTGGTATCCATTTGATGATTATCTTTCCTTTACTTTAAGGGAGCTTAACGTTATAGTTTGTTTCAGTTACCTGTTGCTGCGTAACAAACCACCCCAGTTTCCATGACATAGAATAATGATAAATCACTTCCTATTATTATCTGTCATGGTGCCTGGGGTTGACTGGGCTCATCTGGCTAGTTAGCACTCGGAGTCCCTCTTATGGCTGTCATCAGGTGATGACTGGGGCTGGAGTCATGTTGAACACATTCTTCTGTGTTGGCATCAATGCTGGATATCAGCTAGTACCTCAGCTGGGCTGTTGGCTGGAACACCCATGTGGTCTCTCTTGGGCTTCCTCAGAGGTTAGCAGCTGGATTCTAAGAGCAAGTGTCCAGAAAGAGAGTTAGCTTAGTCACATTTTATGAGCTACACTGAGAAGTCACTAAGCATCACTGTTTCCATATGCTATTGGTTGACAGAAAATTCTAGGTTCAAGGAGAGGGAATTCTAGGTTCAAGAGACACCACTTTCCTAAGTGAGTTCTGTCCAGGTCATATTAAATGGAAGAATATATTATAGCCCTGTCTAGAAAGTACAGTCTGCCACATACCTTTTTCTTATTTTTTTTAAAGATTTTATCTATTCATGAGATACACAGAGAGAAAGGCAGAGACACAGGCAGAGGGGGGAGAAGCTCCCCACAGGGAGCCCAATGTGGAACTTGATCCCAGGATCCCAGGATCATGACCTGAGCCAAAGACAGACACTCACCCGCTGAGCCTCCCAGGCATCCCTACATACCTTTTTCTAAAATATTTCTTCTTCTTCTAAAACTAAAACTCTTTCATCAAGCAAAGATTTCTATCAGCATTGATACTTCTCTTTCAACTCATCATTGATAACAGGTCTTTTCCCAGTGAAACATTTTGGGTATCCAAAAAGAAAAAAAAAATCAGTATACATTTCAAGCAGTATGAATCACCTGAAAATGTTTTCTTCTTCAAGACCAAGCAAAACATAAATAATTTAGACTAATTCAAGGGGTGGTGAATACATCCAGAATAATTTGTGGTATAACCACAGTCCATTTTGGTTTATTCACATTTATTTTCTGGTTCACAGAGGGATGTTCCTTTGTGGTTGCCGTGTTATTGTGAACGGGGTTAGGGTGAGACTTAACACTAATGAATAAACATTTTTTACTAGCATACCTAACTGGTTTTAATTTTTAGAGTTATTTTTATTTAATATAAAGCTGATAGTCATTTTTGTCAATGAAACACATGAAAGGGATAAACAATACAAATATAGCATGGAGTATTATAACAATACCAAGAGCACTAGTGTATGTATCAGCAACAGTAGGAAGTAGATCATTGCCTTAACTTTGAGGTCCCCTTGTGTCATCCACTTTCCTCCCCACTTTGAGGTAACCACCATCTTGACTTCTGTGTTTACTGCTACATTAATTTTCTTTACAGTCTGGCATCTCTTTGCATCCCTTGATGATATTTTGTTTAGTTTTTTTTTTGCTTTAGTAAGACTTTGCTGTTGCCATCATACCATATCTGTTCATTCAGTGCTATATTTTGAGATTTATCTATGCTCCTGCATGTAGCTGGATTTCAATCACGTTCTCAATAGTACAGCATTCAGCATTGTAAACAATAACATATTGTACGGTTTGCACATTTATTTCCTCCATTTTTTTCCATCATAAACAATGCTGATATTAACATTCTTATGTGTGTCTCCAGGAATACACATACAAGCATTTTCCCAGGGCATACACCTAGGAATGAAAATGCTGACATATAACAAATGCTTGCTTTCAACTTTATTAGAAATGTTGTGTCTTGTTTCCCAGTGATTGCTCCATTTCTCTTTATACCCTCAGTATACACACATCCTGGTTACTTCACATTCCCGCTGCTAGCACTTCCTTTCTGTGTTCTTCTAAACATTTTCTGCCAACCCATTGCATATGAAATGGTGTCTTATTGTGGTTTTCTTTGGCATTTACGAACACCTTTCCTGAGATTTATTGGTCATCCTGGCTTTCTCATTTGTTAAGTTCCTGTTCAAGTCTTTTGTCAGTTTTTCCATTGAAGTGTCTCTTTCTTACTTATTTATAGGAGTATTCTTCTGTCCTGGATACTAACTTTTTTTCACAGTTATGTGCTGGAAATATCCTTTCCAGTTTATGGGCTGCTTTTGACTTTCATTGTGGTATCTTTTAATACATAGAAGCTGTTCATTCAGTACTGTCCAGTTTTTCAGGCTTTTCATATTGTCAGCACTTTTGGGGTCTTAGAAATTCATTCCCTACCTTGAGGTCATAAGTATATTCTATTATAGTTGCTTCTGAATGCCTTATATTGTCTTCTTTGGTATTCAAGTATCCAGTATCCCTGGAATGACTTTTGTCTTCTTAACTGCATACATGGTTGGGAAGACTGCTTTCCTGGTCATGTGAGCCTGTCATTATGTTTTGACTCTTTGTTTTCAGTAGTCCTTATGCTTTAAATCTTGATAATTAAGAATCCTGATGTTAAAATTAACATATTTCCCATAGAACAGCCCACCTCCCTCAGCTCTCTTGGTTGGTATCAACCTAGTACACTTTTTCTTTTTCTTTTTTTTAAATCCTTTAGTCTTTGTTGTCTGTTAACAGCAAATACTGTGGTTTTATTTTTAATTCTGGGTTATAATCTTTAAAGCATTCAGCCCATATATTTATGGTAATTCCCCTCTCCTACTAATGTATTCTACTTTTATTTGTTTTGCCTTTCCATGTTGTCTCTCTCCTGTTTTTTCTTTCCTTGGAATATTTTTTTTCCTAATTTAAATTTTTTTGTGTATCCATCACTTTTAAAACTAGAAACTCTATTTCTGTTTTATTAGCAATGAATCCAGAAATTTTGGCATACATACTTTACTTTTTGGAGCCTACCCTTGTTCAGTACCTTTGTCCTCCTCCCAGACAATATAAGGACAAACTTTAGGACACTTTGGCTCTAACTTACCTGCTACTGGTGGTGTATGTTTGAGTTTTACATTCTTGTAACTTCTAAGCTATATTACCATTGTTTTATACAGTTCACGTTGTCTAGCGTTCCCCACATACTCGCCTCTCTTTCTACCTACCATCTCTTGTGACGTCATAAGTCCTGTCTGGAGGTCACTTTCTATCTAAAGTATGTTCTTGGGAAATTGCTGTAATGAGGGTCTGTGTGTGGCAAAGTTTCTCAGGTTTTTGTCTGTCTCACAATATATTTGTTTTCCTCTTATTCTAAGAATAACCTCAGCAAGAAAGCAATTATCAAAGACAAAGAAAATACCGGGTCACAACAATGTTTCCATAGCCTTGTTAACAACACACAGAAATAAAAGAGTAAAATCCTACATGTCCCATAGAAGGGGAGTGGATTGTTACAAGGATACATCCATCTGATATATTATACTGTTACAAATAACATATTTAAAGATATCAAGACAGCACAGGATCATGCTCATACAGTCCTAAGTAAAAAAAAAAAAAAAAAAAAAGCAACATACAAAACTGTATGTACAGGATGGTACATACACAAGGACACCCTCAAAAGAGACTGAGGAAAACATATACAGACAGTTTAAATTATTTGTTTCTCAGTTGTTGCGGTGTGGACCTATTCTGATTTTCATTTTTATGCTTTTTTTCGGTATTTTATAAACTTTCTGCAAAAGCAAGCCCAACATTTATAATTAGAAATCAGTTATTTATTTTTTAAAATTACACATAATCAAAATGATTTTCAAGAAGATTGGATAATTTACACTCACTTTCCACCCCAGCAGTGTGTGAGTAGCAGCTATATTTTTAATGTTTGCCAATTTTATAAGTATACCCTAGTATTTGTTATTTCTATTTCCATTTTTTAAATTAGTATTGAAGTCAAATACTGTGTGTGTGTGTGTGTGTGTGTGTGTGTGTGTGTGTTTACTGACTATTGGTATGTCTTCTTTCTCTGAAACATTTGCTCATACCCTTTGTCAATTTTTCAATTACATTCCTAATGATTTCCCTCTTGATTTGAAAACACTCTTTATATATTAAGAACATTGAGCCTGCCTAACCTAAAAATACCAAAAAAACATGTTTTTAGTAACTTAGGTTGTTTTTAATGTTTCATTTTAAAAATAATTCACAGACACATTTTGAAAAAAAAAGGGAGAGAGGCATAATTGCAGATAAAGGTAAAACATACATTGAATAAATATTCTAATATACATTTAGATAACTAGGAGAGAGTTTCTTTAGAATTTATAACTGACAGGAGTGTGGGGGTGACTTGTCTCCTCTGCTGCCCCTCTGGATGTACAGATCCCTACATTCTATCTGGATATTTAGTAGGCCATCCTCACACCTTTCTACCAGTGTGACTCCTCATGATCCCTGTAAGGTGTGCCAGGGGGAGTAAAGTGAAGGCAGCAGCAAGCTACCACTATAGGCAAGATAAAGCTTTAAATGGGGCTCATGGTAGGGATTAGCCCACTGGTTTTTCCACTTTCCATTGATTGACCCAAGGTTTGGACCTGTGTCTCTCTCTTTCTCTCTTCACCTAGACGATCATCACTGTCAGGGAGGAGTGCTGCAAGGTAACTGCCTTTTCTGGGGCAGAGTTCTTCACCCTGGCATGGTGAATGTTTTGGGTCAGGTCACTCGTTCCAAGGGCTATCCTGGCTGCTGGAGGTAGTGAGTAGCATTCCTGCTGGGAGTTCTGTTGCTCCTGTGACAGCCTAAAGTGTCTCCATGCTATAACATCTGTGCCCTGACAGGGGGCAAGGGGAAGGAGCAATATTGGCCTCCCTTGCAAATTCCTGTTGTAGATGAAGATGACACAAGGCAGGGGAAGTAGGGCTTCCCTTTGGGGCTTTTGAGGCCTTGAAATTAAGTTATAATTTACAGACCTTTCAGGCTCACCTTGTTTTGTTGGAAATTTGATGGGATTGTGTCTGGCTCTCCACAGGTCTCTCTTCTTCCTTCTTCCTATTTATTTATTCATGAGAGAGGCAGAGACATAGGCAGAGGGAGAAGCAGGCTCCCTGCAGGGAGCCCAGTGCAAGACTTGATCCCAGGACCCTGGGATCATGCCCTGAACCAAAGGCAGATGCTCAACCACTGAGCCACCCAGACATCCCACGGGTTTCTCTTCTACAGTGTGGGGCTATGGCAAGTCTTTCAAAGAACATGAACCTTTCATTTTTGTTCCGTTTTATTAATAGTTTGTTGTTTCTTTGATTGCTTTGATATGTGCAGAGTCCTCCTTTATTCATCTTCTCATAATTTGTACTGTTAATTGTTTTTACCTTAAGCCTTTAATCCATGTGAGATTTCCATTGATGTATATTGTCAGGTGAGGCTTTAACTTTTTGCTGTTTCTTTTCTTTGAAAACCAAATGTAATGATGCCATTGATGAATGACTTCATTATGATGTTCCCTAAGGTATTCAGTAAATTATTTTTCAGGGTTATATATTGTTTGTTGGTTCCATTTAAAGATTCCTGCAATATTATCACATATTTTAAAAAATTATTAAAGTGAAGGGCACCTGAGTGGCTCAGTTGGTTAAGTGTCCCAGTGGCTCAGTGGTTAAATCGGTATAAGCTTCTGCCTTCAGCTCAGGTCATGATTTCAGGGTCCAGGGATTGAGCCCCACTTCAGGCTCCCTGCTCAGCCAGGAGTCTGCTTCTCCCCCTCTGTCTGGCCCCTCCACCTGCTCATGCATACAAAAACACTCTCTCAAATAAATAAATAAAATCTTTAAAATATATATATATAGGGGAGAACCAGGAAGCACCTTCATTGTTACACTGGTAGACACTAGTTGGTGGCAGACTGACCTGTCACATCACTCCATACCCTTATAATCTGGGTTCTGCCTTTTGGTATGAATCTGTTCTCCACAAATTTTTAAGTCTGCTTGTTTTGGAAATACCATTTGAATTTGAACTTACATATGCATTTGATGATTCAGCTCCTCACTTCTGAAGTATCCTAAGTAAGCAAGCCAGAGAGTGAGTATTCTCGGGGGGGGGGGGGGGGGGACAACAACCTGTTCACCACCCACCAGGTGTTCATACTTGAGGCACTGCATGCCCAACATTTAGTCTTCACGGTAGAGTGTGAGGTGGGTCTCCACACGAGCGCCCTCTCAGAGCTCACAAGGAAAACACAACAGATAGTGAGTGCAACTCATGTCTTTTAAGGTCCCAGGATGAACCCACGAGTGTCTGTCAGGGGTCTGGTTTTGCAATACATAGTGGCCTTGCTCCAGAGGGGCCCCTACCTCACAGTCCCATAACCCCATCTTCCTTGGCTTTCCTCCCTTTTACAGCAGCAACATTGGCCTTAACTCGAGCCATTTCAGTAAGAATGCCCTTCAAACTCCAAGTCTCAGATCCAGGACGTGGATGCTTTGTCTTCACCTTCCCTCCATACCCCTCACATCTGACTAGAATCCTTTCACTGCCATATGTTGTCAGGTTCAGTGTCATGTCCTCTAGGTCCAGACCTAGTGACATTAAGAAACAGTGCCATACATGTCTCTATTTCCCTTCATGCCTCCGGAGGTGCACAGACATGGTCCAGAATACGTCTGTCCCAGGGGAACATGAGACCCTGTTCCTCTACAGTTGATGACCTTCACATGTGTACAAACACGGAGACAGGCCTGTTGACCCTCCCTGTGGAGATTGGGCCAGGGAACTACAGCGTCAGAGCAGGACCTCATCAAGCCCTGACTGACTGTTCTTTCCAGTAGGGATTCTGACTCCTTCAGCCTTCGTCTTGGGAGAAGAGACTCTTGTGGCAAAAGTGCCCTGAATGGGAATGGGAATGTTGCCAACACTAGCATCTGGATCCTTCCCCAGCTCTTTAAAAGACAGGCTGATTTCATTTCCCAAGACTAATGTGATAACCACGGCACACACTCTCCTCCACAGCTACTTAAGCCCTCTCTTGGTGAGAGTAGAAAAATGAGTCTTTCAGAATTCACTTTTGCCTGAAGAGACTTTTTAAATTTGTCCTGGCCTCATTTCATAGGATCATAATCATGCATCCTAGAGAAGTCCCCTCCAAACACATTTGGCTTTTGGCCCTTTGCCCTGACAGGCTTTCCTGGCAAGACCATTGCTATATACAGAATAACACCCGTCAGAGAAATGGGTGGTTTCTGTTGAAGTTTGTGGGGGTTTCACATGGTTACACAGAATTTAAAAAGGAAATGGAACTAAATGCAGAGGCTGTATTGTGACCCTTTTGGGAATCTGTTCCTGTTGAAACTTTTATATCCCTTGATGTAGAACATTGGATTAATTGAGTTTTAGATATGTACATATTCTATTATGCATGATAAGCTCAGGCATATTGACACAGAAAGTCCCTTTTTCAGATAGAGCTCAGGGACCAAAGAGGGTCTCACCCCTCTCCCTCTGTCTTGGACACTTATAATCTGGACACTGCAGGCTTAAGTAGCTCATAAATTATGTTCGAGGCCATATTTCCAGTAACACCCCAAACCTCAATGCCCTCAGAGAGCCACCATTGGACTAGCAATATGTGTAAACTTGAATGTTTTGAGGCAACACCACCACTAGGAACCACATAGCCAAGTAAAACTGGGTCCAATAGGAACCCACATAACCCAAGCCATCAGTACTGCCCTGCTCCATGCTGTTTAGCATATCAGCCACCACTGTCTTGGCCGCCTGCTGACCTCCTCTGAGAAGTATCCAGGCTTGCTGTTAGGGTGCCAAACAAGTTCTCAAAAAAAAAGTATACCGTTCAATGATAATACTTGTTGGCAGCAGCAGCCCTGAAGGCACCAAATGGTGTTTCGTGTGTCACCAAGGATTCTGACCTGAGATGATGTCCACAGATCCAGGTGGCCCCTGTGTAAAAGGAGGAAGAATATTTATTCTGCCTTTACTTCAACTCTGAAAATATTTGTAAGAGATGCTGAGAGGAAAAACTTCATTAGTGTCACGGATGTTAGAAAAGTGAGTTCCTAGGAGAGAGAGGTTGGCATTTTGACTATGCATGGATGTAAGCAAACACTTCCCAAGGTGGGCTCCACAGAGCTGCAAGACATCATGTCCTACACACACATGCATGTGTTCTGTGGTCATAAAAATTTGGGATCCTTCAGCTTAAGCCAATTTAAATGAACTCTCATTAATGTGAGATTCTGCAGTTCAAGTCACCAAAGAAAGAATGTTTGCCAAATGAATTTCACCATGAAACTGTTTTCTGGAAATACTATGTACTCTGGATTCAAGGAAATGCTCTGGTCTCTGGCAACTTTTTCTGAGCCTCGTTGGACACACTCTCTCTCTTTCTCTCTCTCAAAAAAGATTTTATGTATTTATTTGAGAGAGCGTGAGAGTGTGCAAGAGGAGGCATGAGCTGGGGGGAGGGCCAGAGGAAGAGGGAGAAGCAGGCTCCCCTCTGAACAGGGAGCCTGATGCGGGGCTCCATCCCAGGACCCCAGGATCATGACCTGAGCCGAAGGCAGACGCTCAACCAACTGAGCCACCCAGGCATCCTGACTCTCTTTTTTGTCTTGGTCTCACCTATGTACACATTCTTAGGCCTAAAACACAACTTTTTAAAAATCATATCCTAATGGATGTTCATTATAGACCTTAGGAAACAGCTACAGGTAGAAGAAAAGCAGGAACAAAGTTCCTCTCCTCCACATACCAGACCCACTGTTTACCTTTTATCACATAATTCCACTTCTCTGCCTCGTCTCTACTTCTGTTTCTCTCTCCACATGTCTGCACTCCCCATGTCGTGTAAGATCAAACCATAGACACTTTCATATTCTCTTTTTATTTAACCTTTTATAAGCATTTTTATGTCCTGTGTCAGACTTGTCATGGCATCTCAGACTGCCAATCCATTTGTGAACCATAATTTAATCCCTGTTATTGGACACTGGCTTCCAGGTTTGCTTTCTGTTACTCTGGTTGGTTGGTTGTTTCTTTGCTATCTTTTTTTAGTATTAGAAGTACTGTAGTTGTTTGTAATGGTACAACTATATTTTTGCAGCCTTCCATCCTCACTTGACCTATGTCTTACGTAATATCAACTATAGGGTCATTATTTCAGTGTGTGTTCCTCATCATGAGACAGCACCTTCATTAGAACCAGCTCTTGGACCACCAATACCATGTCTCTAATTATTAGATGGACTGTCACAGGGCCTCCTGGCTAAGAATGGGGCCCACCCAGAGTCAGACAGCCTGGGTGTAAACCCTGAGCCCTAGTTTGCTGATTTCGATTGGTTGACGTAACTTCTCCAAGCTCAGTCTCCATAGCCATAAAATGGGAATAATAATAGTGCCTGCCTCTAAGAGTGGTAAGGATTTACAAGTTTCTCACTTGAAACCATGTATGTGTGTGCATGCCTCTCTGGCTGAGAGGAATTTAGGGAGAGAAAGGGGAAGTACTGGGTCCCAGAGACCAGCATGACTTCTGCAATGCCCAAATTGCTCCTTCCTTGGCTCTTCATCATTTTCTGGCAATGAGGGGCTCTTTTCACATAGTAATAATGTGGGACCCAGCAAGACAGACATGGCTCTGGCTTTGACCTCAATGTGACTCCCAGCTCTAGACCTTCTTCCAGTTCACAGGCTGGACAGTGGATATTAATGAAAGTCTCTGCCTCCCAACCTCATAGGTCTAATGATTCAGTGAGATCCTCCTTGTATGCATAGCACCTGTCGAATAATAAGCACTCAGTGGCAGCTAGAAAAAAAGCTACCGAACCTCTCTATGCTTTATTTTCCACATCAGTAACAGAAATAATAATGACTCTGACAAGTTATCCCCAGAATTAAATGAAAACAATGAAGGCAAAGTGGTTGTTAGCACTAGCAGGTATTTAATATACGGCAGCTCTTGGGACAAATTATTACTCCTGCTGTTACTGTGGATGAGTGGGACCTGCCCTTAGGGGCGACAGCTGGCCATTAGAGCACTGAAGGTCAGTGGCCCATGGAGGCAGTACTTGCAGACACACAAACCACCTCTCCTTCCGTGTATGAACTGGGAACCCTTGAGTCCAGTACTCTAACCCAGTCACCCCAGCCGTCCTCAGGCCCACCATGCTGGCTTGTAAGGTTTCCCTTAGTGGCAGGAGACTCGTGATCACCTCCCTGGTGCTATGTCTTGCTGGAGACGTCTTGGAAGGGTTGAAACAGCAGCCCTAGTGGAGAATGGGACAGATGTGTCACTAATGGCAGGGGTGCTTCAATGGTTGTGGTGCTCTGAGCCTGAGGTCAACCTAGAATTCTCTCTCTAGGCCCAAGAAGAAAAACATATGCTGGGAAATTGTGTGAAGCTGAAGAGTCTCAGTGGAATTGAGTTGGAAATGTGCAGCCTCATCACACCAGTAATACAATCTCAAGGCACGTTGTGGGCTATAATTCTTGAAAGTCCTTAGAGACGCCTTAACACCGCTTAAAATGAAACCTGTTCACATTGGGCTTGTGGCTCCTCACCCCCGCCCCCCATGCTGCACATTGTAAACCATTATTTTCCATTCGTATATGAGTTCAACTGTTCTTACAAACCAATAACTCTGTATTCTTTTCAGAATGACTCTATTGCACTAGAGTTTCTTTGGAAGGTATTTTTGTTTTCTTCAAAGCTCTGAAGTGTGAAGTCTCCATAATTTGCTAAATGCATCGTGTTTACATATGCATAAGCCAGTTACCTCCAAATCACCATCTCCTGCCTGCACTAGTGGCTGGGTGCTTAAAGAAAATGAAGCTTAATTTTCTGTAAGCAGCGTTCCATGGTTTCCAAATAAGCTCACGGAGACACAGATAAACGAAATTACTTAGTGGCAACTATCCAGACAGGAGTGAGAAGCCAGTGGTGAAACCAGCCAGGTGTGTGGGATCGTTTTAGCATCCCCCAGTCACAGTATATAGAGAAACAGAAAAATTAGATGTCAGGGACCCTCGGCTGCTGCAGTCTGAGGTGTTAGTACGTAAGTTAGTGCCAATCTATAAGCCCATGGACCTCATTGCAGCCACAGACCCTTGAACTCAGAGCTGCCAGGCTTCCCCGTAATTCCTTTGCTTGGGCAAGGGCATCGGAGTGAAATCTGTAGTGGAAGAATCAGGCCATTATTCCCATAAGCAAGCCAGTGTGGGTGGAATGAAGAGCATGGCTTGGGTCATTTGGTAAAAGGTTCGAATGCCAGTCATAGGATTTGTGCGTGTGTTGAGGGGAGTGGAGGTGAGAATGGGTGAAGTCTCTCGTGTGTAGGCCTTGGAGTTCTCAACTGTAAAGTAGAGAATACGGTCACCTTCCCAGGCATCCTAAGGCCTCACGGAGACAGTGTGTGTCTCTGTACACAGTCGCCATAATTGAGTTAGGCGTACACTTGGGGCTCCCTGCCTCTTTCCCCCACAAAGTCCCATCTTCTTTTGGCTGGAAGTTATTTGTCCTGGTGGCAGTTATGAGTCTCCCCTGCACCCATCCTCAGTGGCACACAACCAGCCACTTTTTTATTTGACCTGTTCATCATGTGTATGATGTTTTTATGGTGTGGGGGGACAGTATTTTCACATAGTTCCAAGTATTCATATTATTTTCTTGGTGCCTCAGCAAACCTGCATCAGTGCCTTTTTGTAACAAGACACCCTGCCTAGGAAATGGGGATAATTACACTTGGGACTGTTGCAGCATCCTTGCTCTATATTGGCTCTCAGGGTCCAGAAGAGACAAAACTGGTTGTGGTGCAGCATAGAGAAGCAGAACTGGTGGTTTGAGGCCCTGGGGACACTCCAAGAGGGGGCCATCAGATCCTCCTGGAGGGTAAGTGGGAAGATGCCACAGATGACCACACACTTGAACTGAACCTTGGTTCTCCAGGAAAAAGAGTGTTTTGGGGAGAGAAAGCACCTTGGGTCTTCACTGTTAAAATTCTACCTACTCAGTGGAGGGAAAACGTTCTTCTTTTACAAATAAGGAGAGAGGAGACTGAGCACTAGCCAGGGCCTGTATCTTAATCATCTCTATGTCCCCCTGAGTGTCTGACGCAGGGAGGGCTGGAATTAGACTTAGGCCTGTCCAAGGTCACAGGGCAAAATGGAGAATAGCACACAGATTGTATTGATTTAAAAAATCCCAAGCTTATGGATTATTTTTACCCTTTGGGTTAAAAAGCAAAGTGTTAGCAATTGGCATTAGAACTGACTGGGCAGGGGGTGGGGGGCGGCACAAACTGCCCTGAGTTACACGGCTCACAGGACTCCTGTGCTCACAGTTCTGCGGCTTCTTCCTGCCTCAGGGCTCCCACCCCGTGCTGCATCTGTTCCTTCCTTTGCTCATTTGTTCTTCTGGTCAGCAAACCTCACCTAGACACGTGTGGTTTTGGACCTTGAGCTCAGCACCAAGGAGACGCAGGATTTAGTAGGGGGTAGGCAGACTTTAATTTTTCAAAGAGCTCTATAGTCACATCCCAATGCAAGAAATTCAGGAATTGTCCCGTTCCTATCTACTGTCTCCCCAGCTCCCACTCCCCATAAAACAGAGGCCATTCTTACTAGTTTATTGTACATCCTTAAAGGGGTTCTTGACACATCTTGAAGTAAACTCAAGTTCAGGTTCTTATTTTTCCCCATTTAACACAGATAGTAGCATATGATACACTTTGTTTTTTAAACTTAAGGTATCTCAGAAACCCAGGATATCATACACATAACTGTTAAAGAATTTTCCATTGGGTGGATATACTATAATTGATTTAACCATAGACATCTCAATTATTTCCAGGCTTTTGCTATTTCAAATAATGCCATAATGCATAGCTGTATATATGTTACCTCCAATGTGCATATATACATTCTTGTAGATTACAGTCCCAAAGTGGGATTTTGAAGTCAAAACCTATCTAGCAACTAGGGTGCCTGAGTGGCTCAGTAGGTTAAGCATTCGACTGTTGGTTTTGGCTCAGGTCATGATCTCAGGGTTGTGAGATGTAGCCTTGAGTCTGGCTCCACGCTCAGCATGGGGTCTGCTTGTCCCTTTCCCTCTGCTCATCCCCTTACTCATTACTCATGTGTACTCACTCTCTCAAATAAATAAGAACTTAAAAGAAAACATATCTAGGAACCTTTCTGAATTACTTTACCATTGTTACATGTCTCTTGTTATCTGCATGGAGTTGGGTTTTTCTCTGCGACCCAGTCTGAAAATAAAGTCTTACCCTTTTAAGAGGCAGATTTAACCCATTTAGATTTTTTGATGTAAAAAATTATGTTTGGTTCAATCAGCTCAGTTATTTCTGGTTATGTCTTCCTTTATTATTTTTTTCCACTGTGTGTTCTATCTTCTGTCTTGTTACAGGGAGATGACATGTGTATCCTTCTTCTGAAATCAGGGATGTTATCACCTAAATGGTGATACTAATAGGATCCTTCCTTTCTCCTTCCTTCCCCTGTTTTCACTTCACCCCTGTCACTTGATAATAGTTAACATATTTTTCCTCTTAGGGTTTTCCTTTGTTCTATAAAACATATTTACTCTTTTGTTACTTGATTTGTCATTTTTTGGTGCTTTTATCTGATCCCCAAATGAGGCAATCAGCACACTTGCCCTACAATGCAACTTCCCTTCCCCTCCTTTTTTTTCCTTATCTGTCACTCTAATCTCTACCCGTGTTCATTCATAAATAAATGCATTTTCCAAGTCCTCTCCATAGTGGACTACAGTGAGTCCTCCAGTAGCTCCTTTGGAGGGCTCATGGGAACCATCCTCTCCATGTTACTGTATGCTTAAAAGTGGTTTTCTGTAGCATTTATTCTTAGTAGGCGGTTCATGTGGATATAAAAGTTATGGCTCAACATTTCCTTGACTTCCTTCTAGATGCTGTTCTACTAGAGTCTGACTTTGAATTTTGCTGTTTTGAAATCTGAGGACAGCCTTATTGTTTTTTCTCTCATATGGTCCTTGGATATCTTTTCCGCTGCTGTGTCAGTATTTATTTTTAAAATCCGATAACTTCATTAGAATTGATCTTAGCACTGGCCATTCGAGGTTGATTTTTCCCTGGCTGGTGCTGTGCCTTTTCAATATGTAGGTTCTTTTTTTTTTTTGAGAGAGAGAGTGAGAGAGAGAGAGCACATGAGCAGACTCCCCACTTAGTGGGGAGCCCAATGTGGAGCTTGATCCTAGAACCCTGAGATCATGGCCTGATCAAAGGCAGACGCTTAATTGACTGTGCCACCCAGGTGCCCCAAATTATATTTTAAATATATGCCCTGCTCCATTGTTTCCTCTTGTCTCTTTAGAGGCTTCAATTATGTACATGTAGGAATTCCTTTGCCTTTCCTCTGCCACTGTCATTTACTTTGTAATCCTTTGTAATTCCTTCCATCTTTCCTTGTCATATTACAAGGCATCCTTATACTTTCTGGCATCCTTCTCTTTTACTGAGTTTTCTAGTGTCTGCACTCCTTTGTGCTTTTTTCATTGTGCCTTCATTTTTCTGGCACTTGCTTTTCCTTCTTACTCTTTTCCTGGTATCTAAGTGCTCACATGCCATTTCCACTAGTGTGTCTTCATCTCTGAGTTCTTGTATGTTGTTTTATCTTCTTTCTTCATGAAGGTGATTGTTTCACTTTAATTCATGGTGTTATACTTGGGCCACATTTTCACCTTTTCCATTTTTTCTGCCGAGTATTCTATGCTACCTTTTACTGCTCTTTTTTATAGTTTCTTCATATATAATATAAATGAACATGCCAGCATTCTTTAAAAAATATATTGGAATAAGTTAGACTTGATTGGCCTGCCTATTTCAAAGGGAGCCCAGTAGATGGAAGGGAGGAAACCATCTGGCTTTGTAGACTTCACAATTTAAAAGCTTCTGCTTCACTCAGTCACCTGTGAAACAGGACTTCCTGATAAAATGGCTGCTCTATATTTTCTGCCTTTCCTGTTTCTGTGAAACAGCTCTGCTCACCCTTTCTCCAGTTCTCATGCTATAATCACAGCTGAACTTTGGAGTGAGCCTCTTGCCTACAGGAAGAACAATTTTGTGGGCATTTTCTGAGACCTGCTGCCCTAAACCACTTCATTTTTTTTCTGCCTTTTTTTTGTTTTGTTTTGTTTTGTTTTTACTTTTGGTATTTCTTCCCGTGCAGCTTCTGCTTGATTTGTACCCTATCCTTTCCTTTAGATTCCTTCATCCTTACTTAACAGAAAATACTGGTCTGTGACTTCAGGAGGAGCCCTTTGCCTGTCAGAAACATATTTTTTATTTTTTTTTTTATTGGCCCTGGACATTTTGCCTCTCTCTGGCTGGCTTCTGCTATATTGTTGAAAGCTAGGGATTCTTTATCTCTCTTGTAGTGTTACTAAAAATGGAATTTATGATTTTGTTCTGTTTATATTGTTGATTATATGATATTTGGAGAGGAAGAGGCAAATTGCTAGCTATGTCATGCTGCTGCGTTAGATACTAGGTCTCCAAACAGGCAATTTTGATCAAAGATAGTAGTGTTTCTAGCTATAGAAATCACAGTTGCTACTATTTCATCTTTGTGCCAGGAACAAGGTCCTCTCAGAGCCCATAGGAAGTCACATGGAGCTGGGTCGCTCTACTCATTTATGCCCTCAGGCTGCCATTGTGGAGATAAATTTAGAGTTACACGATCTGAAGGGTGAGAAGAACAATGAGTCCAACACTGAACCTGGCAGGATTTGGAATAGCTTAAGATACCCTTGATGGGGTCAGGAGGCAGTTCTTCCTCACATTCTGCTCTATCTATCTGGGTCATCTGGCAGTTTGTCCACCAGAAGCATGAAAGCGAAGATGCCAGGCCATGTTTGCTCCAGGTATTCTCGAGGCCATTCCATTCTGACCTCAATCCCAAATGGGAGTTCTCAATGCCAGCCCCAATCTCCACTCTCTTACCCAAGACTCTGGCAGCCCTGGAGGCACTGCTGGGCCTTTGTCACAAGAAGGGTGTGGTGCCGGTTTCCATCCCATCAGTCCATATAGCCACATCATCATCCTTCTGGTCTAAGAGAGGAAGCAGTGGTGAGGGGATAAACTGAAGCTCGTGTTTCTCTGTATTTGGCCCAAATCTACTCCTGGTCCACCACCTAACTGTGAATGAAAGTATGCTGGTAACCTCCTCTCACCCCCAAACTAAAGAGGCAATCACAGGTTCCATACACATCCTAGACCATCAGGATCAGATCTCCAGTTCCAAGCTTAGCATTCATGATTCTCTACCAGTCTTTTGTGGCTTCTTGACCCATTAAATAACAGTATAAGTTTATTCCATATTTAAGGGTAGAAAACTTACAATGCTTGTATTGATACTTTAGGTGTTGAAAAACATAGAAACTTAAGTTTAATTTAATAATGCCCCAATTTGGATGTTGAATTTGAGTGGGTTAAACTGGGAACAAATCACCAAGTAGGAATGGAGATGCATCTTACTTGTATCTTAAAAATAGTTATTCTGGGGGCACCTGAGTGGCTCAATCAGTTAAGCATCTGACTCTTGATTTCAGGTCAGGTCCTGATCTCAGTATCATGAGATTAAGCCTCATGTCAGGGTCCACATTGGGCGTGGAGCCTGCTTAAGATTTCTCCCTCTCCCTCTGCCCCTCCCAACTCACTCTCTCTCTCTCCCTTACGTATTAATCCTGGTACTTTCAGAGCTACCTGGTTAGAAGAAGGTCCTTAAAATGTATATAAGAATTAATATAATCTCTAGTATATTGGAATATCTTTACACAGAGCATTTTAGGGCAGCCCAGGTGGCTCAGCGGTTTAGCACCACCTTTGGCCCAGGGCCTGATCCTGGGGACCTGGGATCGAGTCCCATGTCCGGCTTCCTGCATGGAGCCTGCTTCTCCCTCTGCCTGTGTCTCTGCCTCTCTCTCTCTCTCTCTCTCTCTCTCTCTCATGAATAAATAAAAATAAAAATCTAAAAAAAACCACAGCATTTTACATTTATATACACACACATTTATAAGTGTTTGGTTTTTATATATGTTTATGATTTAGAATTAGATCTAATCATACTAAAGGAGTGTTTAATCTGAGCAAAGCTAATCTTAAGTATAAATCAGTTTCAAAAATCAAATAGTCACTTCGTTTCAAACTGGCTTCCTCATTATTTTGAGGACTATCTGGACTATCTATCTTCTCCTTTTCTAAGTCCTGCCTGCACTTGACTTCGGCTCAAGTTCTGCCTCCTCTTGGAAGCCTTCCCAGACTGTCACCAGCCACTTAAGCTAATAGATGAACAAAATGCAAAGTGACTGTCAGCTGCCTCTTTTCAGTGGATGGGATTGCCCACTCAGGGACTGGCCATCACCAACCCAACCCCTTTCCCAGGGCTATGCCCACTCCTGCTACATGAAGAAGTTTGGATTAAGCCTGTATCCCTCAGGTTGTCCTAAAGAACTTACCATTGCTGATTTTAGGTAAGAAGAGCAGTTGTCATTTCTCTAATTGTGTCTTTATTAGTCAAAGGCCATGAGGCCCTGCAGTAAAACTGCAGTTTATGGTGCTGTTTTCTACAGTGCTGCTAATCTTTTCTAGATTCCCATGCAGGGAAATGCCTACCCAGTGCCCGGGAAACAGGCAAGGCTAAAGCCCAAGTTGGCATTTCTGACCAATAGTGTGCACATCCACTTTTTTTATTTTTTACCCTGGAGTATGGGGGGGAAAAAAGCTGTGGATTTGATCTGAAGCTTTAAAAGCTTTTTTTCATTTAGCTAACCTCCCTGGTCTAGATTATTCAGTGGGAAAAATAAGTGTTACTCTGCTAATGCACATTTACAAATGTTGTGTAAGTTCTAAATGTATTTCTTTTTCCAGATGAAGAATTATCATTTGAATCAAGGGAAACATTAAAGTCTCCTCCAATCAGGTTACTAAGAATAGTTGTAATGGGGTTAATGGGGAAATTTATCCATCTTTGCTTGTAGGTTCTACCATTAATTAGTTTAACTCATTTTCCTCCAAGTTTCATGTCAGTATTTTAAGCTTTTGCAAAGATAGCTTTTTAAGAAGGACTTTATCAGCAAGCTCCTTAATAATGGGGCCCTCATTCCTTTGCTCAGGCCTGTTTTTGCATTAAATAGTACATTCTCCCAGGCTGGGAGAACATGCATATATAGTGATGTTTTAGAGTTAAAAAGTCAAAACTGGATTTACATATAACAACGCAATTTAATTTAGCAGGTATGACCTGGCTCAGATCTCTGTTAGAAGATCTCCAATTAGAAATGGCAATTCAGGGGTGCCTGGGTGACTCAGCAGTTGAGCATCTACCTTTGGCTTGGAGTGTGATCCTGAGGTGGGGGGATCGATTCCCCGCACCGGGTTCCCTGCAGGGAGCCTGCGTCTCCCTCTGCCTGTATCTCTGCCTCTGTGCCTCTCATGAGTAAATAAATAAAATGTTAAAAAAAAAAAAAAGAAAGAAAGAAAGATGGGATCCCTGGGTGGCTCAGCGGTTTAGCGCCTGCCTTTGGCCCAGGATGTGATCCTGGAGTCCTGGAGTCCCAGGATCCAGTCCCGCATCGGGCTCCCTGCATGGAGCCTGTTTCTCCCTCTGCCTGTGTCTCTGCCTCTCTCTCTCCCTGTATCTCTCATGAATAAATAAATAAAATATTAAAAAAAGAAAGAAATAGGGATTCACCTTATATAACCTTTAGAAATCCCCTTGGGAAGCCTCATTCATGCTTCTGGTCAGTAAACCTGCTTAGGCTGAGAGTTCATTATCTGTTACCTCCCAGAGGTGAGCACTACCTGCTGTGCAAGCTCCTCTGAAGGGAAGGTGGCCATTCTTGCCTGTTGGTTTCTGAAAGCCTAATCCTCGCCCCAAATCCTCACCACAACCTGGTCAGGCTGATACTCTCAGTATCCCCATTGTACCTATAGGTGGGAGGGAGAGGCTTCGAGAAGAACAGGGATTTAGGTAGAGAACAACAGCTCACACACTGGGAGTGGAGATTCAAACCCAGGGCTGTGAGACCCGCGAGCCAGGCTCTGTGCCGCGGGGCCTGCTGTGTGCGGGGAGGGCGCGCGGTCCTGCCCAGGCTCCGGCACTCGGCGCGTGAGATCTTCCTGTGTGGAGGTGGCCCTGGGCCTGCCGTGGGCCTGGGTGGAGGTCCCGCTGAGGCCCCTGGTGTTGTGGCGGGAGAGCCGATCAAGTGCACTGTGAATTCAGAGACCGGAGTTCGAATCTCTGTCTTGCCATGGGCCATTCGCAGGACCTTGGTGATGTCACCTAACCTCTGGAAAACACGGAGGAGAATCGTATCTTACTGGCTAGCTAAGGTGGTCACTGATGTGAAGATGCTCCGCGTGTGACCTTCATGTCCCTACTCCTCCTCTGGTGGGTTCTGGTGCTGCCGGGTGTCCACACACATCAGCAGTAGGTGAGCCCACACAGCTCCCTGGGGCGGGGGTCCCAGTGCGGCCCTCCCACAGGCCCTGGGCTGCCTGCGCTTCACCTGCCCGCACCTGAGGGAGCTGGAGGCTGGAATAGTCACTTGTCTGGTCGCAGCTGGGAGGGCCGAGCAGACCTAGCCCAGCCCCAGCTTTGTCCAGAGCCTCGCCTCGCTCTGCGGCCGCCCGGGACCCCGTGAAACCAGGGCCTGCTGGCTGCCTTCGAAGCTCCTCCGAGCAGAAGCATCCCTCCTCCCTGAGAGGCCCGGTCTGCTGGAGCAGGTGTCCCTGCGGGCGGTGGCCCTGCTCGCCTTCCGCTCCCTCAAGCCCCGGGGAGTGAGCACCGTCCTCGGGGTTCCTGCGCACGCCCCGATCCGGCTACCTGCCGGGTGCTCAGTCTACACCGGCTCGAGGGCCCCAGGCCCAAGGGGTGGGGGTGGGGGGGTAGGGGCAGGAGCCTGCAGGTACCCGAGGGCGACGTGGATCCCGGGCGCGGTGCAGGGAGGCAGCCTCGAGATGCTCCAACCCGGCCCTGCTCGGCCGTGCACCTCTGCCTGAAGGAGGCGCTAACTGCGTGCACCCGGACGTGCCTTGGCCCTGTGTTGCTGTGATTAAGTAATTGCGCCCAACGGCACCCAGGAGGGCCGGGGAAGACCACCTCCAAGGTCTCCATTTCTGAGGCCTGCCTGCCTGCTCCAGGGACAATGCTGGTCTGGCCCAACTGCTTAATTATCTTCAGAGGCACTGAAGTTTAAATTAAATTCTAGCCATTTTCATACTAACCTCTTCTGGAGCCTTGAGCTAAGCATTCGGTGAGGCCTGGTGGCAGAAGGCATTGGGGCCACATGACGGATGAGGTGTTTTCTTCTTTGGCCCTTTAGCTGAAGAACTTCATGAGTTACAAGAGTCCACCAATAACTGGCGCCCTGGCCGAGTTTCCAGGTAGCCTGCGGCACTTGTGTGTCAGGTCTGCCATTTTCACACGTCCCCAGTTGAGTGTTCAAATGGGGCTTTAGTTAGAATTTTAACATACACACATACACACACACACACGCTCACTCACTAGCTGTTACTCTGTTAGACATTAACACTGTAGCTGGGAATACAGAGTCTCTGTCTCCACCTCTACTTTCTATCATTTCCAAGTTTTTTTTTTTTTTTTTTTTTTTAATCTTTCTGGTTGTCTCCTTGCCTCTGGTTTTCTGTCTTTTCCTCCGAGGGGCCTTTTTAGAGTATCCTTCATCCCCCAGAGTCATCAATAAGCCGACACCAGCTTGAAATACCAATTCCCCCCTTTGGAAGCACTGTAGAAGCTTGGATTTCCTGGCTCCTGGCTCCTCCCTTCCAGAAACCATTACTTATCTGAAACTTCCTCACCAGCTCTTTGCCAGCCCTGGGCCTTGTCTGAGGGACACAGGGAAGATGGCACAACGGTGGCCAGGGGCAGGTGGAACACATTAACCGATACTCACTTGAGAAGCAGCCCTCTCTGTGTCCCTCAGGACCTATGGCCTGGGCTCACTGCCCCACAAGCAAATATTAACAGATGAGAACACCCTTCCCTCCTCCCTTAGCACCTCACTAGGGCTGCAACAACCCTGTGACCACTTTTCTGCCCTATAGTATTGGCACCGGTGCCTCTTTCTCATCCATCAGTTGGGTCACTCATGATGTATTCCTACCTTTTGTTTTTAAGATTTTATTATTCATGAGAGACACACAGAAAGAGGCAGAGACATAGGCAGAGGGAGAAGCAGGCTCCCTGCGGGGAGCCCCATGCAGGGCTCAATACCAGGACCCGGGGGATCACACCCTGGGCTGAAGGCATGCGCTCAACCACTGAGCCACCCAGGTGCCCCTCTCCTGTTTTACTTGCTCACTGTCTGCATTCAAATCCAGTCTAGCTCAAAGTCCCTTAAAGCTCTAGGCCTTGGGTGGACCTGGGAGAGGGAGGGTGCTCAGGGGGCAAAAGTGATCACGTTTCCTTCCCTGTGCCGTATACCTTCCATGGAGGCATATGTGCCTTATTTACACTTGCTTATTGCATTTTGTTCATATTTTCCAAACAGACAGGAAAGTCCACTGGGAGAGCACCAAATTACCTGGGCCCTTCTCTGCCTGAGTGCCAGGCTTTCCTGGGGGAGAAAGCTGTCTTTTTGTCCATTTTGGAGTAATGCGCAGTGGCACTATGCTTTTCTCTAATGAAGCCCCAGCGGCTGCACATGTGATCCAGGCCTCAGGGAGCATAACAGGAAGGCAGCAGGCTGCTCGTGCCTTCCACAGGACTGCTGTTCTCACGCCAAAGCTAATGAAGGCAGAGCCTGGCTTCATCCCTCTAACACTCATCCAGCTGCCTCACCTGCTTCATTGGCAAAGCTTCCTTCACATGCCAGGGCCTGATGTTTTGATATTTTTCCAACCCAGAAACTAGACCAAGTCTATTCACTGCCTCAGTTAATACTGGCTTCCCTTGAGCCCAGTCAATGCAAGGAGCCAGTCCAGCACCCAGGAGAAGCCCAGTAAGAACACAGTCTGGATCCAAATCCTGTCGCTGTCACTTGATAACTGTGTGACTTTGGGAACTTGCAACCACTGTGCTCGTTCGTGCATTCCTGTTTTCTTTTAATATATATATTTTGGAAAACTATGTGTCCATCCTTGGTAAGTGCTGAGAATACAGGCACGGGGAAAGTCAGACCAAACCCGCCCATCAGGGAGCTTTTCTCTTTGGGAGAAGGCAGCCATATGCTGCAAGTCGAATCTTGTGACCCACCTACCAAATAAGTAAAGGAGAGATGCTATTTTCTGTAGCACAAGCATCTCCTCAGGCTTAAGCATAAGGATAAAATGGTAACATGTTATGCAGACAGTTGGGATATGGGAAGAGGAACGTAGATTTGTTAAGTCTCTGCTATATACCAGTAGCTGTGAGCTATGTTTTACTGATATTATCCCATTCCATGCAATAATGCTGTGAGCTGAGCTTTATTATGCCATGTTGCAGGTGGATAAATTGAAGTCTACAAAAGGCAACAAGAGGGTTATATTATGCTCAGTTAGTAAGTATGTGTCGAGAGCATTCCTCATGCCAGGAACTGGCTGCCTAAGATGCTGGGTCCCATGAGCTGAGCCAGGCTTGGGGTGTTTTGTGCTGCTACTATGTAGAGGGGAAGAGGGACAGTGAAGAAGTCACAGGTGTGATGAATCCCATCCCAGGAGCAAGACACTGGAAGTCCATAAATGGGCAACTCTTCTCTCCTGAGGGTTAGGGAAGCCCTCTGAGAGATCTGATGGAGAAATTGGCATTAGCACACAAGGAGAGGAGAGTGTTTAGGGTTGGAGCAGCATCTGGAAAGGACAGTGAGGTTGGAGCATGGAGCCCAGAGAGGAGAGGAGGGAGATCAGAGGAGGACAGGGCACTGCCATCAATGCACAGGCCACACTATAGATTTGGACTTGCCTGTGGAGTGATGAGGAGCCTCTGAAGTAGCTGAGCAGGAAAGTGACTTGATCACTTTAGAAAGACTGCTTTGGCTGCTGGATGGAGAAGGAGAACATAGGGTAAAAGACCGGAAACCACTTAGGATCCTGATCCAGCCTTCCTGGTGGGAGGTAAGGGCAGGGATGAGGACTGGAATGAAGGCAGTAGAGCCTGGCAAGAGGCAGAGCACTTTCTATAGGGATCCACGACACTTCCCAGATGTGTGCCCTGAAGATACGAGTGCATGGTAGGGCCATTTCCCCACCAGAGGAGGAGGCAGGGATGCTGCCTACACTCCAGGCAGGCTGGAGTGGACTGAGGTCCCGTAAAAAATGATGAGGTCTAACCTGTGGCCACAAGAAGGCAAGTGTGCAATCCCTGAGGAACAGAATGCTGGCAGAGACACTCGGGAGAATAGGGGCAGTTTAAAGTGAGCCAAAGCCTGGGTGGAAAGCAGGAGGGAAAAGAAAGGCAGGTAGGGAACAAAGAGGACAGGCTGGCCTCCTTTACTCCTAAGGTAACCCAGCAGCAAAGGGGATCCAGTCCTAGCCTGCATGAGTGAATCAAATCCTCTCCCAGGGCAGCACCATCTCTTCCTCTGAGGATTCACATGCAAGGGCCTGATGCCTGTAGCCTGAGTGCTGGCTTCTGTCACTGGAAGGAGAGCTCAGATCCCCCTCTTGAGAAATCCCAAGGATTGGTCTACCTCAGGGCACCAAGTGAAAATGGCAGTTGGCTGTGGTTTTGTAAAGGTTTTCTTCTCCCCAAAAGTTGTTTTTCCCCAGGAAGGAATGGAGCGTGTGGGATTCATTTCCTTTGAATCCCCCCATTTCTGAAAACATCAATCCTCAGTTCATACCTTTATCCAAGGCTATGACAGGAACCTTAAAAGGCAGGCATCCCCCTCCCCTGCCCATTGCTAGTGTGTCTTTTGTGGCTGGAATACCCAGTCTTAACAAATAGTGCTCTGCAGGCTATCATCTTTATTTCTTTCCCTGGGATGTATCTAGCTCCAGGCCAACTGTGCCTGACTTTGTCCCCAAAAGGACCATTGAGTGGAGGACACAGCAAGTGAATAGGACCCACTAATTGAGTGCCTCCTATCTCTGTTCCAGCTTTCTGATCTCTCTCCACCCAAGCCAATGGTGTCTTGCTTGTGCACCTTTCCCTGAGTGACAGATTCACTCTTTTAAGATTCCAGTGCCTGATTCCATCAGCCATCCAGAGCCTGTGTACTTTGGAAAGCCTGTGGGAAATTCAGCAGTCTTCTAAAGATATAGATTACCTGCACATCTGTCAGGGTTTAGTTAAACATGACTGACTAATTTATCCTGCAGTGTGAGACGGGGATTCATTTCCTTTGCAAGTTGACTTGGCAATTTTCTCTGCTCAGAGAACATTTAGAATAGATGGTGTGCATGGCAATTGAGAAGAAATAGATGCTATTAATTTTCGATTTTCAAATGTGAGATTGACTCTAGAGCCCACACCCCACTCCCATCAGGAAAACAGACCACATCCTCTCCCGACATGAGCTGTTTGGCATCTGAAAAGTCATAAAAGTGAGTGCTCTATCCTGAGCTTTGGAGTTGGGGCTGCCAATCAGTGTGTCACCATGGACCTGCTCTTGAGGCAAACCCTTGAGTCACAGTCCCCTTCTGGCTATGTGCATGGCTTAGCATGAGATGCTGGTTCCTGGCTTGAGCAGCTGTGGGATCTTCCTCCACCCAACTGTAAGCACCAAAGGAGGATGGGAGTGCCTGAGTGGTGCAGTTGGTTGAGCAGTTGAGTGTCTGCCTTTTGGTTTCGGCTCAGGTCTTGATCTCAGGGTTATGAGATCTTAATCTCTCTCCCTCTCCCCCGTGCTCATGCTCTCTCTAAAATAAACTCCCAAAATTAAAACACCAAAGGGAAGGAGTATCAGGAGGTATCAGATACATCATATCATGATGAAACTCAAAAAGTAGGAAATCCCAAAGGGATAGCTGACTTCATCCGATGTTAGTTGGCATTGAGGAAACCCTCTATACTTGTGCTATCCCACATGGTATCCCCAGCCATATGTGACTGTGGAGCACTTGGAATGCAGTGGATGTGACCGGAAAACTAGATTTTAACTTTTTTATTTATTTAAATTATTGTTAATGCAAATAGGCACGTCTGGCTCATGGCAGCTATACTGGATAGTGCAGGCATCCATTTTCTCCAGCCTCTTATGTGGCCAACGCCAGTTTGGTTGAGGTTTGTTTGTCTTACTGGCTTTCTGAATAATGTGATGTGTGCTTGGGGCTTATCTATAAACCTCCCATTAAATCATAGCTGGCCCGTGCTGAACAACTGATATGTACCATGTGCTATGTAAGCCCTCTACATACTTGGTCCACTTCATGGCCACGTAATGATACCCTAGGTTTACAGAGGAGGACACTGAGGTCCTGAGAAGTAGTGACTTCTTAGGGTCAGACAGTGAGGAAGTAGTAAAGCTAGGATTCATTACAGGGGCACTGTGAGCACAGAGCTGTTATACTTTGCTGCCTGGAAACGACAGGTCTTAGTCCCATTACCTGGCTGGTGTTTTAGGATACAGTCGTGTCCTGGTTGTTAAAAGCAAGGCTAAGCATCTTGAGGTCCTTAATAACATGAATATGAATAATGCATACCCTCCATGCCTTACAGAGTATAGATCTGGATCCTGGCTGGAATGAGGAGAGCAGTTAGGGGAGCACTAAGATTCTACAGACTCAGCTTGGGCTTGCTGACCACACTTCTCCCCCCCCAATCCCCTAGTCAAATGGAGAGTCAGGAAGAACTTTCCACTTGAGGTCTGGGAAGTTTGGCTGTATTCTCCATCAAGCCCCAAACTCCAGGCTAAGGAAAGATGGGCTTTCTCGAAAGCAGACATGGGTTGTAAAAGTGAGGGAGAAGATCCGTAGGATACTGTTCTCTTCTTTGGGAGGCAGATGGAGGCTGACGACCTCAATTCAGTGAGAGCCTGCATTGATTGAAGGCTGGACTGGAGTTTTGGCAAGACTGTCTACTCATTCCTCTTTGCCCCCATGCCTTTCAGTAGACAGCCTGATGCTGGGGATCTGTCTAGACTGGCAGTCCAGCCTTTATTTACATCCCATCAGCTCCATGAGATATTCAGAACTTGGTTCAGTGCTATAATGGTGTTTTGCTTGGCTTCTGTGCTGCCTGGCTCCTGTAGCTTTAGAATTTGCAAAAAGACAGTTGTGGGGTTCATGTCTTTGTCCCTTTTTTTGTATATTTTTTTTATTGGAGTTCAATTTGCCAACATATAGCATAACATCCAGTGCTCATTCTGTCAAGTGCCCCCCTCAATGCCCCTGTCTTTGTCCCTTCTTATTGGAATTTTGGCTGCTTGGGTCTCCAATTTCTGCCCCTCCAGATGCTAAAGGCGGGTTTTTCCACCCCTTGGCAATAGGCCACTGCCTGGACCCTTCATCAGAATTTTCTATACCCGGCATTTGGGTAATATCTGGAAGAGAGGGTGGATCAGCTCCCTTACCCACATCATTGTTCCTCCTTTGGGGATTTTCCCCTCAAGCCCTACTTCAGCACCCTAGAGACCGTCACAGAGCTTGCACCCTCCTACCCATCCATCCATCTAGGTTTTCTTCCTGTTTTCAAACAGAGTATTCCTTGGCTCCAGTTCCTATGATGAACCCCAAAGAGGAGCCTCATAGTTAGAGATGGGCTGTGTGCAAATAGAAAGGACTCTTGCATGAAGGTGGCATCCAAATGTCTGTAGGGGAAAGTCAAGTCAGTCTACCAGAAGACCAGCAAAATAGACCACATGCACAAATCCCAACCTTGGGATAAAATAAAATTTATAATCTGTTGTTACTGGGATCTTTCAGAGTTCTAGGCAGCCTAGGATGTTCGCTATTCCTGAGTGTTAATCTCTTGGCATGAGCATAGTGGAAAATGTGATCTCTGGCAAACTGCTACAGCAAGTTCTATCGAGTTAGCGTGAGGGATCTGTGACAGTCTTTGGAGGCTGGTGCACAACTGTGAGACCATTAGCATTGATTTTAACAGCTCAGAGGCAGTCCAGATTCAGTTCTGAACAATGTGGTTTACCCCAGGAGTCTCGGTTTTCTTTGGAGCTCCTTACCTGTAATGGCAGCATCTTTGGGCTGTTTTCATGGGGGGAGGAGGGGGCTGCTAAGGGGTTGCATTATGGTTGGAGAGGGAAGTTTGTTTTGAGCGTGGCTTTGTGGATGGCATTGCATGTTGAGGCCAGAGAGTTAATGAGAGGAAAGTCCATGGGAAAAGTCCATGGGAAAGTCACTGTCTCTTCCATTTGTTCTTCTGCAGCCTGCACGGATAAGGAGTTGAGGAACCTCGCTTCCCGGCTGAAAGACTGGTTTGGAGCCCTTCACGAGGATGCCAACAGAGTCATCAAGCCCACCAGCTCTGACGGAGCCCAAGGCAGTAAGACCACCTCACTGTCATGAATTTAGTTCATTTTATGTACCGTGTTTCCTTAGTTACTGGACCCTGTGGATTTAGCAATAGCACTTTCGGGTAATCAAAGAAAGTACATTAAATGTACACACTGACTTAACATATTTTCTTGAATCCAAAGCATTTCCCCTTCTTCCATATAACAACTTACATTTTTTAAAGTTTGGCCGCAAAACTATCCTATGCTTAGTATAGAGATTTTGGAAAATACATTAAGGGTATATAAAAATACAAAAACTATTTAAACTATTTAACAACTGTAAGCATGTTGTGGTATATACTTCCAATTTTTTTTCCTTTCCATACAGGAAAAAAAAAATCATCTGTGTCTTTGTATATACATACAACACACACTTCACAGGCTGTTTTATGACCTTATATCACCTCACAGCATACCTGGACCTTCTATTTTGTTGAGCATTATTATACTTTGTAACAGCTTACATAGAATCCCAAGTTACAGGCATAATTTATTTAATCAGACCTCTGTTTTGGAGTGTTGAAGTCATTCCTGATGTTCAACTTTTATAAGCAACACTGTATATCTTTGATAATTTATCCCCTCCTCCTTGAGTGCATTGTCAGAGCATATATTTGGAGACTCTTCATAAGTTAAAGAGAAACTCAGAGTGGGTCAGCATCTTTGTACCTTGTTGGAGTCTCTCAGTGCCTTGAACTCAAAGACCATTGAGGGTAAGCTTCTCCACAATGTGTTCCATTGGCTCAGACTGTCATACTCAACAACACAGCTGTTCAGTGACCTAGAGTTTTGCAACTGTTGGGATCTAGAGCTTAACCACTTTGGCCAGCATGCAAATGATCGCCTTAATTTTGAGTTATTCTTTGCAGCTTGTAGCTATATTTGCTGGTGGAGAAATTGATCTAGGGGACTAATTCTTTCACTAGTTTGGGTCTTGCTCCTCAGGATCTAAGTATCCAAAGAGTGGTTTCAGGTGGTTGAGTCTGTGGAAAAGAAGATAGTTTCTTCTTCTTCCATTCCTGCCAGAGGCTTCCTTGGGAGTTTGTGAACAATTAATACACAGATGGTCTAGAGGAAGTTTTCCCTGGAATCGTCTAGGAGCAGCCAGGCCCTCAGGCTTTCTGAACAACCTTTCAAGGAAGAGCAGATTGATGTGCAGAGAGCTGCTCCTTGCAGCCTCAAGTCCCAGGAGACTCCTTTGCAGACAGCTGGGGAACTAGCAAAAGACCTGCCCTTGGCTAGAAGCAAATTGAGTCCCCAAAGAGGCTTTTAGGTTTGATGTCCTGAAGCAATTGCAGTGAAGGGAATATAAAGGAACAAGGCTTGGTTAGCCCACAAGGCCATAGGAGGGAGAGATGCTTTTATCAGTTTAGGAGTTATGAAGAAGAAACCACAGATCCTTACAAGTCCCACATGATTGGGGCCAACGAGAAGGGCTATTTTCTTCCCTCTACCTCTAGATAACAGATGCAGATGCTTTTTCTCTAGAACCTTCCAAATGGGCATTGGGGGATGGGGCTTGACCTTTAGACTGACTACTGCCCAACAAACTTGGCACTTCTCTTTGGTGGTTAGTGAGCAGTAAGCTTCTCTTTGCCATGTATTAAAATGTTAATATCCTATAAAATTGATGCATATTACCTAATATATTCTATATAAAACTGTGGAGCCATTTCGTGTCAGAGTAAATCATCTTGCTTTCCTTAGCAGCCCTAAGGACATCCTCATCATAGAGATTGTTCAATCACGACCTTCAAAGAACAGGCCACATTTTGTCCCCGAGTTTTCCTTGAGAAGGGGGAAGTTTTCTAGGCCATGTTCTAAAGTATCAATGGGAATAAAGTTAAAAATTAATTTTAATTTTTAATAAAAATTGATTTTTATGTTAGAAGGGCCAAACTCTGCAGTAGTTGGAGAACTTCTCTTAACAAATGCTTTCACTGAGCACTTCCTATGTGCTTGCACTGGCGGAGGCTACTTGTGGCAGTCTCTGCCCTCAAGGAGCTTAGCATCTAATGAAATGATGAACTGACAGTAAAAGGAAGCAGAGGGTTCTAGGAGAGCTCAGAGGTGGTGGTGCTGCACTAACTTTACTGGTTTCTGGACAGTATAGGCCCTTTTTTTAAAAAAAGGCGGGGGAGGGGCTTTTAAAAGGGTTTATGCACTTTGCTATATGTCCTACATCCTTCAAGCATGGACTGGTAATGCACATAGGTACCCCTCACCACCCACCCCAGCTAAGCAGAGAGTGGGCAGTCAACTGCATTAGGACCTTAGCCATGGCCGCTGTATCACCTGCCTTGCGCTGCCCATCCTCAAGCATGGCCCCCACGCCAGCTGGATGTTCTCAGGGTAGGAGGATCATGTGAGGTAGAGGCAACTCTGGGAGAAGAGGGATTGAGAATGTAGATTCAGGGCAGGGCCACCTTCCTTGGAAGCCCAGCTCACAGGTCAAGCCCAAACCCTGAACAAATAACTTAAGCCTTGAGTTGTTTTTTTTTTTTTTCTTCCCATCTGTAAGGTAGAGGGGATACAGCATTTTCAAGGACTCATAGAAGTTTTCAGTGAGATAATTAAAAATAAGGCACTTAGAGGCATACCTTAAATAACACAGAAGTGAACTTTTATCAAAATTTTCCTGGGAAAATAAAACCACTTCTACAAATCCAACTTATGGAACAACTCAAAATTGCATAGTGCTTCTGATTCTGAAAGAAAGACCAATTTTAGATTTGGGGCAGGCCCTCTCTGGGGGTTGTCTACAGTAGACTCAATATCCTGAGTGTTAAGCAAAGTGTTATTATTCTAGTGCATACGGTTCCCATTGTGGAAACAAATAATTCTTTAAGAAAACTACCCCTCCTCCCCCAGGGAAATAAGAAAGAAATTATTGTCTGAGTCAATTTGGATTCCATATCATGTATCTCTTGAGGGGACTGCAGAAAAGAAGAATGGGGAACAGAGGCAGGTATCTGGCTTGTTTTCCCATTAATGTTCAGACTGCTTGGATTTAACAGTCCTTTGGGACGTAATCAGTGCCGCTGGATTGTGCTATATAGTTTCATTCTACTGCCATCTTTTTTTTTTTTTTTACAATAGTTTTTGTTTTGGTTTTTCAAATATTTTCCCCTAAATATAAAAGTATAGCTTGCAGAATTATAAGTTTTTCCTTTTACTTACCCTGTTTGTACTCTTCCTTTGGGCCATACCCTTGTTTTAAGCAAGTCTGGTAAATGAAAACTCATATTTACATCACAGATGAATTAGTGTTGTGGACTGGTTCCCTTTGGGACATACTTTCCTCAAATGCTGACTTCTGTTTAAGGGCATTTTAAGTGATTTTATTTAAAACCCCCAACCAACAATATCTTCTAGTAGGGTGCCTCTAGCCTCAGGAAAGGATGGGTTGGAGGTGGGCCCTGGGTTTCCTCTTGGGTGGGGCCAGCCCAGGCTTGGTGGCTGCCTGAGATGTACCCTTCTCTCCACAGGATTTGACACCAGCATCCTGCCAATCTGCAAGGACTCCCTAGGCTGGATGTTCAACAAGTTGGACATGAACTATGACCTCCTGCTTGACCACTCAGAGATCAATGCCATCTACTTGGATAAGTATGAGCCCTGCATCAAGCCTCTCTTCAACTCCTGTGATTCCTTCAAGGATGGCAAGCTCTCCAACAATGAGTGGTGCTACTGCTTCCAGAAGCCTGGAGGTAAGGCAGGAGAAGGGGCGTGTCTGGAGCTCAGGGCAGCCACACTGGGCATGGAAGTCCTGCATATCACATACTAGGGAGGCAGGCAGAGGTCAGCAGGCAGAAGGACATTCAGCCAATTGAATGGCAGACCCAGACTCTTTTCTTCTCATTTATTTCTATCGTATATTAGAAAACCCAAGAACATAATGAAAAAGTCCATTTCCTCAGTCTCCCTTTGGGAATATCTCTTAACCATCTTGTGCCTCAGCTATTTCATCTGTAAAATGAGTGTAGAAACTTTTGTTATATAACTCCCCAAATCACCGTGAGATCCTTAATGTTAGAAATACTGTACAAATGTAAAAGTATTGTAATTCCCCTTGTCACATGACTTCCCCACGCTCCCCCTTAGAGAAGGCCTCTTGTCAGCTTCTCTAGGGTAAATATGGATTTACTTCGAATCTCATAGGCAAGCACGTTTTGGTTATAAACTCCAGCTAACTTAGGAAAGAGATAAGATTTGAGGGGAAATACAAAGAATACAGGAGTATCTTATGTCATGGTTTCCCTACAGCCTCTTAGGAATCCAGAGGCAGGAACTCTAAGTCTCCTGGAGGGGCCACATGGTCTGGCCTTTACTTCTTCTGTCTTCACTTCCTAGAGTTATAAACACAGGTGTGGTGATCCACAGCTAAGTGGACTACCCATGAGTAGCTTGTATCTGAATTCCAGTCTCAAGCCCCAATTCTGGCGTAGCAAGCATCAGGTACTATGGATCATCTACTATAAGCATGGCTGTGAGAACCCGCCCCCAGGAATGGAAGGAAGATGGCTATGAATATTACAGTTTTAAAATTAGATGTGTGTGTATGCCCGCATGTGTTCAGAGTCGCTATACACAGAGCAGAAAATGTAGGCATCACAAAAGGGCACTCAGGGTAAAGTACATGTATTTGTTTATAAGACTACAAGATACATTCCTAAAAGCAGAATTACTAGGCAGAGAGCATGTGCATTTTTAATTTAGGTAATAGTTCCAATTGCCCTTCCAAAAAAGACTGTACCATTTTTTATTCTTATCAAGAATACCTAGTTCTCTGTGGTGTCATTTTTGGTGGTGTTAGGAATTTTCTCTAAATGGAGGACATTAGTCCTCTTCTGGTTACATGTATTGCAAATATTTTTCCCCCAACTTTGACTTGGTGCATTTTTGTTAGGAAGAAAATTTTTAAATGGAATAATGAAAAGTTTCTCCACCTTTGATGGAAGGCTTACATTAAGGTTAGAAAGGTATTTTGTACAATGAAATACTAAAGCAATTCTTTTGTGTTTGTGTTTTCCTCAGTATCTTTTGGTTGGTTGGTTGGTTACTGAAATCTTTTATCACTTTAGATTTTTTCAGTGTGTGGTCAAGTAGGGTCCCAGCCGACCCTTCAGTTACCTCTCTAGTTTTGACTAACCCATCTTCCTCCTCTAATGTGAATGCTCCCTTTATTGTATATAAAGCTTCTTTATGTAGATCCCTCTAGTCCTACATCTTGCAGAGCCACCCACTCCTGCCACTCATTTTTCTTTCAGATTTTTCCTGGATATTCTTATGTTATTGTTATGCCTTTTGTATTTGAACTCTTTGAACTTTAGAAGTAAGATGACTCTAGAGAAAATTGATAGCTATGTAATATTTAATCCTTTTATTCTACAACAGCATCTATTAACCAATGGAGTTACATTTTTAAGTTTTATTCTCACTGATACTATACTTCCCTTATATTTATTCTCCTTGTAAATGAAATTGATTTTTTCCTAGTATACGTCCTTGCTGGTGGTTGTTTCAGTATCAATTTTGTTTGCAGTCACCTTACTAAATTCTTCTTTTGTTTGGAGTAATTATCTTGGTTGGTTTCCTTTGATTTTTCAGGTATACAATCGTATCCTTTGCCAAGTGATAATTTATTTTTTTATTTTTCTATTTTTATACCTTATCTCTTTCTGTTTTCTCATGCTATCAGCTAGTATTTCCAAATCAGTGTCAAATGATAGCCATGTTCTTATCTTAATAGAAATACTTGGAGTGATTCAATACTAAGATAGCTTTAGGCTTGAGTCCATAAGACATCATGTGACTTTTGCTTATTTAGGCTAAGCTGAACCCTGGGTAAGTCTCAGGATGCCTAGGTGGCTCAGTGGTTGAGAGTCTACCTTAGGCTTGGGTCCTGATCTTGGGATCCTGAGATGAAGTCCAGCATCAGGCTCCCCACAGGCAGCCTGCTTCTCCGATGAATAAATAAATAATCTTTAAAAAAATAAGCAAAGTCTCAGTGCTAGGGCTTACCTCAGAGGTGTGGCGGCAGGACCCTGAGAGTGAGGTTACTGCCTTTACCAAGAGTCAGAGGTGGTCAATGTGCCATGTGGATGTTCTTGCGTGGGCCACCCTTTGACCAACAGCTGAAGGAGGCCAGACCCCCCTTGCATGGCATATAATGGCATCTAAGTAGAAGTGGAACCAAGTACCATTAAAAAAAAAATTTTTTTTTGTAGTTCCTTTTTTGTTTCTCATTTTGTGCATTTCTCTCTTAAGTAAGGTTCTTTATTTTTTGTTGGGTTCCCACCACCTCCCTCCTTGACCCAGAACCAGCTCTGGCAGTTAGTTCTATTTGTTCCCCACATTTCTTCATATTTACTGTTGATTAATGTATGTTATGTACTCAAAACTAAATTTTTTCTCCAAGGCACTCTTTTAGCCATAGACCATAGGTACTACGTATGTGGTATTTTTATGAGGATAAATGTGTAGCTATTCTACAAGTAAGAAAGACTAAGTGCTTCTTAGGCCCCAGAAAATTTTGAGAGCACACTTTGTTGTTGATATTTTTTTCCTCTAGAATTCTCACTGGAATTATAACCCTTGAAATACCACTTGAATATTTGCTTTAAAAAAATACAGAAACAAAGATGCTAAGGATAAACTTCCTGCAGCCAGAGTTTCTTGTACTGTTATCTTTAAACATGATTCTCCAAGCACTGGGTTTAGCTATAGAATAATGGGAACCCATGCTTATTCTTTTCCCTTTTGAGGACATGAATTTTCTCAGACGTGAATTAGTTTGGCTCAGGCTATAGATCTTTTTCTGGAGACATGTCATGCATTGTAAGCTCTGGAATTAAAATTTTGGTTCCATTTGATTAGTCTTCCCTTAGGAGCATCAGTAACATACATGTTGCGCTGAGTTCTGTGGCTTCAGACACAGCCTTCCTTTAAGTGTTTAATTTTCTTCAATGTCATTTTTGTCCTTGAGTCTTTCTATCTGAATTGAGCTCCAGTATCACATAGTGTCTTTTTAGCATCCTTGACTACTTAGAGAAGTCTTTGGTAACTCTTATCATCTGCTTAGCAGCCATTTTTTTCTATTAGAATTCTTCTGGAGTTCAGTCTTGCTCTTAACTCTTTTCTTGCAGCAGTTTCTAGTAGGTCTCAGTCTGATTCATGTCTCCTTGCTTAAAGAGAAGCAGAATTTTTACATTTACCATGGGACACTTTGAGGAACTGACCTCAATTCCAGAAACCATGTTTCTGTGAATGCAGGTGACTTGTGCTGTCTTCAGGAACAGTCTTCCAAATGCCTATGGTTTCACACAAAGATATGCCTTTCTATTTGCAAAATAGGAATAATAACAGTGCCTACTCTGTAGGATTATTGTTCTAGAACATTTTCTGGTACCTTTGTCCTAGTAAATGCTACCTTTAATCTTCAAAGATAGCATTTGTTTCTCTTTCTTGTTTTCAGTTGTTCTCTTTCTCTGATAGTCAAAGTGAACAAGGTATATTAGCTTTTCTCAAGGAACAAACCAGACTGGGTGGTGATGTGCAATCTACGGGGTAAGAGATGTAAAGAGATGCTCGGGTACTTCCTGCAGGCCCAAAGTTTCTTGAACAGAAATAGTGTAAATGCCCTCAAAATCAGAACAGTCTGGAGGCTCTTGAAGACATAGCAGAGCACCCCCACCCCTACAGCCACAGGATCTGCACAGGCAAGTCATGGTAATGCTCAAGAACTGGTGAGGCCATCTTGCTTTAAGCTTAAAATCGATTTGTAGGAGAACCACACACACTCATATGCCCTACTTGGCCTTGGAGCTCCCCCTACCCATCTTTTACCACAACAGGTATTTTATTTTTTTTGGGGGGGTGACTGGGTGATGGGCACTGAGGGGGGCACTTGGCGGGATGAGCACTGGGTGTTATGCTGAATGTTGGCACATTGAACTCCAATAAAAAAAATTAAAAAAAAAACACAACAGGTATTTTATAATGGAGGAGACTTGCCCAAAGCACTGAGCTATGAGATGGCAGAGCTGAATCAAGGTTTCACTTTTCTATATTCACTGCCTCTCTACATCTCTTGGATAGTTTCATAGTTGTCCCATGAGGCCTGTGTTTTACTCTCCTGGGCATACTGAGCCAGAAAGTCTGAAGTAGCCATTCTCATTCTCTCCTGGAGCAAGACCTGGGGTAGATTAAGTATTTGTCACCCTTCCTCTGGTTAGTGGCTCTGATGTATGCACTCAGGACATTTAACCATGAGGAAGCTTTGATCCTGGTTCTCACCTGATTAAAGTGTCTATTACCAGATCACCTAGTTGGCTCCTAGCATTTCCTTGAGTTGAAGGTGGGCAGAAAAACTATACGATGCAAGTAGCCCCAAAGTACTATTTAAATACTTTGTGGTATAAGATTTTTTTTTAAAAAAATTAGTAACAGTAATGGCCTGATTTTGTTTTGTTCTATAATAACAGCATATGGAGTAATTCCAGTCCCAGGTGTGTCATTGTATATATTTCACGTCAAGAGTGAAGCCAATCATTAGAGATTATGTCCCGCACCATCTGGAAACTGACTTTCATAAATTATTTTTTAGGTCTCCCTTGCCAGAATGAAATGAACAGGATTCAGAAGCTGAGCAAGGGGAAAAGCCTGTTGGGTAAGTACAATTTCTTGTCACTTGTTTAAACAACTAATTAAAACATCCACGTCTCTTGTAATATTGAGCCACTGCAATGGTTATTCAATTAGGTATCAGTGTTTTCTGAAAGAAATGTCTCGCTTCATCCCCAGACAGCTGGCCAGACATAATCTGAGGATTGGGCTGCTAGTTGAGAAATGCTGCCTACCCTGTTAGCTCAGGACTCATGCGCAGGGCTGCAAGGGCTGGGATCCAGCACCATCTCTACTCCTCCCTTGGTCTGTAAATTCCAGAATTATTCCCCAGATCAAGTTGTCCATTTATTTAAGGAGGAAGATGAACTGTACCCTCTTCTGTGTTTATCAGAGAAGGCTCAAAAGACTTGAGTGTACATTTCTTGATTTCAATGTGCATACTAATCTGTGGAGGAAAGCATATTTTTCTTCTGTATCGAATGTTAACTGTGTTTTTGCCCCTGACATGCCAATCTGTGGCAGAGGTAAAGGTTCCAAATGCTGGTTTGTTGAAGTGTTCCCTTGCAGCTGCATGTCCTCTGTCACCAGCACTTGGGCCGGGGGGGGGGGGGGGGGGGGGGGGGGGACGGAAGTCATGGCATTCAGACCAGGCCATTGCAGAGAATGCTAAACCTCATTTGTTTGCTGAAAAAAAGGAGTCTGTGTTGCTTTCCTTGATTTTTAAAAAGAGCTGACAGTGGCAATACAGTAATTCAGAAGTATTCTTGTTAAGCAGTAAGAACCAGGTGCATTCCTTAAGCAGCTTGCTCTTTACTTAAAGAAAATGGGCAAGTTTTCTGCAAATTGTCAAATGTAGGCAGTCTGTGAACCCTGGCAATTTTTGGGTCATCTCAGAGTATCTCAATACTCTTTCTTCCTTCTGCTTTTGAAAGTTACTTTTTTCATTGGTTTGCCTCAGACGTTCCACTTCTGATAACGCCCCCTATTCGACTCAGAAAGAACACCAAAGCTGTTATTTTGACCTGTGTGGACTTAGGTTCTAAAAAGACAAAGGTGTCTTTCTGATGTGAGGCAAACTGGCTGGCTCCTTCCTTCCATAGATCTTTCCAGTGCAAGGGCTTGTGCTCACTTATCTGATTTTTCCATGTAGGAGGTTATTTGGGATTTAAGTGATGTACCTAAGGTAGTTATGAGTAGAAATCTATTTTTAAAATTTTATTTTCATTGGCAATGGATATCTTTTGACTGAGAATGAATGAGACATTTATAAGGTATGTAGTCTGAGATAAAATGCCTCATCTTCCATTTTCCCGAGCTTATCCGAATAAAATGCCTACTTTTGTCCTACCATGAATCCTACCTAGTTTTAAAGTTTATTACATCTCTCTGATGACTCATAAAATTATCGTTGACCTTCTTTCACATTATTTTTTGCATGGGGAAATCTCATAATGTCTTTTCAGGGACATTTGAATTTAAAAAACAAGCAACAACAATCAGTTATAATTAGTGCCTACTTAGAAAAAAAAGGTAATTCTATTACATTATAGATTTAGAGCAACACCTGCTTCTTATCAGCCTGGAGGCTATTTTTTCCATCTACCAAGTGCTGTTGTTTTCCAACTGCAGCACAAGGAGAAGGATCAGTATTTTCCCAGCTTTCTGTTAGTTCTTCTCCTTTGCAGACCTTGATTGAAAATCTGTTCACAAGTCTCTCTGCCTTTTGGTTTTCTTTTCCTTCCTCTTTCTCCCTGCAGACTAGGGGTGCTGTGCACTGGCTGAGATCTTGAGAGTGTGGGCACCACCTTGAATGGTTTTCTGTGATTATCCATTTGATCTCTGACAGCCTGGTCATCTATTCTAAGACTAGTTGCTAGAATCAGCTGGATCTGGGGTTAAATCCAGGTTCAAAATAAATTCCAGAAGCAAGTGGGATTTTACTATTACCTAAAATAAAATGAAGAGTAGAAAGCTAGAGCAGTAAGCAAAGGCCTTTGTCTTCACATCACTACTCCAATTATTCTCCCATAGAAAATAAGCACATAATCATGAAACATACACACCCCCTAAGAAAAACCAAAACTGAAAATCAGAGCATTCAAGTGTGAGGATAGAGGTATTTTCAAACCACAGATTTAGTTTACTAACCCCAGACTTACTATAATATCACCAAAGGATTGACTCTAAAGAAACAATCCCAGAAGGAATTATTTAGATCCATTTGTGGAAAAGAAGACATGCTGCTAAATCTAAATAAAATGTGACCTGTAGAAATATTTTGTAGCAACCAAGAATTAAAATTTCAGACTGTTTGTTTGGGGGAGTGAAAATAAAAGTAACACTTTTTTTTTACCCCAAAAGTGTTTGGGGTAAGTTTCTAGTTTATTCAGCAAGAAAAGAAAATGCAGATTAATTTTAAACCTTATCATTAAATTCCCCACAGAGAAGGAAATAGAATATTTGGTTTTTAAACCAATAGAAGAAAAAGATGGACTTTAAAAACTTGACCATTTCAACAAAAATCAGGAAAGGAGGAAAAAAGACCAAACACATATCTGTAATCATAATAAATGTAAATGGACTAAAGTCCTATAAGACTCCTTTGTTTTGAATTCTAAAAACAGAGTATCATTTTGTTGAAATGTTCCTTTTTATTTTACCATATTATCGTATGCCCATAACTTTAAAACAAAACAGAACTGCAAGGAGGAATTGTCATATCTTCAATTATAATCAGACACATTAACATACCTCTTGAAACTTAGCTTAAGTATATAGGAGAAACAAATAACATGATTCATTAGCATTCACATACATGTATTCCTGTATATAAGCGTGGAATATATAGTCTTTTCAAACACAGAATATTTGCCTTGGATTATGCCACAGAAGAAAACTAAACAATCTCCAAAACCTATCACAGATTAAATTCACTCACTACAACACAAGTAAAAGCTAAAAATGAGATTATTTACCCAAATACCATACTAGGAGGTGGAATATAATTTTAAAAATTAAATAAAAACGTATAGAAGTGAAAGCAACTAAAGTGAAACTTAGCTATAAATGCACTTTAAAAAAAAATCACTAAATTTTCTAATTAAGAGCCTTTATGGAAATAAAGTGAAATTAAGAATAATGTAGAAAACAGTGAAATAGTATTTGAGCCTTTTCTACTGCCAAAGAGTTGTGAATTTAAAAACGGGAGTGTAAGTTCACATATGGGACAACGGTTTCAAATTTCAACATGTTTTAGAATCACTTGGAAGGTTTATTAAAACATAGTTTGCTAGGCCCTGCTTTCAAAGTTTCTGATTCAATAGATCTGGGGTGGGGCCCACATATTTGCTTTTCTAAGATGTTTCCAGGTAATGGTACACCTGCTGGTCCTGAGACCACACTTTGACAACCACTGCTATAACCCAACTTACAGAATTATGAAAATGTAGTTGAACAAGTACTGTGAATTACCACACTTGGATCAGGAAGAAACAGAAGACAACTGTATGAAAATGCATGAAATCTATTTAAATCAAAATGCTAAACTCACTGCCCCACAACCAAAGAAATAGGCACTATATACCCAAAATATTTTTATGAGTGAGTCCTTCAGAGAAGAAATTTTATTCAAAACGTCTGTAGTAGGCAAAGAATAATACCAGAATCATTTCATGCATTAGTCACTTTGTTACAAAAATAGAAGAAATAAAACTACATGCCTGTATCATCTAGTAAATCACTGAGGAACAGTCATCCAAAAGGATCAGCATATTCAGTCAGTAGTATTTATTCCAGAATAGCAACAAATCAATTATTATTAAGGAAATTGTTGGGATATTTTTGATTAGTGGTTCAAAGGAAAGCCCAGGACCAGATGGCTTCACTGGTGAATTTCACTTCCCCCAACACTGGTGAATTTTACCAGACATTTAAAGAATTATCACTACCACACCTTCTCAAACTCTTCTGAAAAAAAAAAAAATCAAAGAAAAGGAAACACTCTCAAACTTGTTTTCAAGGCTAGGATTACCCTGATAGCAAAACCAGAAAGGACATTATAAAAAAACTATAGGCGCAAAATTCCCCAATAAAATACTAGTAGACCAAATTCAGGAGTACATTAAAAGAATTGCTTACCATGATCAAATGGGATTTAAGCCTGGGACGCAAAATACATCACATTACTACAATGTGGTATCTAAATAAATGCAGAAATATGTTTGACAAAATTCAGCATCTATTTATGATTTTTAAAAACTCAGCACAGGGGCACCTGGGTGGCTCAATGGTTGAGCATCTGCCTTTGACTCAGGGCATGATCCTGGGGTCCTGGGATCGAGTCCCGCATTGGGCTCCCCCTCAGGGAGCCTTCTTATCCCTCTGCCTGTGTCTCTGCCTCTTTCTGTCTCTCTCATGAATAAATAAAGTACTAAAAAATTAAAACTCAACATAAATTAGATATAAAAGGAACAAACCTCAATATAGTAAATGCCACACACAACAACTAACATCCTACTCAATGGTGAAAGGTTGAAAGCTTTTCCTCTAAGATCAAGAACAAGACAAAGGTGCCCACTCTTAACACTCCCATTCAGTATAGTACAGTCAGCCCTAGCGAGGACAGTCAGGCAAGGAAAAGAAACAAAAGGGATCCAAGTTAAAATGAAAAAGATTTTCTTTGAGATGATATGTTTTAACCAAGGAAGTGAAAGAGCTATGTATTAAAAACTATATGACACTGATGAAAGAAATCGAAGACCACACAAATAAATTGAAAGGAATCCCATGTTCATGGATTGGAAGCATTCCAAAAATACACAACCACAGAAGACCCCAAATAGCCAAAGCAATCCTGAGAAAGAAGAACAAAGTAGGAGACATCACACTTCCTGATTTTAAAGTTATAGTCATCAAAAGGGCATGGTAGCATAAAAACAGATCAAGGGAACAGAATCAAAAGCCCCAAAATAAATTCATGTATGTAAGGTCAACTAAAATTTGGGGGCCAAGAATTCTCACTAGAGAAAAGACAGTCACTTAAATAAATGGCTCTGGGGAAATCGAATATTCACATGTAAAAAATTGAAGCTAGATGTCTATCTTATACAACTCACAAAAATTAACTGGAAATGGATCAAAGACTTAAATGTAAAACTGGAAACCATAAAACTCTTAGAAGAAAACATAGGAAAAAATATCCTTGACAAGGGTTTTGGCAATGATTTTTTGGATGTGTCACCTGAAGCACAAGCAACAAAAAATTTAAGAAGCTTTTGCACAGCAAAATTATCTACAAAATGAAAAGAACACCTACAGAGAAAAAAAATATTTCAAACCACATATCTGATAAGGGATTAATATCCAAACTGTATAAAGAACTCACCCAATTCAACAACAACAAAAATCTGATTTAAAGATGGGTAGAATATCCGAATAGACTTTTTTTTTAAGATTCATTTATTTATTTGAGAGAGTGGGAGGAGAGGCAGAGGGAGAGAATCTTCAAGCAGACTCCCTGCTGAGCACAGAACCTGGTGTGGACTTGATCTCACCACTCATAATATCATGACCTGAGGTGAAACCAAGAGTTGGATACTGAACCAACTGAGCCACCCAGGCACTCCAGAATAGACACTATTCTAAAGAAAACATACTGATGGCCAACAAGTACATCAAAAGATGTTCTACATCTTTAATCATTAGGAAAATACAAATCAAAACCACAATGAGATACCACTGCACAGCTGTTACAGTGGTGGTCATCAAAATAACAATAGACAACAAATGTTGGTGAGATCACAGAGAAAAGGGAAGCCTTATGTACTGCTGATGGGAATGCAAACTGGTGCAGCCAGTATGGAAAGCATTATGGAGGTTCTTTAAAAAATGTAAAATAAGTCAATAGGAGAAGAACAAACATCATATGGTCTCATTCATTTGGGGAATATAAAAAACAGTGAAAGGGAATAAAGGGGAAAGGAGAAAAAATGAGTGGGAAATATCAGAAAGGGTGACAGAACATGAGAGACTCCTAACTCTGGGAAACGAACAAGAGGTGGTGGAAAGGGAGGTGGGCGGGGGGTGGGGGTGACGGGCACAGAGGGGGGCACTTGATGGGATGAGCACTGGGTGTTATGCTATATGTTGGCAAATTGAACTCTAATTTTAAAAATATGTAAAAAAATAAAATAAAATAAAATAAAAAATGTAAAATAGAACTACCATATAATGCAGCAATTAACACTTCTCAGAATATATCCCATGGAAATAACATTACATCAAAGAGATACCTGTACCCCATTTTCATGGGAACATTATTTACAATAGCCAAGATATGGAAACAACTTAGGTGTCCATCAACAGATCAATAAATAATTGTGTGTGTGTGTGTGTGTGTGCGCGCAATAGAATATTAATATGATGAGCCCTGGGTGTTACAAGCAACTGATAAATTATTGAACACTACTTAGGAAACTAATGATGTACTATCAGTTGGCTAACTGAATTTAAGGAAAAAGAATACTATACACCATAAAAGGTGAAGTCCTACCAATTGTGACAATGTGGAATGACTTTGACAATAAGATGCTAAGTGAAATAAGTCAGATAGCATATGACCTCACCTATCTGGGGAATCTGAAACAACAACTCATAGGAAAAGACATCAGACTGGTGTACCATAGAGAGGGGGAATTGAACAAATGTGGTCAAAAGGTACAAACTTTCAGTTACAAGACAAATAAGTACTAGGAATTTAATGTACAGCATGAGGAGTATAGTCAACAATGCTGTATGGTCCATAACAAAGTTGTTGATAGTAAATCCTAAGCATTCTCATCACAAAGGAAAAACAGTTTTTAAATCTGAGACGATGGATGTTAATTAAACTTACTACGATAATCATTTCACAGCATAAATAAGTCCAATTTGGCTGTACACGTGATATTCCACAGTGCTACATATCCATTCTATCTCCATAAAACTGGGAAAACGTTAAGAAGTTTTTAATAAGAGTAGTACCCATTCATATTATAAAGGGAGCAATAAGAACTCATCAAAGAAAGGATCCTGTCAGACCTTGGGCAAATCCAGGACCCTGGAAATCTTGACTAAGTAATAACCAACCACTCCATTCCCCCTCCTAGCTCTGCAGGATGTGTTAGCCCTCTTCCCTCTCATGGAGGGCATTAACCCTGAGTGTCAGTGCACATCTGACTCAAATTGGACTTTCTATTCCCTCAGGAGCATTCATACCTCGGTGTAACGAGGAGGGCTATTACAAAGCCACGCAATGCCATGGCAGCACAGGGCAGTGCTGGTGTGTGGATAAATATGGCAACGAGCTGGCTGGCTCCAGGAAACAGGGCACCGTGAGTTGTGGTGAGTAAGTACTTTGGCATCAGCCCTATGATGACCTTTGTTGACTTGCAGGTCTTTATGGTATAAAGATCTGGGCAGAAGAATTTTCGAGAGGTATCTGTGGTCTACAGTAAACAAGTTTACAGTGGAAACACAATACCCCCGAAGTCACAGGAGATTATGCACAGCAAGCTTTCTGAGGAGCAGGAACTCACCACAACCAGTGGATTGGATCAGTTTTTGTTTTTGTTTTTGTTTTTGACACAGCATGACTTTGATAGCCCCTCCCCACCCCCCTGCTCAAGGTTCTACCCAGGAAGGTAGCAGCATCTCAAGAATTCAGGGGCTCTCAGAGCTCATGGTCCATGCCATGTAGACTAACCCCATCCAGGTAGAGATGCTCTAATATTCAGAGAGTAAATTGCATGGTTTCTCCCTACAGTTAAGTCACATGAAAAGGAACCACTCCTACGGTCAGGAGGTATAAGCAGCAACTAACCTCCCATCTTTTCTTTCAGAAGAGGAGCAGGAGACCTCAGGGGATTTCGGCAGTGGCGGCTCCGTGGTCCTGCTGGATGATCTAGAGGATGAACGGGAGCTGGGACCAAAGGACAAGTTGGGGAAGCTGAGGGTGCACACCCGGGCAGTGACAGAGGATGATGAGGATGAGGACGACGACAAAGAGGATGAGGTCGGCTACATATGGTAGTCCCCACAAGGAAGAGGACACGAGGTTGGCACAGAATTGCAAATCACTTCCTACTCCTGCATTTGTATCTAAGACTCCACAGCACCAAGGCCTCTTCTCCATTGTTGCTCTCTGTACCTGACCCGAGGTTTGGAAGACCACTCCTTGTCCCCAGAGCATTCTGGTTATGCATACAGTTGTGTGGGAAGAAGGGTGTTGTGTTTTGTGTTTTAGACAGGGGACTGGCTGGCTGAATTAGAGCCTCCTTCCCTCCCGTGAGATTTTTGCTAACGAGCATGTGATGTATGTGGGATTCTGACAGTGCAGGGAGCCCCCACCTTGTAAACGTCGAAGATGCTTTTTGATTACCCACACCAATGGTTATTCCAGCATGGTTCCCGGCCTTACGGTGTCTAAGTGCTTTTCTTGTGTCCTGTAGATGTCGTGGAAAACACACCACACTGTACTTTATAACCCCCCCCCCCCGGTCCCCACCACCCCTCGTGTTAACAATTAAAAGTTAAAGTTTTTCATATCACTATATCTGGCTCCCTATGAACAACAGCCTTAATTCAGTCAAGAGTTCCTTTGGGGAATTGAGTTTATTAAAAATGGTGTCCGGATGCTTCTCTGTATGTGCATAAATATGTATGTACGTACAGAGTAGACTGTATATGTGTACAAGGCACACACACATCTCTCAGAAAAAGTGTTTCAGTATCTTCTAAAAACTCATTTGAAAAACTATTATAAATTTGTCAGCTTGTCCAGACCTGGATCACAATTTCTGGAATAAGAAATTTGTATCAAAGTCCTTTATTGCACTAACAGCACCTGCAGCCTGAGGAGATTCCTTTCCCTATGCATTAGGAGAGTTACTGGAAGCCCTTTGATTTGGATAAGTCTCTGTCCCTGAAATCACTTTTCCTGCAGAAGCCATGAGACTCCCACATGGGCAACTTCACAAGCCATCTTGTTCATCTCAGCTCAAAGGCCCCCACCCCCACCCTGGGGGCCACAGCAATGCTGTCTGCCACAGGTTCTCCCCTTCCCCACCTACACAAGGGCTTTTCCCAAGACATATATAATCCCCTGCCCTCTGAGAAGACAATACCACAGTGTTCCTTAGCACTAGAAAATTCAGGATTCTTAACCTTGTGATTTGCTTTTGCCCCATTGCTATCCGCCAATCCTAACGAGGGCACATAAGCTATACAGATTTTAGACCACTTCATTTCTAAAGAAAAAAATCCCAGATGAAGGCCAAAAAGAACTTCATCATAGCACACAGAAGCTAGGATTGGATTTTTAAGATCTATCTATCTCCCCAACTCCTCCCCCCCCCCGCCCCACCCCACCAATCGCTGCACCTGCACAAGTGTTGAGATACTAATGAAGAAAGCCATCCACCAGTGTTTCTTTACCCTAATTGAGCTCATAATTCCAGTCTGTCTCCAAATTTGGTAGGGTCATTATCACTATCATTTCAAGGATTTCTGTCCCCATCAAGCTGGCTCAGATCTAAGTACCAAAGAATAATCTTCAAAGTGGCCCCCATTTGGTTCAGTTCTTCAGACCCTTAGGTTCCTGCCCTAGCTGGTTTCCAAATACCTGGCTACCCTAGTCAGCAGCCCCCTCAGTGAGGCTCTCTGGCCCACATTTGTTTATCTTCCTTTCCTCCTGAGCTCCAGCCCATCCACCAGGCAAAAAATATACTCAGCCAAACCATGGTCACCATGGCAGCTGACCAATCCCTCCCTCACCTCGAATTGACCAGTTCTTTGTACTTTACCAACCTGCCTCAAACCAGCATTTTCCAATCCTAGCATTGGCCAAGGTGGCATCATTCCTAGAGTTAATCTCAGATGAGAAATGAACATACATGGTATAATAAACTTCTTTGGCCTGACAGACATGGGTACCACCAGGCCCTAGGTATAGAGAGAACAGGGGCGATCTCTGTACTGGGATGTCAACTTCATCACCTCTGTTTCAATTTTTTCCCCCTCACTTGAACAAAACACTGAGATCGTAATTGAAAAACAGGTGCTTAATTGCAGCTAAATCATAATAGAGTATATAAGAGAATCCAGGCATATTAAAAAATTTCAGTTTAGACCATCAAAGACAGCCATCGTTACTGTCTCCTCTGAGCTTGGAAAAGCACACAAGAGAACAAATTAAAATCGACAAATTGATTTCACTTAGAAAAACTTGTAGGAACAGAGAACCACTGATTTTAATTTGCCTAATTATCTTATGACAAGTGTCAAATTAAGATGACACTTAAAGATTCTTAGCATTAACTTAATGATGGAGAAGAGTGGGCTCAGCAGTCAGATCCCAGTAAGGTAACGAGATGCTCATTTTCAAGATATTCCAAGAAGATACTTTGATTCATTAAAATATTAAATGAAAAGCCCTCCTAAGACTGGAACCCCAAATCAACAGAGCAACACTAACACCACTTTTCATGCCTCACTTTGGCGTGACAGCGTTAGCTTTTTAAAGGGCTTTACTACTTTTCCAAAGTACTAAAGATTCGATTTTCTAGTTACCCTAACCTTAGAAGTAGATTTTGTGATTCCCTCTTTTTTGGGCAGGAGTCCTTTTGCTAGCAACTAAGTATGCATAAAAATCTTGACTAAACAAAAATACTGTGATAATGCATTCCCTTTTTTGAGACAGGTATTGAACTGAATCCTTGCTAACTCACTTTTGGAAACTCTCTAGTAAATAGCTTTATTCTTATTCCACAAACAGTTCTTTTATTTAGTACTGTTTCCTCAGCATCCACCTTAAATCTCAGAATTTTCTTCCACCTTGGTTAGCTATCTGGGATATTAATATCTTTTTGTTTCCACAGATATTCAAGGCATGGGTAATACCTTACTGCTCAATCTGAGATTTTATTATCAATTCCCCCTTCTTATGCCCATGGCCCCACACCCAGCAGTGAACAACTATGTATCTGTCCAGGTCTGCCCCTTACTTTTCCCAGAATGCCATTCACATTTGGGTTTTGTTTTTTCACCTTGACCACATTGTACAGTAACATCTAAGAGCCCTTTCTACAGTGGGTGGTTTTGGTCTTTTTATACCTTTTTCTCAAAGTCACTGATGTTTGTCCCTGTTTAATGTGTAGCATTGTAATGAGAGCCCACCAAATCCTGAGTGTCATTTTGTTGTCCCTATGGTAGGTGAAATAGTGATGTAGAAAAATCTAGTAAATTCTGAATGCTTTTCCACGTAGACTTATCTGGAATGTGAACACGACTCTTTGGTTAATAGTAAATGCTTAACTGTAGTCCTTGAGTAGGTGCATTTCTGTCTGTCTCAATAAATTTTGATTTGTCTGCAACATCTAAGTGTTTTTATTTTCTTAGGTTCCATGTCATCTCACCAAGCATGTCTATACTCAGTCTGTGGAAAACAAACAACATGGATAGACAAGGAGGACGGCCAATGCAGACCCCTCCTCCAGGGCTCCCGTATGTGGCAGAGGAGGTGGACCTGCTGGAGGTCCAGCCTGTCCAGGCCCATCTCAGCACACTCAGTGCCCAAACAGTCTAAAACCATATCACCTAACCCCAATGTTTGCTGCGTTCACCTCCTTTAGGCTTCCACTTTGTCACTTAGTTTTTACCTCTCAGATTTCAGTGTTGTCGTCCTGTTCACAACTTTTAAGCTTTTCCAGTTCTGCTTATTCTTTCACACCCATTAGTTATTCTCCAATTCAAGGAAGGAAGGAAGGGGAAAACAAAGAAAGAAGAAAGAGAGAGAAAGAAAGAAGAAAAGGGGGGGGGGGAGAGAAAGCACGAACTTCTCCTTTACAGGGGATTCTGAGTTCTCCTCAGTTCATGGATTAACACACCAGAGGCTTGTCAAACATCAGAAAGCACCCAAATTGGAATGGGAATTATTTCCTTTCCAGCTTTATCCACATTCGGGCCAGTGTGCCTATGACTTAATTATACCCTGAGTGAGTAATTTCACCAAAAACTAAGGTAGATACTATCTTATGAATAATTCCGTTCCTTTACCCCACAGAGTAGATTTTACAGACAATTTGTAGATTGACAGTTCAGGGAAAGGTGCTTCATAAGTCCACAAAATAAGTAATGTCAAGAGAACAATGACCAGTATGAAGCCTCCAGGGTAGTTATAGGATACATTAAAGAAAAGTTGGCATTTGTGGACACTTTCCAAATTCATCTCAAATCAGCACAGTTGTGCAGGTCCAATATCACATTTCTACTCCAGTTATAACTTCACAGATGCCACAGTGGTTCATTTAGAGGTCAGGACCAAACAAAGGACACCTGGAAGCCCGCGTCCCAGCTTTGGTAATACAGTGTAAGCAAAAAGGTCATAGCACCTTCTCACAAGGCTTACTCATTTATAAGATTTTTTTTTCACTTATCAGATTTACTTGGACAAATTGATTCAAGGAAAGAGGAATATTTTTAAATTTATTCACTTTGCAAGGCTTTATATATTTATTAGCAGATTTATAAATGAATATATGTTGGACTGATGAATGCCATGATGGGCAGGCACCACATCAGTTCTAGGAATGTAAATGTGAATAAAACCTGGTTGCTTCTATGTAAAGTTACCTCCTTGGTAACTTCTGTGGCACACTTGTCTTTGACTTTACCTGCTTTCTCTAGACAATATCATGTATACCACTGATTTCAACCATCTCTTCTCTGAGAAGCCCACAATCTATAGCTTGAGTATACATTTTGACTCTCACTCCATTCTGAGGCATCTCCTGCCATTTACATAATTCTACCTGAATTTCCCACTGATAAGTCAATTTCAAACCTTAAAAAATGAAAATGATAAAATGAAACCTAGTATGAATATGCCTATGGCAGCAGGAGTCAGCATGGCTATTCTAAAAAAGATGAGCCATAAAGGAAAGGATTGATAAATTTTTTCCATCACAATTATTAACATCATAAACAAACTGAAAAGATAAACAAGACACCAAAGAAGATATTGGTGACATAAAACAGATGAAGGATTAGGATATAAAATTTTCTAAACTCCTAAATCTGTAAGAGAAAGACAGCCCCACTGACTAATGGGGAAAAGATAAAAAACCAGCAATTCACAGAAGACAGACAAATGGCAAGGAAACCATACCCAGGCTCACTGATGATCAGACAAACACAAATTAAAACAAGGATCTACCATTTTTCACTCAAAAAAAAAAAAAGCCCATGTCAAGTGTTGACGAGAATGTGGTATAAAGAACACTTGCACACTGTACAGTTAGAGCACCCACATGGAGGGCAGTTTGGCAACAGCTATCAAAGTAAGAATGTATACTGTGGGGCCCAGAAATTCTACTTCTCAGTAACTACTACTAGAGGGGGGGATCACATGATTTACAAAGAACATGTAAGAGTATATCCATTGCAACAACATTGATAGAACAGGAAAACCAGGATAAAGCTAAACATCCATCACTGGTCATGCTGGGTGACTACTCTGGAATACTATACAATAGCCAAAAAGAATGATATAACTTCATACGCACTAAATTAGCAAAACTTCTACATTATCAGTTGTGTGAAGAAAAGAATTAGGTGTATATAAAATACAGAATATGTTAGGTATCGAAAAGGCAATATGGGAAGTATGGAGAAGTACTGTGCAAGGCCTGAAAGGACATGCAGTAAGCTGGGAGCGGTGGTGACTTCTAAGAGGAGGACTGGGATTGTGTCTGTAGTCAACAAGGGCATCGGCCTCATCTCCATATTTCACTTTTTTTTAAGTAAAAAAGCAATATATCATTATGTCTTAACTCATCTACAAGTTTAATAGTTTAAAAATAATTCATCAGCTTCCTCTTCACAATTTCTCCCCCTACGTACCTTAACTTCAGGAATGGCACTACCATCTCTGACCTCCTCTCCCAACCTGTATTACATGTCTAGAGTCTGTCTTCATCTTTCTAAATATCTTTTCATCTCTGTCACCACTGCTTTCATGTTTCTGACCACCATCTTTCTCAATTGTACAAGGAAATTTTTAACTAGTGTCTCTGCTTTATCCTTACCAGTGCCAATACATCCAGCATGCTGCTGCCACCAGAGTAGTTCATTCTAAAGGAAAATCTGATCATGTCACTACCCTACTTAATTTTCAAGGTTTCCCCTTACTTTCAAGACCACATATAAACTACTTGGCTTGGTAAAACAAGCTCGTTTGCAATTGATTCTTCTGTATTTCTTTGTCTCCTTGCATTCCTCACATCTCAAATTCTAATTTTTTTCTAAGCACTTCCACCCTTCTCAAGCTTTTGCTTGTGTGCTGATAGTTCCTTTACCTGGAATGCCTAGGGGACTCAACTTGATTTTTACTCTTCTGGTAACCTTACTCTATTGCTCCTGGCAGAATCAGGTATTATTCCTCTTTTCCTCTAGCACGCTGTGTATCTCCAACATAGTGCTTTGTGTCATATCCAATTCTCTTATCAAGTATAATTCTTTAAAGGCAAGAGACAGAACCCTCTTCCACTGTTGGTGGGAATGCAAACTGGTGCAGCCACTCTGGAAAACAGCACGGAGGCTCCTCAAAAAGTTAAAAATAGAACTACCATATGACCCAGCAATTGCACTGTATTTATCCAAAAGATACAAAAATGGTGATTTGAAGGGAGCACATGTACCCCAATGTTTAGAGCAGCAATGTCCACAACAGCCAGAATATGGAAGGAGCCCAGATGTCCATCGACTGATGAATGGATAAAGATGTGGTGTATACACACACACACACACACACACACACACACGAATATTAACCACCAAAAAGAATGAAATCTTAAAATTTGCAAAGATATGGAGGGAACTAGAGGGCATTATGTTAAGTGAAATAAGTCAGAGAAAGACAAATACCAAATTATTTCACTCATATATGGAATTTAAGAAACAAAACAGATGAACCTAGCAGAAGGGAAAGAAAAATTTAAAAAGACAGAAACAGAGAGGGAAGCAAACCATAGGAGGCTCTTAATCATAGGGAGCAAACTGAAGGTTGCTAGAGGGAAGGTGGGTGGAGGGATGGAGTAACTGGGTGATTGATGGGTATTAAGGAGGGCATGTGATGTGATGAGCATTGGGTATTATGTGCAACTGATGGATTATTGAAAACTACATCTGAAACTAATAATGTACTATATGTTGGCAAATTGAATTTAAATTTCAAAAAAACCAGATGAACCTAGGAGAAGGGAAGGAAAAACTAAAAAAGAAACACAGAGGGAGGCAAACCATAGGAAACTTTTAATGATAGGGAACAAACTGAGGGTTGCTGGAAGGGAGGTAAGTGGGGGCATGGGGTAACTGCGTGATGGACATTAAGGAGGGCACATGATGTAATGATCATTGGATGTTATTAGCAAATGATGAATCACCAAATTCTACCCCTGAAACTAGTTATAATCATAAAAAAAGAGAGAGAACAAAATGGCAGAATAAGAAACTCCAAGGCTTCATTCCCTCACAGAAACATTTAAAAACACCCAAAACTAAAATAATAAAATATCTGTAAAAATGTTTAAATTCTGCAACATATAACTGAACATCCAATCAAGAAAAAGCCACATTCAAAATGGTAGGACATTTCATGGTGTTTTGCTTGCCCTAGACTACTCTCTTCACGATGCAGCATGGTCTTAATCTAGAGCAGTTGGCAGCCCAATTCCCAGTTCCATAAATCACAAAGAGAAGAAAAAAAACTTTTTTTTTGCACTATTCTAACCTATCAGGAGGCTATCTGAGGGACTAGTCTCTGTGTTACCTAACTCAAATTTTAGACAAATAGGAATTTATCATGAAAGATTCAGGGGGATTACAGACCCACAAATGCCTAGGACAAGAGATTATGGATAAAGGCATACAATAAACCATCTAAGGCTCTGAAGAAAGCTAAAGTGAGACTCTGGGAAATTGAAATAGTCAAAAGCACCTATGTACATGGGAGAGGGGACAATGTCACACACAGGTCCAGGCTGGATGCACAGTGAGTCAAGATGCATGAGGAAAACCTTACATTTTCATCTTGGGCTGATCCCAAACCTCAGAAATGCCCAATTAGTGAAGAACTGCACTGGCACAAAGCTAGTCTGCAAAAACTAAGAGAGACGGTTGTTTTTCTCAAATGCCCAAATTTTCAAAAATTAAAAAAATCACAAGGTACATAAACCATCAAGAAAGCATGGCGCAGCGGTTTAGCGCCACCTGCAGCCCGGGGTGTGATCCTGGAGACCTGGGATCAAGTCCGACGTCGGGCTCCCTGCATGGAGCCTGCTTTTCCCTCTGCCTGTGTCTCTGCCTGCCTCCCTCAAGAAAGAAGGGAAGGGAAGGGATGGGAGAAGGGAAGGGAGAAGGGAAGGGAGAAGGGAAGGGAGAAGGGAAGGGAGAAGGGAAGGGAGAAGGGAAGGGAGAAGGGAAGGGAGAAGGGAAGGGAGAAGGGAAGGGAGAAGGGAAGGGAGAAGGGAAAGAAAAGAAAGGCCCATTCAAAGGAAGAAAACAAAGTGGCAGAAAGTGTTCCTGGAGAAACAGAGGTTATGGACTTACAAAACAGAAGATTTAAAACAACTTCACAAATATGCTTGAATAGCTACAAGAAAACATGAAAAAAAGACTGAAAATCAGGAAAATGACATTCCGCCCAGGGCCTGATCCTGGAGACCCCAGATCGAGTTCCACGTCAGGCTCCCTGCATGGAGTCTGCTTCTCCCTCTGCCTGTGTCTCTGCCTCTCTCTCTCTCCGTGTCTCTCATGAATAGATAAAATCTTTATTAAAAAAAAAAAAAGAAACAATGGAGCTGAAAAATAAATACAAAAATTTCACTGTAAGAGTTTCAACAGCAGATCTGAGCAGGCAGGGAAAAAAAACCATTGAACTTGAAGATAAAACTTTTGAAATTATCAAGTCTGAGGAAAAGAAAGAAGAAAAGTAAAGAAAGGGAAACAGAACCAATAGGATTTCTGGAACTTTGTAAAGTAGATTAATATACATATTATGGTAGCTTCAGAAGAAGATGGGAGAAAAATATAGAGAGATTATTTGAAGAAATAATGGCTGAAAATGTCTAAATTTGAGGAAAGCACAGGTTTACATATCCAAGAAGCTCAATGAATGGGAAGGTACATCATAATCAAATTTTTCAAAGTCAAAGCCAAAGAGAGAATCTTGAAGAAACAAGAAAAGAGGTTTGTCACATACAAGGGATCTTTAGTAAAATTATCAGCAGATTTTCCAGCAGAAACCTTGGAGGCCAAAAAGCAATGTCATAAAATTATTTAAAGTATTGAAAGAAAGGGGGAGAAAAACTCACCCAGGAATTCCTTAACTGGTAAAAATGTCCTTTAAAAATGAGGAAGAAATTAAGATACTTTCAGATGAAAACTGAGGATTTCATTACCACCACATCTGTCCTACAAGAAATGTTGAATAGAGTCCTTCAGGTTGAAAGAAAAGAACGCTAGACAATAACCTAAAACTGTTATGAAGATGTAAGATTCTCTGGCAAAAGTAAATACATAGGCAAATACTTTTTTAAAGTATTGAAATTCTGGTTTGTAACACTTTCTATTTTCTAAAGGATTTAAAGATATATGCATAAGAAGTCATTATAAAGCTATGTTAATGCATATATAATATATAAAGATATAATCTGTGACATATCATAAAAAGGATGGATGGAGCTATAGTTTTTGTATGCAACTGAAGTTGCTATCAATTTATTTATTTATTTATTTATTTATTTTAGTTGCTATCAATTTAAAACAGATTTTTATAACTTTAGGATGTTAAGTATCATTCCCATGTTGATCACAAAATATTTATAGAATATTCACAAAAGGAACTGAGAGGAGAATCAAGATGTATCATTACAAATCAATAAATACAAAGGAAGACAGTAATGGAATAAATGAAGCACAAAAAACTTTAAGACATGCAAAAAACAAAATTCTAAGAGTAAGTCTTTCTCTGCAATTATGTGAAAGCAATGGATTAAACTCCACAGTCAAAAGGCATAGATTATTAGCAGAATGGATGAAAACCAGCAGTAAAAACAGAACATGATCCAACATCTTGCTATCTTCAAAAGACTCACTGGAGATATGTAGACAAAAATAGTTTGAAATTGATAAAAATGGGAAAAGGTAGTCCATAAAAATATTAACCAAAAGATAACAACGGTGGCTACACAAATATAAGTGACAAAGAATGTCATCAGAGAGTGATGAAAGGGTCAATTCACCAAAACATCCAACAATTATAGACCTATAGATACCAGAAATCAGAGCACCAAAAATATATGAAAAATATTGGTACACTTGAAAGGAGAAATAAATAGCTTTATAATAAATGGAGATATCAGGAGCTTCTTTCAATAATGGATAAAACAGAGCATCTGTTAGAGAGGCCTTGTACAACACTATAAGCCAACTAAACCTAAAAGACACATACAGAATACTTTACCCAACAGCAGCAAAAACACACATTTTCCTTACACATAAACATGCTCCAGGATAGGCCACATATGAGACTGCAAAACAAGTTTCATTGTTTTAAAACTTGAAATTGGATAGATTTTTAAAAGACTGAAATCATACAAAATACCTTTTCTGATCACACAGAATGAAAATGGAAATCAGTAACAAAAAAACAGAAAATTTAAAAATATGTAAAATTAAGCAACACACTCTTAAACAATCAATGAGTCAAATAAAAAAAATTACAAAGGAAATTAGAAAATGCCTTGAGACAAATGAAAATGAAAAGATATCAAAATTTACAGGGTACAATGATAGCAAGACTTAGAGTGCAAATTATAGCTCTAAATGCTGTTATTTTTTTACCAAAAGATCTCAAATCAACAGCCTAACTTTATACCTTCAGAAACTAGAACAACAAAGTAGAAGATGGAAGGAGATAAAAGTTTAGAACAGATATAAATAAGGAATAAAAATACAGACTATCAACACAAACAAAAGTTTTTCAAAAAGATTAACAAAAGTGACTAAAAATTTGGTTAAATTCACTAAGAAAAAGAGAATATTCAAATTACTAACATTAGAAATGGAAGTAGGGGACATTGCTACAGATTTTATAGAAATAATTTATATATTTTATATATTAATATATATATATATATACATATATATATATACATACTAGAATAGAGTGGCCAACAATTGAATAACTTAGATTCAATGGACAAATTCCTAGAAACACACAGCCTTCCAAGACTGAATTGTCAAGAAATAGAAAATCTGAATAAATCTGTAACAAGTAAGAGTATTGAATCAGAAATCAAAAATCTCTCAAAAGAGAAAAGCTCTGGCTCAGACTAGTGTAGTGGTGAATTCTACCAAACATTTAAGGAAAAGTTACCATCTGTCCTTCTCAAATTCTTCCTGAAAAACGAAGAGGAGGGAACACTTCTTAACTCAGTATCTATGAGGCCAGCATTACGCTGAAAGCCAGAAAAAGATGCTGCAAGAAAACTATAGACCAATATCCCTTACAGCTATTTGTGTAAAAATCCTCAACAGAATATAAGCAAATCAAATTCAGAAACACATTAAAGATTTATAAGCCATGACAAAACCATTTATCCCTTAAATTCAAGATGTTCCACCATATAAGAAAAAAATCAACATAATGTACCTCATTAACAGAATGAAGGGGGAAAAGTCACATGACCATTTCAAACGATGCAGGAAAAAATGGATGAAATTTAACACTTTTTAAAAGATAAACACAGGCTATAACTATCTAACTAAGGAAACTATCTCAACATAATCAAGTCCACATATGAAAATCCTACAGCTACCGTCAGATTCAATGATGAAATACAAAGCTTTATCCTTTATGATCATAAACAAGACAAGAACGTCCACTTTTACCACACCTATTCAACAAGTATTGGAAGTACTAACCAGAGTAATTAGGCAAGGACAACTAAATAGGAAAGAAAGAAGTAAAACTCTGTTTGCTGATGACATGATCTTAAATGTAGAAAACCTTAGAGTTTCCACAGGAAAAATGTATAATAAAAAAAAATTCCATGAAAATGCAGAATGCAAAATCAACCCAGAAAAATCAGCTGTGTGTCTATATACTAACAATGAACAATTTGAAAAGGAAATTAAGAAAACAATTTCATCTACAATAGCATCAAAAGGAATAAAATACTTAGGAGTAAATGTATCCAAGGAACAAGGACTTGCACAGTGAAAGCTACAAAACGTTGCCAAAAGATATTAAGGAAGACGTAAGGGGAAAAACATCTAGTGTTCACAGATTGGAAGACTAAATATAGTTAAGACGTCACTATTACACAAAGTGACCTAGAGATTCAAAATAATCCATACCAACATCCCAAAAGTGGTGAGTTGTATTTTTTTCCCTGAAATTTTATCCCAAAATTTATATGGAATCTCAAGAGACTATGAAGAACCAAACAATCTTGAAAAAGAAACAAGCTGGACTTACACTTCCTAATTTAAAAACCTATTACAACACTATGGTAATCAAAACAATGTGACAGATATATAGACAAATGGAACAGAACACAAAGCCCAGAAATAAACCCTTGTAATGTATGATTAAATAATTTTCTCTAAGGATGCCAATACTATTCAATGGGGAAAGAACAGTCTTTAAAAAAAATGGTGATGGGAAAATTGGATATTCACTTGCGAAAGAATCAAATTGGGTCTTTTCTTTATACCATATACAAATACTATCTCAAATAGATCAAAAACCTAAATATAAGAGCTAAAGTCATAAAACTCTTAAAGGAAAACAGAAGAGGAAAGCTTCACAACATTGGATTTGGCAACGATTTCTTGAATATGACACCAAAAAGCACAGACAACAAGAGGAAAAAATAGATAAAAGGGACTTCATTAAAACTGAACACTTTTGGGACACCTGGGTGGCTCAGCGGTTGAGCGTCTAGACGCCTTTGGCTCAGGGTGTGATCCCTGGGTCCTGGGATCAAGTCCCATATCAGGTTCCTTGTGGAGAGCCTGCTTCTCCCTCTGCCTGTGTCTCTGCCTCTCTCTATATATCTTTAATGAACAAATAAATAACATCTTAAAAAAAACTGAACACTTTTGTGCACCATATGACTCTATTGACAGAGTGAAAAGGCAACTCATGGAATGGGAAAAAATATTTGCAACCGTATATCTGATAGGGGATTAATATCCAAAAGATAGAAAGAACACCTACAATTCAACAACAAAATATCAAAGAACCCAATTATAAAAATGGCAAAAGAGTTGAACAGGCATTTTTCCAAAGAAAGTATTCAAATGTCCCATGAGCATTTGGAAACATACTCAACATCACAAATCATTAAGGAAATGCAAGTCAAAACCATGTTGACATATCACTTCAAATCATTAAGGATGGTCATTATAAAAAAAATAATAATACATGTTGGCCAGAAGGTGAAGCCATCGGAAGGAAGGTGAGGATATAAAATGTGGCAGCCACTATGGAAGTTAGTAGTTCCTTAAAAAAAGTAACTACAGCATTACCACACAATCCAATAATTTTTTTTCCAAAGATTTTTAAAATTTATTTATTCATGAGAGACAGACAGAGAGAGGGAGAGACACAGGCAGAGGGAGAAGCAGGCTCCATGCAGGGAGCCCGATGTGGGATCCGATCTCGGGACCCCAGGACCACACCCCAGCCAAAGGCAGGCGCCAAACTGCTGAGCCACCCAGGGACCCCCCGAATCCAACAATTTCACTCCTAGGTATATACCCCAAAAATTGCAACCAGAGATTTGAACAGATCATTGTACAGAGACATTCATAGGATCATTCACAGGACATTCACAATGTCCACCAATGGATGGAAGGATAAAGAAAATGTGAAAATTCTGATATAGGCTACAACTTAGATGGAGTTTGAAAACATTACACTACATGAAATAAACTAAACATGAAAGACATGTTTTATGATTCCACTTATACGAGGTACCTAGAATAGTCAAATTCACAGAGAAAGTAGCTGAGAGGTTACCAGGGACAGAGGCAAGGGATGGAAAGTAAGTGTTTAAAGGATGTAGAGTTTCAGTTTGGGATGATGAAAAAGTTCTGGAGATGGAGGGTGATGATGGTTGCAAAACAATGTGGATCTACTTAATTCCACTGAACTGTACAACTAAAAATGGTTACAACACTGAATTTTATGCTATATGTATTTTTATTTCAGTAAAGAAGAAAAAAAAAAAAACAAGAGTTGTCCTATCTTTCTCTCATTCTTCAGCGCCCAACACATAGTTACCACTTCCTGTCTGTTAGATGTAACGCTGAATACGAGCAAATGGTAATGGGAACCGAAAAAGACTGATGAGTTAATTCTGCCTAGAAAGGTTTTAAATGTAAAGAAAAAAAAAAAAGAAAAACAGAAGAGACCTCACAGAAAGGGTGACATTTGATCAATACCTTCACAAAGGTTGAATTTTTCCATCAATTCATAGCTTGATTTAACAGTTTTATTGAGGTATAATTTACTTAGCATACATTTATCTGTTTTAAGTGTGTCTTTCATTAAATTGATAGAGCTGTCAGCCCCATCATCGCTAATTTCAGGGTATTAACATGAAACCACAGGCCCAGCCATAGTCCCTTCTCCTTTTTCAACCTGAGCCCAAGCAATCACCAGACCACTCTCTGCCTCTAGAAATCTATTTGTCTCTTCTGAACACTTCACATAAATGGAATCCTGTAACACATGGCCTTGTGTGGGACCACTGATCCCAAATCCATCATGTCATTGGGTTCCACTGTTCACAGGTTTGAGGACTAGAAATTCAGATGGCAAATCGGATGCCAAATAATGATCTGCCAATTTTCTCAACCATGGGTCTGGAGACTAAATAGCTACTACCCCATGCTCTCCAAAATCAGAAGACTACCCTCTTTTTCTGACATTCCTGTTGTTTTGACTATTTTACTCACCCTTTCCTTTCCCTCTTTTTAAAAAAGACTTAGGGAACCATAGGATTATATAAGAGTGTTTTTACCTGCTTATTTTTTTTCACAAATCTGAACTCTATTCATATAAAACTAAGATTAATTTTAAAACCTGTAGACCTAATCCCATTCTGGCAAAAGAAACAATGAACCTAATCAAAATCAAGGTGGGCATGCGATGTGAGGAGCACTGGGTATTATCAGTAACTGACAAATTATTGAACACTACATCTGAAACTAATGATGTACTTTATGTTGGCTAATTGACTTTAAATTAAAAAAAAACTAAACAACTTGAAAAAAATAAAATAAAATCTAAGATAGCTCTTAATGAAAATTCTGGTCAGTACCTAGAATAGAGACCTGAACAATACTGTTTCTGTGTCTTTTGGATCCAGGGTTCTCATCAGCTTTCCCTTAGCTGTCACCTGTGCTTATTTTTGGTCATCTGTGCTTAACAGGACATTAACCTAAGTCTCCTCGGTGACTCACGTTCTTTTCCCACCGTGAAGAACACTGACTAGAATCCTCTTGGCAAGTGAGAAAGAGTAGTAATGCTCTCATGCAGAGTTGGAGACACTGTAGGTCTTAAGTGGATGCACTTCAACCTCTGCACGTTGTATCTTGTCACAGGGTGCCTGGTAAGGGAGCCGCTTGCCCACGTCTACAAGATTTCAGACAAGCCTTGCAACAATTCTGTAGGGAGATGTGAAGAATCTTCCTATCTTATAGGGAGGGTAAGCAACTTGTCTGAAGTGACACAGCTAGGAGATGGCAGAGTGAGGATTTGAACTCAAGACGGGCTCACTCCGAAGCCTGAGTTCACAACTGTTAATGCTGTTCAAAAATGAAACGAAGACAGTTAAAATAAAAGGCAACCACACACCCACGCATGAAACAGACACTCTGGACCTTGGGAGAATGTCTGGCAATACGTCAACAGGCAACATTTAACATCTACCAGGTACAAAGCACCGTCTGATGGCGCGATCAGACTTTGTCCTCAAAGTCATGATTTCCATAAGGACAGAGGACAGAGAGAGGGCTTTGGGGCCCGGCTCGGTTTGGAGCGAACAGCGAGTCCGAGTGCAGGCCATTATGAATGGAGACTTTTACTGATTCCCTGTGACTCCTTAGGCAGGCAGGTCTCTTCCTTTCGGGGCCTCATCGGTTGCACCCCGGAAACAAAGGCACTGGGCGGACCGGTCTCAGAGGCCTCTGGGTTCTGTATGCACTGGAGGCTTCCTGTGGACCACATTTCCTGTAAATCAAATCCTCACCTCTGGGGTTTCCGATGTCCTCACCCCGTCCTTAACCCCCCGGCTGTACTGTGGGGCATGGCTTTGTCTTTTACGTGGGGGTAGACGAAGATGAACTTTGCTTGGGGCTGCTCCACACTTTAATCACCCACCGCCCTCCCCTCTCTCGCTTGATCTCGGCCTCCCCGTGGCTGCTCGGAGCCCAGATCTCAACTTGACAGCTTGCGGGCCTCGTTCACCACAAACTGCCATATTTCACTTGTGGCTGAGTGGAGAATTCATTTCATTTCACTGTTCGGTCTCAATAGCGCAAATATATATTCAGGGCTGACATATTTTCATTATGGAAAAGCCAGGCTCTCAAACAGACGCTGCCCATAGGGATTAATGAGGGGAATGGTTATTTATTCCGCCACTTGACATTTTGTGCAGAATAATTCCTGAGTCATTTTATACTTTAACAAATAGTTCCCCAACAAAGGATCTTAGCACTTTGGATGAGCACCAAGCCAGGATTTAGGATCCGACAAATGTTAGCCAACAGCGATGAAGCCACTTTCCAGAATCCCATTTAATGTGATGATAATACATAATGCGGCAGCCGGCCGGCCAAGGGCGCCAGCCCTCCACTCCAGACACAGGACGGGCCCTCCGCACCTGAAACCAGCTGTGCCAATCCACTCTCAGGAGAATTCTAGAGACAACCTGAAATCCTCCTACCCCAACAGGAAATATCTGGCCTGTCTGTGGGTTCAGTCAACCACCTCTGTTAACATGAAAATATCCTGGATCATTTTTGGTCAAAACCTGTGGTTCCCATTTGCTACCTAAATAATACCTGGCCTCCACAACTTCTCTTCAGTGTACTAACATCATCAGCCCTGCTCTCCTTTTCCACATTAACCCTTTGGCCCTCAACCTACTGTACTTGTGCCCTATAGTAGTTTTCTCTGTTTCTGGAATACTCTCATTTCTTCCCATCTCTACATTTGATTACTCCTGAGATCTTCCTGGTGATATTCTATCCATATCTTACAGTTCCTTTAAACCATCAGAAAGGGTCATTTCTCCATTGCCCCCAAACACACAGCCCTGAGCCTTTGGGCTGGTGCATGCTCCAGGAATGAACCAAACACACTGAAAGGTCCTAACAGCAAGTATCAAGTCTATTTTTATGCAGCTTGCACAACACACAATGCAGGAAAGATGCTCAATACAAACTCATCTTGAAAGAACTACAAAACAGAACAATAAGCTGGGCTCAGTCATGGACTAGAACCCCCACTTAAGGTCCCAAGGCTCCAGATCATTGTGAACTCATTTTTCAAAAAATATTTTGTGCTGTATTAGTTGGGCTCCTTCCCCCCGCCCAACTCTGGCATCTATGACATTTAAAACAATTTCCAAACTATGAGGCCATATTTGTGGGTACTATAATTACTTATTCTAGACCCAATATGTTGTTGCCCCCACTTCCATCATTTCTGACCTGCAGCCTATCTTGTTTGTGGTTCTGTGACACATTTGGACCTGCCCCTTTTGAGTCAAGATAGAAAGGAAATGGGGGGCATGGACCCCACAAGCCTACCTCTTACAAGTTGACTACCAGGTTATCTTAAGCCAGGATACTTTGGGGAAGCCAGAGTGAGGATTGGGTTCTTTTGGACAAAACTCCTATGGGTCACTAACGGCATTTGAACCTATCACCCCACCTCCTAAGCCTATGAGGAAATGAATTCTCCAAACTATCCACTGAGTGCTATCATGAGGTGCAGGGAACTCAAGGAGGAAGATAGTGTTAAGAGGAGTAAGAATAAGCAACTCAATTAATTTCAATGTTTGGTGATAAGCTGACAAGGTACCCAGAGAAAGCACCCTTAGTATAATATTTCCCAAAATACTGAATAAAATTAATTTTTCTTTCCTGAGAACTCAGCCATCAATCCACCACTGATTAATTCCTGAACTGGAAGAAAAAAAAAAAAAACTCATAGGGTAAGCTCATACTAGAACTAGCTTCTGCCAATATTTTGATGGTCTCTAGCTGTGGTTTAAAAGTCTATGGGTACAAGAGATAGGAGAGAAAGACTAGACCTCACAAAGATGAAGTTAAGCACAGAAATTCCAGGAAAACCAAGACCCTCAAAACACAATGACTTCAGTGGACGAGTTTGTTAAACACACAAACACTGGAAATTGGGGGTGTAGGATACATACAAGTGTTGGCCTTGGCTCACTATGAAGCAGAATGACAAAGGTGAAGGGGAGGAGGAGGAGAACACAGAAGAAGAAGGGGAGGAGGAATGATGGGAAGGAGGATGAGGGGAAGCACAAGGAGGACAACAGGGATGATGACAGGGAGGAGGAAGAAGATGGGGGAAGAGAAGGAAGATGGGGAAGGAGGAAGAGGATGGGGAGGAGGAGGAGGTGAAGGAGGAGGACAAGGGCTAGGAGGATGAGGACAATGATAAGGATGACAACAAGGAATGGGATGGGGTGGGGGTTGGGGGGAGGAAAAAACACTCCTATGAGAATTTCTTTTTTTTTTTTTTATTTTTTTATTTATTTATTTTTTTTATTGGTGTTCAATTTACTAACATACAGAATAACACCCAGTGCCCGTCACCCATTCACTCCCACCCCCCGCCCTCCTCCCCTTCTACCACCCCTAGTTCGTTTCCCAGAGTTAGCAGTCTTTACGTTCTGTCTCTCTTTCTGATATTTCCCACACATTTCTTCTCCCTTCCCTTATTTTCCTTTTCACTATTATTTATATTCCCCAAATGAATGAGAACATATAATGTTTGTCCTTCTCCGACTGACTTACTTCACTCAGCATAATACCCTCCAGTTCCATCCACGTTGAAGCAAATGGTGGGTATTTGTCATTTCTAATAGCTGAGTAATATTCCATTGTATACATAAACCACATCTTCTTTATCCATTCATCTTTCGTTGGACACCGAGGCTCCTTCCACAGTTTGGCTATCGTGGCCATTGCTGCTAGAAACATCGGGGTGCAGGTGTCCCGGCGTTTCATTGCATTTGTATCTTTGGGGTAAATCCCCAACAGTGCAATTGCTGGGTCGTAGGGCAGGTCTATTTTTAACTGTTTGAGGAACCTCCACACAGTTTTCCAGAGTGGCTGCACCAGTTCACAGTCCCACCAACAGTGTAAGAGGGTTCCCTTTTCTCCGCATCCTCTCCAACATTTGTTGTTTCCTGCCTTGTTAATTTTCCCCATTCTCACTGGTGTGAGGTGGTATCTCATTGTAGTTTTCATTTGTATTTCCCTGATGGCAAGTGATGCAGAGCATTTTCTCATATGCATGTTGGCCATGTCTATGTCTTCCTCTGTGAGATTTCTCTTCATGTCTTTTGCCCATTTCATGATTGGATTGTTTGTTTCTTTGGTGTTGAGTTTAATAAGTTCTTTATAGATCTTGGAAACTAGCCCTTTATCTGATATGTCATTTGCAAATATCTTCTCCCATTCTGTAGGTTGTCTTTGAGTTTTGTTGACTGTATCCTTTGCTGTGCAAAAGCTTCTTATCTTGATGAAGTCCCAATAGTTCATTTTTGCTTTTGTTTCTTTTGCCTTCGTGGATGTATCTTGCAAGAAGTTACTATGGCCGAGTTCAAAAAGGGTGTTGCCTGTCTTCTCCTCTAGGATTTTGATGGAATTTTGTCTCACATTTAGATCTTTCATCCATTTTGAGTTTATCTTTGTGTATGGTGAAAGAGAGTGGTCTAGTTTCATTCTTCTGCATGTGGATGTCCAATTTTCCCAGCACCATTTATTGAAGAGACTGTCTTTCTTCCAATGGGTAGTCTTTCCTCCTTTATCGAATATTAGTTGCCCATAAAGTTCAGGGCCCACTTCTGGATTCTCTATTCTGTTCCACTGATCTATGTGTCTGTTTTTGTGCCAGTACCACACTGTCTTGATGACCACAGCTTTGTAGTACAACCTGAAATCTGGCATTGTGATGCCCCCAGATATGGTTTTCTTTTTTAAAATTCCCCTGGCTATTCGGGGTCTTTTCTGATTCCACACAAATCTTAAAATAATTTGTTCTAACTCTCTGAAGAAAGTCCATGGTATTTTGATAGGGATTGCATTAAACGTGTATATTGCCCTGGGTAACATTGACATTTTCACAATATTAATTCTGCCAATCCATGAGCATGGAATATTTTTCCATCTCTTTGTGTCTTCCTCAATTTCTTTCAGAAGTGTTCTATAGTTTTGAGGGTATAGATCCTTTACATCTTTGGTGAGGTTTATTCCTAGGTATCTTATGCTTTTGAGTGCAATTGTAAATGGGATTGACTCCTTAATTTCTCTTTCTTCAGTCTCATTGTTAGTGTATAGAAATGCCACTGACTTCTGGGCATTGATTTTGTATCCTGCCACGCTACCGAATTGCTGTATGAGTTCTAGCAATCTTGGGGTGGAGACTTTTGGGTTTTCTATGTAGAGTATCATGTCATCGGCGAAGAGGGAGAGTTTGACTTCTTCTTTGCCAATTTGAATGCCTTTAATGTCTTTTTGTTGTCTGATTGCTGAGGCTAGGACTTCCAGTACTATGTTGAACAGCAGTGGTGAGAGTGGACATCCCTGTCTTGTTCCTGATCTTAGGGGAAAGGCTCCTAGTGCTTCCCCATTGAGAATCATATTTGCTGTGGGCTTTTCATAGATGGCTTTTAAGATGTCGAGGAATGTTCCCTCTATCCCTACACTCTGAAGAGTTTTGATCAGGAATGGATGCTGTATTTTGTCAAATGCTTTCTCTGCATCCAATGAGAGGATCATATGGTTCTTGGTTTTTCTCTTGCTGATATGATGAATCACATTGATTGTTTTACGGGTGTTGAACCAGCCTTGTGTCCCAGGGATAAATCCTACTTGGTCATGGTTCCTATGAGAATTTCTAACAAACCGAGTTCATATGGGTTTGAGGGCACAATTAATGTTACCTATGTAGTCCAAAAACCCAAGATGTAAATCACACTTAATGTACCTCTATCAGAAACAAGTACAAATCAACCTTGGGAGATACCTGAAGAAATGACCCCAAATACAAGAAAGGTAACAAAGATACATAAGATATGGGAAAATAGTTAAAAATATGGAGTATAAAGTAGAAGGTCCAGTGGAAGTCTAATTAAAGTTCCAGAAGAACATAATAGAAAAAAATAGAATATAGTATTTCAAGAGATAATGGGCTATAAATTTCTAAGACTAATGGAACTATGAACCCTTAAGTTCAGGAAGCCCAGGAAATCTTAATCAAAACAAATAAAAGTAAATTAATTCCTAGACTCATCATAATCCATAGAATACCAAACACAAAGAAAAGAAACGTTAAAAATAACCAAGCATATAAGATGAATGACATTTCCCCACCAAAGAGTAACAATTAAATCAGTGACTCTAAAATTTACTGTGCATCAGAATCCCATGCAGGACTTTTTAAAAACACCTATTTCTGCGATCCAGCTACCGAGTTTGACCTCAGTAGGTCTGGACTAAGGTTGAAGAAATATATTTCTACTAATCTCCAAAGTGTTACAGATGCTGTTGATCTAGGGGGCACCCTTTTAAAAACCACTGAATTAGATTGACAGTTGCATTATAAAGAGCGACAATTTAAGAGAAAAGAAAATTGAATGATATCTATAAAGCATGCAGAGAAAAATAACAGTCAACCTGGAATTGAAACCCAGGAAAACTATCTTCCAAGAACAAGTGCAAAATACAGATTTGTTGGATGAACAAAAAAAAAAAAAAAAAAAAAGGAATGTTACCCAAAGAGTTCCACTGAAATAACTTCTAAAATATGTGCTTCAGCAAGAAAGAAAATTAACCCATAAGGAAGATCTGATATGGAAAAGGGAATATGCAAGCACAGAAAATGGTAAACATGGATTAATTTAAACCAACATTAATCGTGCAAAAGAAAAACATTGCTCTCTTCTCTGAAGGACTACAGAAGTTAATTTAAAATTAATATTCTAGAATGCTGGGCAACTGGGTGGCTCAGTTGGTTAAGTGTCTTCTTTCAGCTCAAGTCATGATTCCAGGTCCTGGGATCAAGTCCACGTTGGGCTCCCCTGCTTGTGCTTGTTCTCTAATAAATAAAAAATATATTTAAAAAATAAAAATAAAAAAATACTCTAGAATGCAAAGGCATACAGGTCAAGATTGGGATGGGCAGATTTAAAACATTTTAAGTTCTTTGTTTTATGTGAAGAGAATACATATCGATTTAATTACACTTATAGGACAGCCCAGGTGGCTCAGCAGTTTTGCGCTGCCTTCAGCTTAGGGTGTGATCCTGGGGAACCGAGATCGAGTCCCACGTCAGGCCCCCTGCATGGAGCCTGCTTCTCCCTCCACCTATGTCTCTGCCTCTCTCTCCCGGTGTCTCTCATGAATAAATAAATGAAATATTTTTAAAAAACAATAATAATTACACTTATAAAAAATTTAAATTTCCTATACATTTATTACGTGAACAGAACCAGAATATATAACAACCAAATTAGTTTAAGGGAATGTATAGGAGATTGAATATATATATATTCCAATTATATGTATATTATATATATATATATTATATATATATTCCAAAAAATTTACAGAAAGAAAAAAATTAAGTAGCAGAAAATAATCTAAATAAATCAGTAATCACTGTCAGTACACATGAACTAAACTTTCTAATTCAAATATAGACTGTCAGATGTTAAAAATTAAGGTTCAGGCACCCGATGTATATAAGATATATGTAAAACACAAGGGTTTAGAAAAAAAAAATGAAAGGAAAAATGATTTTAAAAATTGTATCAAATAAATACAAACCAAGATTTTGTCATAGCTATGTTATTTTCAGACCAAATAAACTTTACACAGCAGAAATCACTGAGATTTATAGAATCACTATATGTATTGATCAAAAATTCAATTTATTCATGCAAATTTTTTTTACATTCTACTGTGTGCTGACCACTGTTTTAGACACTATAGATACAGCAGTGAACAAAAAGGAAAATTAAAATTTAAAGTTTATATATGCCTAATATCATAATTTAAACCCTACAGAGTAAAAAACTGAATTGAACTACAATATGAAACTGATAAATCCACCATAATAGGAGATTTTTAAAAACACACCTCTCTGATAAATCAAATGCAGGGGAGGAAAGAGTAAGGCTAAGGTCCAAGATCTAAGATGGCAGCGTAAGAAGATCCTAAACTCATCACCTCCCACAGAGACACACTGACTCTGTACTTACATATATAGCAGTTTCTCCTGAAGAAAAACTGAGGGCTAATAGAAGAGCTTCCATGCAACAACAGAGGGACCAAAAAAGAAGAGTAGGGAAGGAGACATTGTAAGGATGGCAACCATACCTCCCAGTGCAGTGACTTAGTTAAGGAGGAATATTACTGAAGAACCTGCAGACAGATGCATCTGTCCTGGGGACACAGAAAAAAATAGAAGTTTAAAAGGCACTAGACTATACACGAAGGAAATCCATTACCTAATCCTAGGGTGTCCACAAAATGCATGAGGAACTGCTTAAAATCTAAGTCAAAGATGCCTGAGACCATCATTTCTTAGTTCCCCATCCACCTTGAAAATGCAGGAAGGAGCAATGACTAGGTAGTCTAGCTGGCCTGCTAGGCCCACTCCAGCAGGTCCCAAGCCCCTAGCCCACACCAGATCTAGCTGTTTTACCAAGGAAGACCAGGTGCAGTGTGTTTCAGGAACTCCACCTACCCAGGCACCTGCCTGCACCCAGCTGAACTATCTCACCAAGAAGACCCTGGCATACCATGCTGTGGGAACCCTCTGGCCTGTATCCAACCAGGCATCCCTGCCAAGGCAGCTCCAGCATATTACACCCAAGAATCCCCCTGGCTCATGCCTGCTCCAGCTCCAGTTCCAGCTATCTTGCCAAGGCAACCTCAGTGCAGCATACCCCAGAAACCCACCCTCCACCTGTGTCCACTGAAGCTTCAACTCCTCCCTCACCAAGAAGACCTTGGTGTATGATGCTCTAGGATCCCTATGGCCTACACCCACTCCATCCCCCACCATTCTGGATGAGCATCACCATGGTGTTCCATGCACCACATGGTGTGGCACACCCCAAGACCCCACAGCCCATTACCACTCCAACCCCAGCTGTCCCACTAGGGTAGCCTTGGTGTAGTACCCCCAGGAACCTCCAGCCCACACCTGCACCAGTTCCAGCAAACATGCCAAAGCTGCCAATGACATACAGTCTACATAGGGAATACTCCTACACAAGGCCACTCAAGACCAGGTGCTGTTCTGCTTGATTTACAGAAACAAACACAGAAAATCAAAATGAGTAGAGACAGAAACATTTTCCAAACAGAAGAATAAGATAAAACCCCAGAGGAAAGAAACTAATGAAATGGAGATAAGTAATTTGCCTGATAAAGAGTTCAAAGTAATGGTCACAAAGATGATTAACAAACTCTGGAGAAGAATGGATCTCAGTGAGAACTTTGACAAAGAGAGAATCTAAGAAGGAACTAATGAGAACTGAAGAATATATGAAGTGAAATGAAAAACACTTAAGGGACTCAACAGCAGACTAGATGGTACAGGAAGATGGGTCAGCGATCTTGAAGACATAGTGGAAATCACCTGATCAGAAGAGCACAAAGAAAAATGAATTTTAAAAAATGAGAACAATTCAAGTCACCTTTGGGGCAACAAGGTAATAATACAAGGGTTGCAGAAAAACAAGAGAGACTGAAGCTTATTTGAAAAAAAAACTTCCTTAACCTGGGAAAGAAAACACATATTTAAGTCCAGGAAGCATAGAGAGCCCCAACAAAGTAACCTCAAAGAGATTCACAGCAATATACATTATAATAAACAAAATTGGTGAACTTCTTGCCAGCCTTATTAAGAAAAAAGGAGAGAAGTCTAAACAAATAAAAGAATCAAAAGAGAATTTACAACTATTACAGAAATGCAAAGGATCAAAAGGGACAACTACAAACAATTGTATACCAACAAATTGGAAAATGGAGAAGAAATGGATAAACTCCTATAAATACAACCTCCTAGTAGGTCACAAAGAATTAGAAAATCTGAGTAGATTGATTTCAAGTAATGAAATTAAATCAGTAATTTTAAAAATCCCCAAAACCAAAGTCCAAGACTAGACAACTTCACAGGTGAATTCCATCAACCATTTAAAGAACACTTAGTACCTATCCTTCTCAATTATTCCCAAAAAAAGAAGAGGAAGGAACACTTCCAAGCTCATCTTAGGAGGCCAGCATTATTCTAATACTAAAAGTAGGCAAGAAGGCCACAAGAAAGGGAAAATTATAGGGCAATATCCCTGATTAAAATAAATGTAATAAAAGGATCTTACACCACACTAAAGTGGGATGTATTCCAGAAATGCAAGAATTATTCAGCATCTGCAAATCAAACATTCTATACCATATTATCCAAAAATGGTAAAAATATTATGATTGTCACCAGAGATGCAGAAAATGCAACATCCATTTATGATAAAAACTCTCAACAAAATAGGTACAGAAGAAATGTACCTAAACATAATATATGCCATATATGACAAGTTCACAGCTAATATTACATACAATGGTGAAAAGCTGTTAATTTTTTTCTCTAATATCAGGAACAAGATAAGGATGCCCACTCTCACCACTTCGATATAGTACTAGAAGTCTTAGACATGCCAATCAGGCAAGAAAAAGAATAAAAGGCATACAAATTGGAAAGGAAGAAACTAAACTGTCACTATTTTCAGATGATATGACATTGTTTATAGGAAACCCTAAAGACTCCACCAAAAATGGTTAGTATCAACAAATCAGTAAAGTTACAAAATATAAAATGAACATAAAAATTAGCTGCATTTCTGTACACTAATAGGGAGCTATCAGAGAAATTAAGCAAGCAGTCTCATTTATAAATGCATTAGGAGGAACAAAATATATAGGAATAAATTTAACCAAAGAGGTAAAAGACCTATACTCTGAAAACTGTAAGACGTCAATGAAAGAAATTGAAGATGAGACAAATATGGAAACATATACCATGCTCATGGATTGGATGAATTAGTATGGCAAAAATGTCCACAGCTATCTACAGATTCAGTGTTATCCCCACCAAAATACCAATGCCGTTTTCCACAGAACTAGAATAAAGAACCTAAAACTTTATCAGACCACAAAGGCCCCAGAGTCAAAAAAAAAAAAAAAAAAAAAATCTTGAGAAAAAAGAACAAAGCTGAAAGCATCATGATCCCTGATTTCAACCCATACTACAAAGTTGCAGTAATCAAGACAGTATGTATAGTACTGACATGAAATCAAGAAAACAACAACAAAAAAACAAAAAAAAAACAAAACAAAAAAAAAGAAAAGAAAAGAAAAGAAAGAAATCAAGATACACAGATCAATTGAACCAAATAGAGAACCTAGAAATAAACCTATACATATATGATCAATTAATTTATGATAAAGGAGGTAAGAATACACAGTCGAGGAAAATGCAGTTTCTCCAATAAATAGTGTTGGGAAATCTGGATAGTTACATGCAAATGAATGAAACTAGGCCACTATCTTACATCACATACAAAAATAAATTCAAAATGGATTAAAGACTTGAATGTAAGACCAGAAACCATAAAAATCCTAGAAGGAAAACCTAGGGAGTAAACTCTTTGACATCACTCTTGGCAGTATTTTTTTGGACCAGTCTCCTGAGGTAAAGGCAACAAAAGATAAAATAAACAAATGGGATTACATCACACTAAAATGTTTTTGCACAGTGAAGGAATCCAACAAGATGAAAAGGCAATCTATAAACTGGAAAAGATAGCTCCAAATCATACATCTGATAAGGGATTTATATCCAAAATATATAAAAACTATACTCAACAGTATCAAAAAACAGAACACCTGATCTAAAAAATGGACAAAAGGGGGTACCCTGGGAAGCTCAGTCCATGAAGTGGCTGCCTTTAGCTCAGGCCATGATCCCAGGGTCCTGAGATCAAGCCTCACATTAGGCTCCTTGCTCAGCAGGGATTCTGCTTCTCCCTCTCCCTGCCGCTCTCCCTCTGCTTGTGCTCACTCTCTCTCTGATAATTAATTAATTAATTAAAATAAAATAAGATCATAGATAGATGGATAGATAAACAGGCAGCCAAAAGTGAGGCACCTGGGTAGCTCAGTTGGTTAAGCAGCTGACTCTTGGTTTTGAATCAGGGTCCTGGGATTGAACCCTACATTGGGCTCCACATTAAGCAGGGAGTCTAGTCCACTTAAGGATTCTCTCTCTCTTCCTCTGCCCTTCCCACCATGCATGCGAACTCTTGAGTACATGCACATGTGACCTCTTTCTCTCACTCTCAAATAAATAAATCTTTTTTAAAAACAGGCAAAGAGCACTGGGTGGCTCAGCTGGTTAAGCATTGACTCTTGATTTTGGCTCAGGTCATGATCTCAGGGTCCTAGGATCAAGCCCTGCTGTCAGGCTCACACTCAGTGGGGAGTCTAATTGTCTCTTCTCCCTCTGCCCCTCCCCCTGATTAGGTGCTCTCGCACTCTCTCTCAAATAAATCTTTTTAAAAAAATAAAGATTAAAATTTAAAAATGGGCAAAAGACTTCAATACACATTTTGCAAATAAGACGTACCAATAAACAATAGGCACATGAAAAGATGCTCAACATCACCTACCATAGGAAAATGTAAATCAAAACTATAATGATATATCACCTCGTAACTATAAAACTGAATATTATCAAAAAGATAAAAAAAAAAAGACACAAGTCTTGGTGAGGAGGTCCAGAAAAGGGAATCTTTATATACTGTTAGTGGGAATATAAATTGGTACAGTCACTGAATAAAACAATATGGAGGTTTCTCAAGAAATTAAAAATAGAACTACCATAGGATCCAACAATTCTACTTCTGATATGTATCTGAAAAAAATTAAAACATTTCAAACATATGCACTCCTATGTTCATTGCCGCATTATTTACAATATCCAAAATATGGAAGCAACCTAAGTGTCCATCCATAGATGAATGGATAAAGAGGATGCAGTACATATATACAATGGAACATTACTCAGGCATAAAAAAAGGAATGAAATCTTGCCATTTGCAACATCATGGATGGACCTACAGGGTATTATGCTAAGTGAAACAAATCAGACAGAGACAGACACAGCATAGGATCCCACTTATATGTAGAATCTAAAAAAATGATCAAACAAAATAGAAACAGAATCACAGTTACAGGAGACAAACTACTGGTCACTAGAGTAAGGAAGGCTTGGGGAGTGAGGGAAATAGGAAAAAAGGATTAATAAGCACAAACTTCCAGTTATAAGATAATTTAGTCATGGAGATGTAGTGTAGTGTACAACATAAGGAATAGAGTCAATAATATCACAGTAACTTTGTATGGTGACATATGGCAATGATACTTACCATGAAGATCATTTCATAAGGTATAAAAATATCAAATCACTATGACGTACACCTGAAAGTAATAGGATATTTATTGTATGTCAATTATACTTCAATAAAACAGACTTAAGGCTATAGCAGAACTGAATGCCATAATTAACAGCTGATTTAACAGACAGGTATAGAACTAATGCTACATGAGAAAACAAATGAATATATCAGGGCATATACAAGAGCTCAATAAACTTCAAGTGATAAATATCACATAGACCTTATACTCTAAGTTCAACATTAAAAAATCAATAGCAAAAAGTAAATAGAAAAACATTCAAAAAAAAAGAAAAACATTCATATGTATGGAATTTAGGAATAACTAATTGGGGAAAAGATACAATAAGAAAGGGGAAAAGAAATATATAACATTAGGAATGAAAATGGAACATAACCACAGATGGAGCAGGGATTTAAAAGCGAATAACAGTGAACTGTAACCCTGAATTCCAGAATATACATTAAATGGAAGACTTCTTGAAAAAAAACATGAACTGTGACAGTTGACTCAAGAAAAAAATCTAAAACTATTAAAAATTAAATAATTAATTAAAAAATAACAACTTTCATTCAAGCATGACTGGGCTCAGATGATTTTATAGAAGCATTCTACAAACCAGTGAACAAATTGATTATAATGTTATACCAACTTTTTCAAGAACAGAAAAGAAAGAATTCTTTCCAAATCTTTTTATGAAGTTAGCATAATCTTCACACCAAAACCAGAGAAGGATATTACAGGAATTTAAAAAAATTACAGACTAGTCTTGCTCATGACCATAGATATGAAAATCATTTTAAAATGATTTTTAAAAAATCATTTAAAAAATTATTTTTAAAAAAAATTTAGCAAACCAAATAGTCCAACCTAAGAGAATATTAAAGGTCAGATTTGCCCCAAGTAAACCAAGGCAGGACCAAGTCATATTTATACCAGTTTATTATTAAAAACCATTAATCCAACTCACCATACTAATTAATTGGATATGGAAAAATCCATATGATCTTATCAGTAGATACGGATAAAAGATATCAAATATTTACTATCCTGTTATTTTTCTGTTTTTTAAATTAGCAAAGATGTAAAAAGAAACTTTCTTAAAATGAGACAAAGATCTCTCCTCATAAAAATAACAAGTACAGAGGTAAGAGAAATATTATAAGTTTTACTTTTAAAATCTGTGACAAGAATACCACTACCACCAATATCACTAATTCTACCCAATGTTACACGAAGGGAAGTAACTTGACCAACTGGACAACAAAAAAAGACACGGGCTAAAAAGAAGAAATTAAACTGTCCTTATTTGCATATGATATGATTGAGCTGCATAGAAGGTCGTCCCAAGATATCTATAATGATTATTAGAATTAATAAGAATTCACCCATTCATTCAAATTATATTTACTGAACACCTACTTAACACTAGAGATAGAGTAAGAGAGACAAAATCATTATGCTTATGTAACTGACATTCTGGTGAAGGAAAACAAATTTAAAATAAGTAAAAAAAAAATTACATAGTATATTGGAAAGTGCTAACTACAGATAAAGATTAATGGAAGAAAAGGATACTAAGGGCAATGGGAGAAAGATAGTAATTTAGCAACCTGATTTTTTATATACTAGCAAATTCTTAGAAAATATAATAAAGACATCATTTACAATAGTAACCAAGTATATGTTACCTATACCAAAGCAACTGTAAGATGTGAAAAATTTTCTTGGAGTAGTATGTTAGCAAGCGCTACCAAACATTTCTGGAAGATCTAATGAAGGAAATGGTACCATATTCATGGGCTGGAAGTCAATAAAGATGTACTTCTCTTTACATAGTTTTAATCCAATTCCAATCATTTGCAATTTTTATGAAATTTGAGAAGCCATCTAAAAATTTTTACATAGAAGGGCCAAGAATAGACAAACACTCCTGGGAAAAAAAATACCAGGCTGGAGTTAGAGGAGACTTATTCATTCAGACATCCTGATTCATTACACAGTTAGAATAATGGAGGCTCTGTATAATTAGCATGTTGACTGATAGCAGAACAAAGAGCCCCGAAGTGGAGCCACACTTAAATGGACACTTGACATATGGCAAAGCAGACACTGCAAATCATTGGGAACAGAATACAGGATGCAGTAAAGCATGCCAGAAAAAAATAGGTATCCATTTGGAGTGACAATGGCTTCCCTCCTCACACCATGCTTTAAAATAAATTCCAAGGGGATTAAGCAGAAACGGTAAGCCCACAAAACGTCTAGATTATAGGAGAATAGACTTGAGAACCTTAACCATGAAAGAAAGCATTGATACATTTAACTTTATTTATATTAATAACTTTTATTTCCAAAAAGATTTCATAGAGGCCACAAAAAACCAAACCACAGATATGAGATGTTTGAAATGTTCATATCTGACAAAATTATAATAATCTGGCTGTAGTATCATAAGGCAGAGGATGAGCAACCCAAGAGAAACATGGACAAGAGAGGTGTACAAGACATCCTTGAAAAAGAAAACTAGGGCAGCCCGGGTGGCTCAGCGGTTTGGCGCCGCTCTCAGCCCAGGGCTGATCCTGGAGACCCGGGATGGAGTCCCACGTGGGGCTCCCTGCATGGAGCCTGCTTCTCCCTCTGCCTGTGCCTGTGCCTCTCCCTTTCCCTCTCCCTCTCTCATGAATAAATAAGATCTTAAAAAAAAAAAAAAAGAAAAAGAAAACTAAATGGCAATTAATTATACAAAAGATGTTTAGGAAGTGTGAGTTCATCCCACGAGACATCACCCTATACTTCCCCAAAATGGAGGAAATGAGAAATGTCAAACGATCAGGGAATAAACAGAGCTCTTATGTACTGAAAAACATGCTATTGTATGCCTCATGGAAAATGACTTCGTATTTTGTGATAAAGGTGAAGATGTGTAGACTCTACAGACCAGCAAATCTACTCCCAGGTGTACACATAGGAGTGTCTTAAGTGTCTACACCAAAATGACATATAAAAATGTTCACAAATGTGAACGGAAAATGGAAAAAAAGTTTGGCAGTTTCCTACACAACTAAATGTGTGCTTACTATGCAACCCAGCCATCACACTCTTGTGCATTTATCCCAGAGAAATAAACACTACCTTCATGCAAAAAACTGCATATGAATGTTCACAGCAGCTTTGTGAACTATGTCAAAACTGGAAACAACCCAAATGTCCTTCACAGAGAATAAATTGAGCACAACTATTCCACGGAATACTACTTGGTAAAAAAAGGAACAAACTATTGGTGCATGCAACAACTTGGATAGATTTCAAAGGAATTATGAGTGGGGGGAAAAGCCATCTCAGAAGGCTACACACTGTGTGATTCCATTTATAGAGCAGGTCTGAAATGACAAAACTATAGGGATGGAGAACAGAGTACCAGGGATCAGGGAAGAAGAAAGGGAGAAGGTGGCTGTGGTATAAAAGAGTAGCATAGGGGATTACTGTGATGGAAATTTTCTGTATCTTGACTGTGTGATGAAATATCATAGAACTGAATACATATGTACACATATACATATACATACACACACACACACACACAAGTGCATGAAAACTGGTGAAATCTGAATAAGGTAAATGGATTTTATCAAGTCAGTTTCCTGGCTGTGATACTACAATGGTTATGCAATATGTTACCACTGGGACAGACTGGGAGAAGAGTGTAGAGATCTCCTTAGAGTATTTCTTACAACTGCATGCAAATATCCAATCATAGCAAAATAAGTTTAATAGAGAAAAACTGTTTTTAAGAGTAAAAAAAATCCTCTATAAAATCTAGATGTTCTTTTAGTGGGACACTGGATTAGTAATCAATGATGTATTTATGAACTGAAGGCATAAACAGGCATATACAGCAGAAAAATGAAAAATGTATACTTCACATATCAATATAGGTAAATCTAGAAGGAGATGGTGGAGAAGGAAAAGAAAACAATAGTGGGAAAAAGAAATTTGCACAAGTCCTATAACATAGTTCTATGCATGGTCATATACAGGCAAGACTTAAGGAAATGTTTTGGTTCGGGATGCCAACATATGTGATAAAATCAAGAAGAGACAAGAAAATGATAAGCACTATATTCAGCAAAGTAGTTACCTCAGGGTGATAGGAGAGGATGTGGGGTCAGAGAGTAGATTTAGAGCACTGATAGATTCTGATGTTTGTGTCTATACAGTCCAGTTTGCTTTTCTTTCTATTCTATACATTTTACTCTTTTGTATGTATTCAATCTTTAGTTTAAAACACACACACACACACACACACACACAAAAGCCTTTTGGGATAGAAAGGTGCTGGGGTAAAACAGAGGTAAAACAAAGACTATGGCATCCATAACAATCCCAAAGACTGTGACTAGAATTATAAGTTCCAAATCCAAAGTCTCAGGTCGGATAGGCAATGATAACATAGCAATAAACAGAACAATCGATCAATCCATTTCTATTCTTTACAAGAGGGATAGAAAAATTTGTGTGTGCATGCACACCCCATATACACATGCCCTATTCCAGTATGGTAACTACTTTGAGTTTCTCTTTAATACAATCAGTAATACAAAAATTACACTTGCAGATAATAGGGAGATGGCTGCAGTACAAAAAAAAAAAAAAAAAAACAACTGCACGGTGGTTCTGTACATCAGCTCTGCAATCACACAACATGGATTGTGAGGTCCCAACATGTGGGTCTTGGTGCCACCATTCCCTAGCTCAGACCCTTGGCAAGGAGTCTTGCACATAAAATGGGACTAACACTACAGTTCTCAAACACTCTGGTTTCAAGATCCCTTTAAATTCTTAAAAATTACTGAGGTTCCTGGGTGGCTCAGCAGTTGAACGTCTGCCTTCAGCTCAAGGTGTGATCCCGGGGCCCTGGGATCGAGTCCTGCATTGGGCTCCCCACAGAGACCCTGCTTCTCCTTCTGCCTGTGTCTCTGCCTCTCTCTCTCTCTCTCTCTCTCATGAATAAATAAAATCTTTAAAAATATATTATTAAAAATTATTAAAGATCTCAAAGATCAATAGTTTATGTGCTTCATTATATTTGTATTAAGTTTATTAATGCAAATAAGGATAAGAAGCCTGTTCCATACTAACATAACATATACTCTATAAAAAATATATTCACGAACAAGAACAAATTAATGAGAAGAGCAGCACTGTTCAGTGTTTAAGCAAACCTCTTTAATGTCTGATTTGATAGAAGACAGCTGAATTCTCACATCTGCTTCAGCACTCTGTCTATTGCACTATGTTGTTTTGGTTGAAGTATATGAAGAAAATCTACCTTTGCACAAATATAAAGTTGACAAAGCAAAGACCCTGTGAATCCCTGAAAAGGTCTCAGGGAACCCCAGGGATTCTTGGGCCTACTTTAGTAACAGCTAGACTAAAAAGTTTTCAATTGCATGATTTCAAACACATGTTGCAATCTTCTGTTTTCCACAACTATTTGGAATAAATTACAGAAAACATGTTAAAATAAAAATGTATGGCTATGCTTAAAAAACTAAGTGTGCATGCATGGCAGGATCGGAGACTCTGTGAAGCAGCATTCTGGCATAAAAAATTGGAAATGGCAACACAGCTGCCCCCTGCATTGAGAAGATGAAAGTTAAAACCTGAATGTCACCAAAAAACAATGAATCAGGTGGTAGCTAAGTTGAGGCACTCCAGGCAGATAAAACCTCCTGCATCATTCCTGCTCTTCCTTAGGGAACAGGTGGCAACAGTGAGGGGTGTCTGTTTGCAGACGGATCTGGGATCAAAGAAGCTAGACAGTATGCCCAGCACCAGGACAAATGGGTGCTTAAGCACAGAATGCCACCTGTTCACCCAACCATTCATCCACCTTGCCAATTCTCACCATACACAGTTCATTCAAAACAGTTACACCTGCTAAGATCCCAAAGCGTAGAGACCATGGATAATATCACAGGAAATTTCAATCACTGAGATAAACACATAATCAAAAATCATCCAATATTGGAGGAAACTCAGGAAAATCATGCAGTATTGAAAGAGCAACAAATCTGACCAATGGCAAAATTTGTATCTGAGAACAAACAATTAATACAGCACTCAGAAGAAGCCTTTTTTTTTTGAAAGATAACATACTGAAAGAGAACCCTTTAAGCTAAACACATTGCTTATTAACCTCCTAAAATGAAAACATGTAAATAATGGGGGTAAAATTCTCAAGAGAGGACTAAAAAGCCAAATAAATACATAGAAAGAGCAAGCTAGAAGGCCGAGTTAATGGGACTGTTTCAACTGCAGCTGAAAGGATAGTAAGAGGAAAAGAAAGAAGGTCAGAAAATGTGAAATACAGATCCAGAAACCAACAGGCTTCTAACAGAAGTTCTGGAGAGGGTGGGGATTGATAATGGAGAGATAGCAATAAGCCAAGAAACAACAGCCAAGAAGTGAAGATGGATACTGATGAATCTTCATTTTGAAAGAGATCACTGAGTGTCTAGCAAGATCGTATTAGGGACACATGTAAATTTCTAAAATCTGAGAAACTCAGAAAAGCTACACATAGAGTAACATCAGTGACATGAAAGACTCAGTAGACAACCAGATTATATGTAGACATAGAAGTCTTACCACAGCCTGCAGCGACAGCCCAGGTGCTTATTACCTACATCAGTCTCTACTCTATCGTCTACACTATCCATCCTAGGAAGCCAGTTGGAAAAGAGCACGGAGAAGACATGGCTGCCCCCTGACTTGTGAGTTGGACTCAGGAGATCAGAGGCTCCTCACCTCCACCCTGTCCTTGGAATGAGGGATCTGCTTGCCTCTCCCACTCTGGGAGGCTGCTCCAAGGACACAGCCTTGAGACAGGTAGATGATACTGAGAACACCTCCATGGAATACATGACTGAACCCAGTTAAGGCCTCTCTATAAACTTCGAAGATTCGGTGAGCAGGTGCAGGGATCCTTGGGGCCACCCAAGACAAGCGTTGTACACAAGTTCCCTTGGTTTATTACAGCCGCCACCTACTGAGTTCCTGGGAAGCTCCAGAAGAGGTTACTAACCAAAAGACGCCAGGCTGCTTTCTAGAAGTTAGACTTGTAAAAAGCCAAACATCAACTTCTGTATAATCATCCCCAAAAGGCCAGGACTTTAATAATTACTGACAGCTTCCCAAGTTTTATCCCTTATTCCAATTTAAGACCAAACAGAGAAAGTAAAGGATGTACTCCCAACCCATCCTATACAATGCCCTGCTTCTATTTAGTCTCCCTACGGCTTCCTTCCAGAAGCTTTCCCATTTCCCTCCCTCCTCTGTCTGCCTCTGAGTCTCCGCCAAGGCAAGTGATGGTAGCTGATTCCCTTGCCGTCAGAAGCTGTGAATAAACAGCCTTTGCTTGCTCTAATTTGCTAGGCCCTTGCATACTTCCAGAGTTACTGTAGAGGCTCCCCTGAGCTTTATCTGCACTGTGCACCACAGGGGCCTGAACTTCAACCAGCTGTGGGACCCACGAGGCTCCCTTGTGCCAGGCACAGCACTGGTTCTGAACTCTACTCTTTCTGTTGAGTTCCTGGGCCATTTCTCCTCAGCTTGGTATATGGATTTTATTATTGGCTTCTATTGGCTCCTTGGTTGAGTCAGAACATTCCTTTTCATCTCCGTTTTGCTTTCTTACTTTCTTTTTTTCCCCCCAGTGCCTAATAGTGTTACAAGAAGGAGGCTCCTAGGGCAGAATGCAGGCGAAGGCCCTAAAAGCCTGGTTTCTGAACTGGCCTCACACCATTTGGTTTTCATTTCTCACCAGACTGACATCCACTGGACAAACTGTTGTAGGTCACCAATGACAGCAAATAAGGTTTTCCTTCATGTTGTGTCCTAAGAGCTTGGCTTTGATCAGAGAAAATGCTGTCTTTGGTTTTCTACCTGCTGAGGGCGAACAATGTCAGGTCTTCATTGAAAAGTGACCAGCAGTCAGGTCAGGAGCCCGAGACACACAGCACATAAGCATTATGTTCCTGCTGACTATCACCAGCTTTCATGGGGTGATCTAAATCTCCTCCACCTGGAAAACCCCTGCTTTTTTTAATTATTTTTTATTTTTATTTTTTATTTTTTTAAAACCCCTGCTTCTTATATGTACTGTGATCACAATCCTAATTCTTGTGTTTATCTTTCCAAATGGCAAAGCTTCACCATGGGTAATCTGGACCTTGTATAGTCAATCTTGGGAACACTTGATTTGAATAAAATTGTTCATTTGAGAGGTGCCTTAGAAAAGGAAAGGAGTAAGATTTCACAAGCCCATTAAGCAGCATTTTTTTTTATTACTATGCAAAGGCCATTAAATGAAATTCTGAATAAGGAATCGCTTCACTAAAAGATTCTTTGGTCAAAGCTAAGGGGCAATGTGACAAATTAAGCAAGAAACAAGGAGACTCACTTGCCTAGTAAATCCTCCCCTCCTCATCCCCTGGTTATCTATGTCCCATATTCCTCTTCCCTGTCCTTCTGATCTCTTTCCTTGCACACTTTCTGGCCATCCTTCTCCTTGTCCAGACCCTCTAGCTTCTCCTAACAACTTTCCTAAAGTTCCCAAATGCCTATGAGGATCCATCCCTCCCATGCACCAAGTGTATAGGGAGCTGAAGAACTTGGACATGGGCTGAATTAAGAGCAGAAATTAAAGATTTCCCTAAACCCAAACAAGATAAGCAAATATTCATAGGAGAATTTAGAATTCTTTGGGTACTTATGACCTAGGATTACCTGACATATATCAACTAGTACTCATGTTGGTCAGAACCTCAGATGCTAAATCCTGGATGGCAAAGCTGATTGGACTGATCTGGAAAGAGACCTACAGGGTCCTTCTTTCCACAATAAACCTGAGAGTCAAGAAAGAAGGGGAGGAGAGGAAAAGAAAGGGAAAGGAAAGAAAAAAAAAAAAACAGCAAAGCCATCTGGTAAGAGGCATACCTGAAGCATTCCCCCGAAACTGTTTGGAGCATAATTTAATCATGCAAACAAAGAAACAAGATGAAGCTATAGAAGATTCTCAGGATTGTCTACAAAATAACTTGTGGCAATACTCAAGAGTTAGGGGTGCCTGGGTGGCTCAGTCAGTTAGACATCTAACTCTTGGTTTCTGCTCAGGTCATCTCAGAGTTGTGAGATTGAGCCCCACATTGGGCTCTGTGCTCAGTGAGGACTCTGGAGATTCTTTTCCTCTGCCCCTCCTCTCTCTCGCTCTCTCTTTCATTCATAAATCAATCAATCAATAAATCTATCTCTAAAAAGAAAAAAAAAGAGTTAAAGGTGCTAACGGATGAGGGGCCTTTCATCTTAATTTGTCAACAGAGTTATACCTGAAATAGAAGACCTAATTCAAAAACAGAATTTAGAACAGGAAAAATCCCATGAGCTCAACTACAACACCCTGCAGAACGTTTTGATAGGACTCTAGAACAAAAATAAGACGGGACCAGACTAAACTCACCCTGCAGACCCAATGCCTAGGTAGCTCACACCACAACCAACCACCTATTGACAGGGTGCCTGTGGATATTGTTAACAGAAGAACACTGAAAACAAATTGTCCCATCTTATAAAAAACCAATACAAAGACAAATCCCTTCACTGGGTGCTCCAAGGAAGGATAAAGTGCCCAGTTTCCTGCCATACTATTGTGATTTCATTAAAATAACACTTGTGAAGTGGAGCCCCAAGGAAGTCAGATGCTGTGCCTCAGTTTGAAAACCCACAATGGAATTGAAGGATTGAAGAAGAGATCCTTATTGGGTCCTGGAGAAATACAAAGCACACCTCCTGGGGCCAGGTAGGGCAAGTGGGGGTGGAGCACAGCAACTGAGGCACATGTCCCTACTGGAGTGCACAGCAGACCATTTTGGGGTTTGTAGGCTAAGGTCAGAATCGTCCATTTGAACCAAAAGAGGGAGGTTTTGTTAAGCTTCTCAGGTTATCTGAGGCTGATCTAAGGCTAATCTAAGAGGTCCACAAGTAGAAGGTCCTGGGAGGCAGGGGAGACTGGTGATCACAGGGGCCGTGGGAGGAGTCATACCAGGAATTTGCCTTAATTTCTGACTCTGTGGGTGGCTTTCTAGGGTATGCACTTGAGGGAGAGGCATCAGTTCAAGGTTCCTTCAGGTCAACTGGCCACACAAAATAGGTGACAGGGTGGCAACACTATGGAGTTTAGCTCAACTCACAACAGATGCACTTAAAGAGAACTAACTATAAACAGTCATCCTCATCAACTCCTGGTGCTAATCACACTCGAAGAGATGTTGTGCTATTCTCTGTGCATTAAACCCAGCCACCTTTGCTCGACCTCTTCCTCTGAATAAACACAGGACGCAGGTGGTATGTGTTTCAATTAACTATCAAATAACAGGTTTTCCCTATCTCTAAGCCCTTAGCCTTCTGCTTGGGTCCTTGACTGAAAAACATTTCTCCCTGCGCAGAGATACTATCTGTGAACATTTAATGAAAGACTTACTTAGCAAATTGAATTGTAAAATCAAATACACAGCAGAGGGGCTATTTCTTCAGGTTCTAAGGGACTGTTCTATTCATAATCAAATCGTGTCTGCTCTGGATATACCTATGCTTCCTTATTTATTTTTTTTAAGATTTATTTGAGAGAGAGTGCATGTGTGGGGAAGAGCATAGGGAAAGAATCTCAAGCAGATTCCCTACTGAATGGGGAGCTCCATGTGGAGCTCAATCTCACGACCCTGAGATGGTGACCTGAGCTGAAACCAAGAGTCAGATGCTCAATGGACTGAACCACTCAGGTGCTCCCTCCATTATGTTTAATGTATATCCTAAATGAGGATCTTGCTACTGTACCTGATACTCTTTGGGCTAAACATTTCACATGTAATAGATATAATAATTGGAAGAAAAGATATAAAAATTCAGATTGATCCTACCATACCACCATGACCTAAACTTCTACAATATTCTTTCAGTCCAGAAGAAAAGAAGAAGGATCAAATTTATTTGGAAGCCTATATCCAAAGGTGGTCATCTCATATTCTATCCCAGTTGGTGTAACATTTCTATCCTGCCAGCAAAGAAACCAATGAATGGGGATAGCCATCTCTTCAACAACTTAGGACCGTCAACAAAATTATTATCCTTTGCTTCCCACAAGTACCTAACCCAAGTAGCAAGCTGTCATCAATTCCTCCTGAAGCCACTGGCTTCACTACAGATCTTAGCTCTGCCTTCTTTTCCTGGTGCCTTTAGACTAGAATAGTACCCTTTTATCTTTACCTGGGGAAGGCAACAGGATATCTGCACAGTCATGCACTAGGGGTTCACTGACATCCCCTCTTTACATGTCCCAGGTCCTCAATCAAGACTCAAAAGACCTAAATTCTCCTTGTGATTCAGTTCTGATACAACATGTAGAGGACCTGTTACTTTGTTCAGAGGACAAGGAAACTTATGTAAAAGGATGCCATTGACTTGCTCTCAGCCTTAAGAGAAAAGGGACATCAAGTTTCAAAAGCTATATTTAGAGAAAAGAAGAGGGGAAAAAAAGGAAAAGAGGAAGGAAAAGGAAAAAAAAAAGCTATATTTAAATTCTGTCAAATAATTTATTATGTAGGGCATGACCTATTTAAAGAGGGAAAAATACTCTCTCCTGATAGAGTGAAGGTGATTGAAATATATCTTAGACTCCTCATAAATGAAAATGGAGAGGACTTAGATTTTAACTGGATATTGCAGACAACGGGTGCCATATTTTTCTGAGATTACAACACCTCTTTATGAATTGGCTAAATCCTCAGTGAAAGACTCTCTGCTTGGAAAGCCCCAACATGAACCTGCTGTCTATCGTCTGGAGGAGACTCTTCAACAGTCTCCTTCCCCAGGCACTCCTAACTACAAGAAACTGTTTCACCTAGACGGGTGACTATTAAAAGGTTGCACCCATGTAGAGAGAGAATATACAAAGTAAAGGAAATGCTCTAACAGAGGATTACACCCAACAAACTTCTTTACCAAGGTTATGATCCTATTTCAAAACTCAAAGGATCCATTTCTGGAGAGATTCTAAGAGGCCATTTATAAAACATGACCGCAGCAAATACCAACAACAACACAATCATGAGCTTTTACAAGCAGCATATCTGAAACAAAATGATAGAGGAAGATTGAAAATAAAGGGATAAAAATACATGGCAAGTAATAACAAGAAAGTTAATTACTGATACATGATGAAGTAGAACAAAAGGGAAAAAGACAAAATAGAACTATTTTATACCAATCAAAGACACACCAGCTAGGAACCTATGAATGCATTTCCATCATGAGTAGGCCTACCTTGCTTCGGAGTGTTTTTCTGTTTCTGCTCCCTGCTTGGCATTCGGTCTTCCCTTTGCCCCACTTCTCAGAGAAAAATTTCTCTTGTGCTTCTCCCACACATATTCCACTATGATTTTTTTTCTTCACACTGGATAGTGTGCTGGTGGGAGATGCGGGAAGGGAGATGTTCTCCAATCTTCTGAGTCTCAGGCATGAGCATTCGCTGTGTACCTGAGCGGGGGTGTGGCCTCACCAGTGGTCTTGCTCCAACTTCAATCCTAGTGGTGGGACACGCTCTATGCCTGCCCTTCCACACACACCCCCTGCACTTCCCCCTTACCCTGCTGCAATGGATTGCCTCCGACTCACTGAGGTTTTGGTTTTTTCTTTTTTTTTTTTTTTTTTTTTTTGGCCCTTCCCCAGAAAGATGAAGGCTTTTGTATTATAGTGGAGATAGATCTGAGTAGAGTTCCTGCAGGGTCTGTCATTGGCCTCTGCCAGCCAGAACTGAGCTGAGCACCTGGTGGGGTTCCTGAGAAAAAGACAGTTTGAGAGTTTGCAAACCTCTCCTATGTCTGGGATTCACACTCTTAAAATAAGCCACACCCAACCTTTAGGAATTCCTTAAAAGTTTCTACCTCTATCTATGAACTTCTATGGCACCTGGTTGATTGTCCTAGGTGAGCAGCTGCAGATTGTTAGAGACTTGCAGACACCTGTCTCTCCAGTGACAATGATGAACTTTACCGGAGTCCTGGGCTCCCTTCACACAGCAACACTTGGAAAATGTTCTTTCCAGGAAGAAAACTTGTGTTCCAGGAAGTGACTTAGCACAGACAACTACCCTTCCCCCTATGACTCAGATCAACTTTTCTGTCTACTCTCTGTCACGACTGGCTAAGACTCAAGATGACTCTTGTGTTTGCCTGTGAGGGGGCCAAACACAGGCCTTTCCCCTTGCCCCTGAACCCTCTGACAAAGCCCTTCCTCTTTCACCTGCAGCCAACTCCCTGTTTTTGTGTGTCATGAGTGAATAGCTTAAGTTAGAATTGTTTATCCTCCACCACTTCAAACCACCTAGAGGCAGAAATGGCTATTTTTAGTATGGCTGTCTGTGACTTCTGATTACAAAACAATCCCACCTGTAAATCCCCCCACTTGTAACCTGTCTTCCACTCCTATAAAGTGTAAGGCAAAACCATCCTGCTGAGACAGACACTCTGAAGCTGGGGTGATGACCCTATTGCAGTATAGTCTGAATAAAATCATCTCCTTAATCGTCCCCTGCATTGTGTCTCTGACTCCAGATTTCAGGTTAGTGATGTGCCCTGTGATGTCATTCTGAAAATTCAAAAAAAATGTATTTATCTCTAGTCCCCCCCCTCTAGTTTTTTCTCCATTTCTGGTTTTTCCTGCTGTGTAGGAACAATGCTGCTCTTCTTTGAGCTCTCCCTCTCTGAGCTGAACAGGAAGTCTTGATTCTTTTCTCTTATGTACCACTTTCAGGTGATCAATCTGAATTTTTTAAAAAAACTACCCTGATAAACCAATCGATTTTAAGACTTTGTTTTCAACCAATTGAAGTTATTCTTTTTACACTTAAATTGCCCCATCTTTGGCCAATGGGAGTACTTTCAAGGTGGCCTCTTAAACCTTTTGATACAACTCAAATAGTCTTTGCTCCATTGCTCTCTGTATAAAAAAATGCTCCAGTCTCATCCTGTGCACCTCCCACCCCAGATCTGTCACATGCCATTTCTCTAGGAAGCCTTGGTTTGTTTTACTGGCAAATGGTACTTGAAGACCATACTCTGGGCTCTATTGCTATTTAAACTCTTTCTATGCAAAACAGATTCATTTATTATTTTACTACATGGCATTACTCATGGTATTGTGGTAATTAAATGTTATAAAAGAAACAATCAATACTTACTAAAGGTTAGCTTTCTCATGTGTTCAAAAAATATTTAATGAACACATGCATTGAGCCAGACACATTCCAGGTACCGAGGACATAGGTAGTAGAGGGGTAAAAGAAAAAAAGACAAAATCCTTTGCCTGTGCTAGGCTTACTTCTAGTGGAGGAAGATAAACAGTAAACAAATAATAAAGCAAATAGTAAATTCAATGATAAGTGCTATGGAAAAAAAGAAAGCAAGGAAGAGGGCTTAAGGGAGTGCTATCGTTATTTTTAGTAATACTATTATATTTATGTGAACAATTCCAAGCAATACACTTGGGCAGGCCAATCTAATTTATGGATGCAAAAGTCTGTTTTCAATGTCCTATCAGGCCTCCTTATTTAAAGAGATTATATATGAATCATTTTGAAAGTCTTTATATCATTATCCTCCTTAACCACATCCAATGAGCAAAAAATAGTCACAAACTGAATTTGCTTAAATAAGGGGACACCTCCATACAGTTGGTGTCTGGAGAGTAGACACTTGAGTGTTCCCTGCAGGTACTCCCTCTCATACTGGCACAGACAGGAGACATAGGGATATGATGATCCTCCTCTGGACAGGTAAGGGTACATCTTAATAAAATTATATTATGTTCCCACCTTCCCAGTAAAAGTAAAGTGGCCATTAGATTGAGCCATCCTTCTAAGAGGTAATAACACCCCCTCCACACTTTACCTCCTCACCCTCACTGATGGGTCTTCAGAGACCCCCCAGCTGCTTGTGAAAATATCCTGAAGTGGGCTATAGCATCTCAGTACAAGGAAGTTTTTATTTTAATGTCTATTGACATATCATCAAAGAACCAAATAAAATCATTTTATTTGGTGATGCTTTCTTAAGGCAGCAACTATTTGTGAAAAACATTTAAGTGCCAGGGATGAATGACAGTCCCAACCACATTTCCAATGTATCCGCATAAGAAATAGGAACATTGCAGCCTGAATGCTATAAAATATTTTTATGGAGCTCTAAATTCTGTTGGTGTATAGTAAACCAGGCACTAGAGACAAATTTCTGAGATTGTGTATATATCAATATAATAGACAGTTCAATCTATTTCTAGGGTAATCGTTGTGTATATCTTAAAGATACATTTTTATTAAAAATGAGATTTATTCTATACGAACAGCATTGCAAAGTTGTTGCCCAATGGTATGGCAGCAACTTTTTTTAGAGTAATCTGCAGAGTTGGTACTGCAGATTAGTGTCTTCAGCAAGCTGTTGTTTCGGGTACTGGGTCACCCTAAAATACCCCAAAGTCTTGGCTATTTGATTATTGGCTCTCTTTTTAAAATCTCTTTAGATATCCTTTAAAATGATAGAGACACATGGAGACCTGCAATCGTGATGTCCCGGGTTTCATCCTCTGCCTTCCCTCCTTGTCATGGCAAAACATGGCTCGTTGACCAAGAAACCGGAATCCACAGGAGATATGTCACCATCTGAAATGTGTGAGGAGTATGCCTGTTATTTCCATCACTTGCTTCTCTGCCCACCAGACTGTGGACTTCTTACAGTCTGAACTACATCTCGTTCCTCTCTTTATCCCCAGTGCCACATTCCAAAACCTGGGACAGCATCATAGGGATCAAGATGTAAATGGAATAGAAGAATGGTGACGATTTTATTAGTGTATGCTCTTATTAAACTTCTTTCTTACAAACTTCTCCCTTTCCAAAGTGTTTTCTGCCTCATTTAGACCAATCACTTGAATCTCCCCTGCACAAGCCCAAGGCCTTTCCCACTGCCTAGCCTTGGTTCATACTGTTAGTGCCACTAGAACGCCCTCTCCTCCAGGGAGTTTTCTTAGGTAGCATCTCTCTTACAGGGCTGTTGAGAGGCTGGAGTCAGGCATAAGGTGAGAACACTCCAGCAGATGCTTGCCACAGTAAACTTCATTTCCCTTCTCACTGCCACAGACCCTAATCACCCTCTAAACTTCTGAAGACTGCATATGGCCCACATAATTTAGGTCTTATGTAAACACTGTGTTATAATGTTCAGAAACTGTCTCTTCTAGGTCTTTCTGGTCCCCTCAGCTAGCCCCTTGGAGGATCACACTTTATTTCCTATGTTCACCTGGGCATCTAGAACACATAAAGATACCTGGTAGGAACTCAACAAAAGCCAACCAGTTACCTTCCTCCTCAGTCTTCGTCTCTTTTTTCTGGGATATATGCTTTTTAGGGAGAGGTCTTTTTGTTTCCATCCCATTTCTGGCTTACTCTGGTCCTGCCTCTCTGGGTCACAGCAGCTTAGACCAAAAATGGAAGGCTCACCAATGCTGGGCCAATCAGGTCCTATATCCTAGGGATAGACACATGGAACTAAAAGATAGCCCAGAAGTCTCTGGACAGCTGAAACAAGAACAAGTAACTTTGTGTGGGGCCCCCATATTCCATCTATAGACTTGAAAAGCAAAGCAACTGGTATATTGAGAGAGAAGGATGAAGACATTAAGAGAGTATTCTCTTCAGAACAAGACAATGGAAAGCATCCAGTCCAGTTTCTAGTTTCCAATTCTGCTAAGGCTTGGGAAGGCTAAGCCACTTTTCTGCTTTTGGGTTCTGTGAGATGTACCATCTTCATTCGTTAAATCCCTCCACATCCCTACCCAAGCTACCTTGCAGCTCAAAGATTCTTACTTGCTATCTTTCTCTTTTGCTTCTCCCCACCCCAAGACATCAAAGAGCAACCTTTGGAGCTCTGAGGGCTTGGAGCACCTGGGATTTCTCTATCTCCTTTATCTAATGGATCCAGGTCTGGGGTGAGAGGAACGGGGAGATGTGGGAGAATAACACTTAATAGTAGCCTCTACTGGGAAATAAACTTGGTCTCTGCATTATTATGCCCATTCTTGGCCAACAGTAGCTCCTGAGATAATTGGCTCTTGAGAGCACCATGATATGGGCACAGAATTGTGCCAAGAGCTCTAGCTTCAAAGCCACACACACTTAAATTCTATCACTTAAGGGAGGTATGACATGGGGCTCTTTCGTTGTGCTTCTCCTACTATTGTGGATATGAGGACGGAAGAGGCAGATCTCAGGTTGTGGCATGGCTCAGTACCTAGCACACAGAAGTACTCACTGATCCTTCTGTGCATCTTCACATGATGAGAGTGAAGGAGAGGAGAAGGGATGCAGAAAAGAGATGGTGGTTCTCCAACAATACTGATGTCCCTATGCCCTTGGTCCCTAGAAGCAAGTTCAAAAGACACAGCCTTCTTCCATGAGTGGGCCATGTGTTGAAAGCAGGAAAGAAAGTTTAGACAGGAGAAATGAGACAAAGCTGGAATATTTTTAAAAAAATTTTATTTGCACCAACAGTGTAAGAGGGTTCCCTTTTCTCCGCATCCTCTCCAACATTTGTTGTTTCCTGCCTTGTTAATTTGCCCCATTCTCACTGGTGTGAGGTGGTATCTCATTGTGGTTTTGATTTGTATTTCTCTGATGGCAAGTGATGCAGAGCATTTTCTCATGTGCATGTTGGCCATGTCTATGTCTTCCTCTGTGAGATTTCTGTTCATGTCTTTGCCCATTTCATGATTGGATTGTTTGTTTCTTTGGTGTTGAGTTTAATAAGTTCTTTATAGATCTTGGAAACTAGCCCTTTATCTGATAGGTCATTTGCAAATATCTTCTCCCATTCTGTAGGTTGTCTTTTAGTTTTGTTGACTGTATCCTTTGCTGTGCAAAAGCTTCTTAGTGTGGAGGTTCCTCAAAGAGTTAAAAATATACCTGCCCTACAACCCAGCAATTGCACTGTTGGGGATTTACCCCAAAGATACAAATGCAATGAAACGCCGGGACACCTGCACCCCGATGGCCACGATAGCCAAACTGTGGAAGGAGCCTCGGTGTCCAATGAAAGATGAATGGATAAAGAAGATGTGGTCTATGTATACAATGGAATATTACTCAGCTATTAGAAATGACAAATACCCATCATTTGCTTCAACGTGGATGGAACTGGAGGGTATTATGCTGAGTGAAGTAAGCCAGTCGGAGAAGGACAAACATTATATGTTCTCATTCATTTGGGGAATATAAATAATAGTGAAAGGGAATATAAGGGAAGGGAGAAGAAATGTGTGGGAAATATCAGAAAGGGAGACAGAACGTAAAGACTGCTAACTCTGGGAAACGAACTAGGGGTGGTAGAAGGGGAGGAGGGCGGGGGGTGGGAGTGAATGGGTGACGGGCACTGGAGGTTATTCTGTATGTTAGTAAATTGAACACCAATAAAAAAATTTAAAAAAATAAATAAATAAAAGATTTTATTTGTTTATTTATTTATTTATTTATTTATTTATTTATTTATTTAAGAGAGAGAGAGAGAGCACAAGTGAGCTTGTGGTGGGGAGAGGCAGGGATAAGCAGATTCCGCACTGAATATAGAGCCTAACACTGGGCTCGATTCACGATCCTGAAATCATGACCTGAGCTGAAACCAAAAGCTGGACAGTTAACTGACTCAGCCACCCAGAAACCCCTGGATTTTTTTTTCTTATACTCCCAGCTATCCTCTTCTCTCCTCACAGAGTGCCTTAGTCTACTCAGGCTGCCATTTCAAAATACCATGGCCTGGGTGACTTAAACAATAGAACTGTATCTTCTCACAGTTCTGGAGGCTGGAATTTAGAAGTCAGGGTACCAGCATGGTCAGATTCTGGTAAGAGCCCTTTTCCTGGCTGGCAGATGGCTACCTTCTCACTGCAAACTCACAGGGCCTTTCCTCAGCATGTGTGCATGGAAGGATCAAGAGACAGACAAGGATTTCTGGCCTCTTCTTAGAAGGCCACCAATGCTATTGGATTAGGACCCCATGACTATGCTCTCCTTGAAATTTAATGACCTCTTAAGAGCCGTACCTCCAAATACAGTCACAGTGGGGTTCAGGGCCTGATCATAAAAATTTTGTGGGGACACAATCCAAATGATAGCACTGGGGATTGGGAGATTGGGCAGGTGGTGGTAAGGGAAGAAGGAAGCGAATGATTCTCTCCTCTTCGCCATAGTCATAAATAAACATTAGAAGGGAAATGGATTCAAATATAGGAAAGAGCAAGATATTATCACTATCCCAGGAGGGAAGAGACTGTTACATTTCAAATTATTAAAGATTCAAACACATGCATGGAATAAATGTATCTCATTTAGGTCTGGAAGTTTCCTGCCTTTATTCTTATTTAATTAGAGCATTTGCTATGTAAAGGCCTCATATTTTTGTGAGAAACATCATCAGCAAATTTAACTCCAGAAGAAAAGTAATTAATTTCAGAAATGGAAGCTGTCAGTCAGTTATATGCTGGCATAAACCATGTCACTAGTGAGCAGCCACAGCCTTTGGGGGTTTATTTCTCTTATTTCTGCCAAAACTGCTGGGCTGAACAGACTTCAAGGATTGGGCAAAAATGGTGCTTATGTTGGTTTGAGGTCTTATGGATAGGATACAGGCTAAAACTAACCTGAGAGATGGCCAGTTTATACTTCTCCACGCACACATCCTTTGGGTTTTTTTGGCTAACCTATAAGGTTTGCTTATTTTAATCTTCATACTTGGTTGCCAAAAGCCTTACAACTTCAGGCAAACTAACCACAGCAATGAATAATAAAGAAAAGCCTTATTCTGAATGTTAAACACAAGGGATTTTCCTACTTACAGATGATGCAGGTATAGTCTTTCTCCTTTGTCCAACTGATAGAATAAATTATTTTAGCAGATTTCTTTGTGCCAAACCACCTTTGGAGTCTGGGAATAAACTTACTTGGTTGTCTTAGATTATCCTATTCAAATGCTGCTGGATTTAATTTGCTAGCATTTTATCTGCAATTTTTAAAAATCTACTGACTTGTAGGTTGGCTGCATGTTCCACATTCACTATAGTTCAGCTAGTTTTGTAAAATATTTCAGGAAATTTGATGAGTACCAGAACGGATAAACAAGGTGTTTGGCCAAGCCTCTTCTGAAACCATGTTGTGGGGCTGGGAACAGGAATAAACCAATGGACCTAGCCAGTCAGCTGTTGTTCATTTGCTACTTCTCTGACTACTCCTCTGTAGAAACCCTTTTCATCATTTCCTCCCAGAGCACAGCTTATTTCCCTATGATACTTATTCCATTTTATAGCTATATATTATTTGGTTTGCCTATTTGTTCTTTTACATCCCACTGAACATCGAGCTCCATGTGAACAAAACCATGCCTGTTTCATTCACCCAAATGTTATCTAGTACCTACCACAGTGCCTGAAGCATATTAGGGGGTCTAGAAATATTTATTGAATAGAATGATAGATGTTAGGCAAGTTTCAATTGGACCCCAGGTAAGCATTATTGCTGAACTAAATGATAAGGAACTTACAATACTAATAGTTATTAATAATTACCATTTATTGAGTATTGGCTATATACTGTATATTATATTGATATACAATATACTGTAAACTAAAAGCACTATATGCTCACCACTTGATATATGCACTCTCATGTGATCTTTTCAAAAATCCTATAGTCTCAATAACAGTAAATAATCTTCTTAAAATCACCCAGTTAACAAAGCTAGGATTTGAACCCAGGTTTTTCTGACTTCAAAGGCTATATTCTTTACAACTATAAGAAATTGCTTTCTACCAAAAACAAGTTAAATCAGAGAGAGAACTGGGCTCAGTAAACTTTCATTGTCATGAGGCCATAGTTTGGTTTGTTTATTCCATATATAAGGTTCTCAGACCAATGTTACATTAACATTTAGAAGAATTCACACATATAATGAAACTATTGTTGAATGTTGAATAAGTATGACCATTTAAATGCTTAAGAAACTTTGTTTAAAATGCAGCATTCATCAGGAGGAACTATTCCTTCTTCTCCCTCCTTTGTTTACAATGATGTGCACACAGAGGGAAAGAGGAAGGGGTGGATTTTTCCTCACATTCCCCTTCCTTAGGTGGGGAGTCTGGCAGGTAGGGGGCTAGAAGCTGTAGAACTGTGTTCTGAGACATGATTGGAAGTCAGGGGAGATGTGAGGGAGGACTCAGGTGCTTCAGCACCTCATGGTTATGAGGGGCAGGGCCTATTCCTTTATTTCTCCCTCCTAACCCCACCCTCCTCACTGTGTATCAGTGATTATCTTGGGCCAATTCACAAGAGGAGTGGTTCTGCGGCAGATATAATGATTATTTTTTTCTACTTTGGGGTTGAAAAGTAGTAGGTCCCAGAGAATGAGGATGGTCTGTTCATGGGGATCCCTGGGTGGCTCAGTGGTTTAGCACCTGCCTTCGGCCCAGGGCGTGATCCTGGAGTCCCCGGATCAAGTCCCACATCAGGCTCCCTGCATGGAGCCTGCTTCTTCCTCTGCCTGTGTCTCTGCCTCTTCTGCCCCCCCCCCCCTGTGTGTGTGTGTGTCTCATGAATAAATAAATACAATCTTTTTTTTTAAAAAAAGGATGGTCTGTTCAAGTAGGTGGGTTGTATGGAGCTGATTCATGCAGCTAATATTTACAGAGCAATTACAGATACTTGAAACTTGGGATACAATCAGAGAAGGAACCTAATGGAGTAGGACTATCCAATGATTTTTTTTTATAAGCACGCTCATATTACATTCTATGATGGAAAAATCAAGGGTGCTCTGGGAAGGAAAGTGAAGGACCTACTACACTTGGGATGAGGATAGGTCTTGCTGAGGGAGTAAACTTGAGAGTAAAGTCTAAAAGAAGAGTAGCATGTGGCCAATATTACTGTCACTTGCAGTACCAGCATTATAGGCAGAAAGGACATCATAGACACATTTTCTAAGGAAGGGAAGATGTAGGCCAAAGTATAGAGAGCAGAGATGGGGCTGGTGTTGCTACAATGGGAAGTAAAAACAGGGTGAGTGGCAGAAGGCACCAGCAGACCCTTCTAGATATTAAAAACTATGGCTATCAGGGGCTGAACAGCCAGTGAAAAGCTTTGAGGAGTGGGGTGACATAGTCAGATACACTATACCCTTCAATCTGATTGCAAGGACAAAAACCAAGTGCCAAGGGCATGGAGACCAGCTGGCACTTCCCAGTAGAGAAAGAGCTGGTGCCTGGTGGTGACAGTAGAGATGAAGAGAAAAGGACAGGTTTGAGATTTATCTCAGAGATGGAACTGTCAGGCCCTCATGTCTGATGGGATGTAGGAAGTGAGAAATGCAGAGATGTAAGCTGGTGATGTTCAGCCTTCTGAGCTGAGCAGTCAAGTGAGTGGGCAGAGATGCTATTGCTGAGACAAGAGGAGACTGTGGGAAGGGGAAATCCGCAAGGTTAAATCAAGATCTTGTTTTGACTGTGTTTTGACTGAAAAGCTTGAGACATCATGGACGTCACTGAATATATTTATCTGGAGCTTAGAAGTAAGTTTGGGGCTGGGAAATTAAATTCAGTTGAATGTAATAAATACTGAACTCTTGCTCCCACTGTAGCAACACCAGCCTCATCTCTGCTGGGATGAATCAGTCTCAAACACAGGACCATATTCTGGAGATGCCGAGAGTGAGAGATACATGCTTACAATGGAAAGGGTCCTAAAGCTCAAAGCTAATTGTACCCATTGTGCCCAGTGGTCAAAAAGAGGATGAGAAAGGAATCTAGGGAAGTTCTGTGGAAGAGGTAAAAGTCAGTCTAAGTCTTAAAGGTTGAGGAGGACTACAATAGGCAGAGAAGTAAAGGCATTCCAGGCAGCCAAAAAGTCCCTAACTAGGGCATTGTGTAGATACAAGGTGTTATGACACTAAAAAGCCTCATCTGGGAAGCACAAAGAAGATAGTAAAGCTGAAAAAATATGCTAGAGCCAGATTGCCCAAGACCTTAAGGTAAGACCAAAGAGTTTGGGTTTCATGACATCCAGTGATTTCCAACTCTTGCAGAACATCAAAATTACTTAGGAAATTATTTAAATTCATAACCTCAGGCTCTCACCATTGACATTTCAATTCTGTAATCTTAGGAAGGAACCGAGAGAACCCTGGAGGTTCTGATAAAGCTAATCTGGAGGTTGGCATGTGGGTACCACTGATGCTCATGATGGGAGATAAAAATCCATGACTGCTCATGCAAGTGAAATTATACAATACCTGTCTTTTCATATCTGACTTATTTATCTTAGCATAATCCTCAAGGTTCAGTTGTGATGTAGTATGTGTCAAAATTCCCTTCTTTTCTTAGGCTGAATACTATTCCATTGTATGGATATACCACATTTGTTCATCCATTTGTCCACTGATGGACACCTGGGGTGCTTCCACCTGCTGGCTCTGATGAATGCTGCTGCTGTGAACACAGGCTCACCTCCAGGGAGTTCTAAGACAACTCAGCATCCACATCACACCTAGACTATCTGAATCCAAATCTCTGGGAATGGAGCCTAGCTATCAGTATTTTTAAAAACTCTCCAGGTGATTCCAATGTACAACCAAGAGAAAAACACCATTTCAAGTAAAAGGGGGTTGTTCACAGTGGAACCAGAAGGAAGGATGCCAACCAAGCCCTTCTTCCTGACAACTGAGGACAGAAAACAATAGCTTGAGGGAAGCCCTGGGACGAGGTAAGTAGCAGTACATGGGATGGCAGATCCTTAAGTTCCTTTGACCCTCAACTGAACTGCATATCAGCCATCTCAAAAGTGTATGTTTGTGGCAATTTTCAAGTGACTGGATTTGCCCAGGTGATTTGGACTAGAAATAACCTTAACGTCCTCCTTGGTTTCCAGCATACTTATGACCCAGGAATGAGCCTCAGTTGGTGATGAGGCAAGTTTCATGGGGGTAGCCCCTGGCCTGTCCTCCTTCAGCAGGCAGGCTGAGGCTTTAGGAGAAAAGAACTGAGAGGGCCAGACTGGGAAGGCAGAAGTGGTTTCTAGAAGAGCTCCCTGGGTGGCCACAGAGTATTCTGAGTGTGGCTTAGTGGGACCAGGGGCAGATGCCTAGATGCAAGAATGACATCAAAGGAAGGGTCTGCAAACAGACCTGCTGAGGAAAGAGGCCAGCATACCTTAGTTATTTTACAGCACGATGGAGCCTTCCTGGATAGAAAGCTGCTGCTGACAGGGCCACCTAACGAGTGAGTGAGTACCACTTGGTAGAAGGCTAGTAATTCACTCTGTCTTTAAATGTTCTAGCCTCTTCCAAGTAAGAGTTCTACATGGGGAGAACTAGCCTTTCCCAGGTAATCTAGAAGAAGTCCAGTTGTGGAGAGTTTAGAAGTCAACTAGTCCTAAGTTATTTTGTTCTCCCATAATTACGCTGAATTAATCTCTCATACAGATTTAAGAAAATAATAAATTTTCCCCAGTTACTTCATTTGTTATCATTACACAGCCTAGTGCCCCAACTCCCATCTTTATACAAAGGTGAGAGAGAAAACAGATCAATATTTATAATTTGCTGTGAACACAGTGGCTTTTTACTAGCAGAAAAGGGAAAAATGCAGAAGGAGAGATCACCCAGGGGCAAACTTGCTGTATCTCAAAACCCTACAGGGAAAAGCAACGAACTGTAGCAACATTCCAGAGAAAATATGTCCTTCCAACGCAGGCACAGAGCTGGGGGCCAAAGGGGCCAGGGAGAAGGGCATAAATCTGATGGGAAGAGAACAGCATACAAATGACCTAATTCACACTCTACATAAAGATGGCATCTTCAGCAATGCAGAGAGGTGGTGGACCAGGGTCCTGGAGCACTCCATACCTGAGGCCCAGGCCTTGCACTGCCACTCCCCAGATCGTGGGGAGGTTGCCCTCTCTCAAGTTCCCTCATCTGTACGATGGAGACCACAGCACCTACCATTTGAGGACTTGTGAATGTGAAGATGATCCAGTGAGGGATGGTGTGCCGCAAATGCCCCTCAGAGGAGGCAGAGGCCTCCTTCTCTGGGGCCAGGTGGGTGCTGGCTACTGACCTTGGTAAGAAGAGGAGATTCTGTTGTGGTTTTTCTGTATACCTCCATGGTCTTCCATTTTAAATATGCTCAACCTCACTCCTAGGAAAAATGCATATCAACCTACCCTGACGTGGCATTTTTCACCCCATAGACTGGCTAACATGTGGAAGCTTGATAACACGCTCTGCTGTAGAGGCTGTGAAGAATCCGGTGCTCTCAGACTGCTGACTCACTTGTCAATTGGCACACCACTAGGAAGGTAATTGGCAATATGTCAGAATTACAAATACACAAACCTTTTGTGTATGTACAAGGTTAGCCATTAAAGGATTTTTTTCCTAACATCGAAAGATTAGAAGTAACCCAAATGTCCACCAATAAGGGACCATTTAATTAAACTATGTTGCATCCATCTGATAGATACCTCGTAGCTAGGTAAAAGTAGTTCTTTTTGAATTGATACAAGAGTTCTCCAAGATATCTTTTACATTTAAGAAAAGACTTCGATCAGCATCTAATATGCTACATTTTGTGCAGTAAAAAGAAGGTAAACAAAAAAATTTATTCACATTTGGCTTGTGTCACCACAAAGAAACTCCAGAAGATGCATAAGAAACTAAAAGTGTACATACCTCCAAGGCAGGTAGAAACTGGCCTGTTGGGGTCCAAGGCAGGGAAGAGACGTCTCACTACCTATTTGTCTATACCTCTTCATTCTTTTAAGGTTTCAAATCAAGAAAATAATCAGGTAGTAATTTTTGAAATTCAATTTTCTAGAACCTAGCCATGTATTCTGTGGTCCATCTTCTGGGCTTGAACCTAGCTCTGTCAGAGTCATCATGGCTCACTCTCAGTTTATTAAGACATTTTTCATATAGTTGCTGTTTTGTGTCCTGGACTCGTTCACTGAGAGAGCTTCAACAAGGCACTGCATTCTTGGGAGGAGGCAAGAGAGTTTACCAGAAGGGCATACAGCACAAACCTTGTTTTTGACTCTACTTCTCCCTCCATAACTGTTTGACCTTGGTTGGACAAGTTGCTTCCTTTACCTGAGCCTCAGTTTACCATTCTGTCAACTAAGAATGTCGCTCTAGAATTTGCTCCTTTTGGTTTTGAAATTTTAAGGCAAATATCAAATAACAAATGCCCACTTAATCCTTCACTTCCTTCCATTTCCTTACCACATCCTTCCTTTTCCAAACATTTCATAAATACCCATCATGTGCCTGGTAGGGTGCTAGGTGCTTTGGGAATAAAAAGATGAAAGACAAATGCCCTGCCACCAAAAAGCTCATGGTTTTGGGAAAGAGAAATGCAAAAGCTATTATAACACAAAGGGAAAGTTCTGTGATCAACTGAATCCTACTAACGAAGCTCTCAGAGACGTGGAACACCAGTAGGACCCAAGGACCACGCAGTCCCTTATATGACTGCAGTCTCTGCAAGTAATAAAGCAAATGCCTATTTTCCCCAAATCCAGATATTCCTCCTGCCTTAACACTTGAATACCTTTGGCTTCTTTCCTCTACTCTCTGGCTCCTTTCTTGGCCAACTATTTTCCTTTTCTTTTCAAAAGCTCTACTGTCCTCATCCTTGTCAAGATCCTCTTCACTTCTTGCCTGCATTTATCCTGGTTTTTCACCACTTCCATTTCTTCTGAATCCTGTTTACCATATGTACACTTGCAAGGCAAATATTCCTGCATTTCATTCCATTTAGACTTCTGAACAATCAATCTCTGAATAGGAAAACAGGAAATGAGCAAAATGCATAGTGAGCTGTGCAATTCAGCATTTGGAAATCAGAGCTCTCTGCTGTGTTGTTATTTCCCCTGGTCTTCCACGTTGTAAGAAATGATGAATGGAAACCCCTCAAGGCATTCTAAGATCCTGAGGTGCTCCCTTCACACCAAAGAAAAATATCTGTGAGATCTTAATTTGATAATATACATTTTATTGTGTTCTGATTCTATATGTGATGATACTTTATTAACCAGTGTATTTGATAAAGCAGAAAAGCCAGTTCTTTGACTTTGCAAGCAGAGTGTATACTAACTACTAATCTTCAAGATTGTGGATTTGTATTAACGGAGAAGCCAAATCGATTCTGATTTTAAAAAATCAGAAGAGACTCATAATAACCTTATAAATAATTTCTATTGTTACCACACCCTCAAAAAAGAAAAAAAAAAACAACGCAACAGAAAAACAACAACTACAAATAACCACCAATAACAAATCCACACAGACTAGAATAAATATTATAATCACCTGTTCAGAAAAGAATGCAGAACAGTTAGGCAAATTGCTTAGGAGATTATACAATGGGTATTTGGGAATTTCGAATGTGTCTCAGAGGAAGCATAAATATTTATCTGTTCTATTTCTTAGTGTAATATGTAGTCAATAAACATTTCCCTCTGATGTGTAAGCTACCGGTAGTACCAGTCACTGGGACTTAATTCATTTGCAAATCCTTTCCCACTCTCTTGGAATGATGTGCTTCCAACCTAATGACTGGGGTCCGGATGTGATCAAAGATATTTTTTCCTTTGATAATTTGGACAGTGTCTGATTTACTGTGTCCCAGTAGGAACTCAATTTTTATTCTACATAGAGGGGGAAAAATGGATATTTTAACCAGAAAGCTCAGGGAATCACAGAATTTGGAGAACAAGGAGGACCATGGCTCTGCCTTCATTTACCAGAACCTCCCTTGATGTGTGTGTGTGTTGGGGGAGGGGATACAAAAATGCCCATTTGAACCCACACTTGAGAAATTAGGCTCCTTTTAGATGCCCAAATTACAAATTATTATTTAGTCCCAGATTCCCTGTGTTAGTCCCTTCTTTATCCCCATCTTTAAGATCAGAATCTCGTTCATTGCCCTTAGTCTTTCAAAACCAATGACTCTGACACTGGTACCTGTTCAGTAGGCCCCTCAGTCCCCAACAGGTTCTATCTCATCCCATGGGGATATAGAGCGATGACAGTCCATTGGAGCTCTGCCCAGGCACAGCTGTGGGAGTCCAGAGAAAGCCTCTTCTCTGTGGCTTCTTATCCTCTCCCTGCTGGAGATAGCTGACACAAAGCCACCAAGAAATGTGAGGGTGGGTACCACCACTATTGCCAGCTGCCACCAGCCCTAGACATCATTGAATTCAGCTGAGCACTGTCAATGGCCCATTTTAAAGAGGAAAAAACAGCCTTCGGAAGGTTATTTACCCAAGGACACACCACAGGCAAGGGACCAGCCAAGGTTAAAACCTTGCCTTATCTGCTGTCAGACTGGTGCTTTTAGACTCTTGAGGGTGGCCCAAGGACTGAAAGGACATGAGCTCAATAGTAGATCTCTAATAAGGCTGTAGTCAAATCTATGCAAGTAGGCTGGGACCAAAGGCACATATCCAGCCCCTTTCCACCTCCTGAGGATGCACACATCTCCTCAGCCCACCTCCTGTGCTTGGCCTGCTTCCTAGGGGCTTCCTGGGGTAATGTGCTCCATAGCTGGTTGCTGGGCTTTTGCTTTCTCTTTTCTTGGGTGAGGTCTTCTTCATGCTACCCCTTATGTCCCAGGTCTCCCATGTTGATTGCTCACCAGTCTCACTCTTCCAGACCTGCACACACTCCTGAAGTACAAGGGATCCACATCTAGTTTACAGTGACCTGCTGGTCTCACCCTGCTCTAGCCAGCATGACCTGGCTGTTCCTGCTTATTTGCTTCACTGTGCCCACAAATGCTGAAAATCTTGTCAGATGTTTCTATAATATTAATACTTTAATAATCTTCACGGGGATTGCTGTACTTGCAACCCACCCACTCATAAACCCAGGCAGATCCGGACAACGGACACACAGACATCTGGGCAACTATCCCCATACATAGTCAGTAGTCCCTTGCATTGGAAAAAGAACCAATCCATGGTCTCTCCGTATTATGAACATCTCTGGTCATATTTACCATTTCCCACAAATATAGCAAAAGAGATGAAACTAACTTGCTCATCCATTTGTCTGAGTCACACCCAGGTCTGAGCTTAACCAGGTGATTTACAGATGTAATACATTTATGCAGGGAAAAATAGCTGCTGATTCAGTGTGGAGGACCACTGAGCCAGGCTAATGTAACTGCTCAAATGTTACTGCATCATCTCTTTCTAGATGCCCAGAATACGTGCTCCAGCTAGATGGGATATATTCATTTCCACAGAATGGCCAGGATTCCTCTCATTTCTGGGCCTTTGTACATGCTGTCTGCCCTCTTTTACTTCCTGTTGAATGTCCCGTGCTTAGCATGACACCTGACATGTACAAGTTGCAAATGAAGATTTTGGAGATAAATGGATGAGGGAATGAATGAATGGTTAAATGTACCATACTGTCGAGTGATTGATGATGATTTACTCAATATCAAGGACAGGTCATACCTATTAGCATTGTTAAAGAAAGATATAAAATATATCAAGTGAAAAAGTTAGCTCTAAAACTGCACAGCTGCTGGGGCACCTGGTAGCTTAGTTTGTTAAGCATCCGACTTCTAATTTTGGCTCAGGTCATGATTTCATGGGTCCCGAGATTGAGCCCCATGACAGGCTCTGCACTCAACAGGGAGTCTACTTGAGATTCTCTCTCCCTCTCCATCTGCCCCTCCCTACTTGTGCTCTCTCTGTTTCTGTCTCTAAAATAATCTTTTTTTAAAAAAGCATGGCTGCTAAAATCCCATTTATAGAAAATTATTTCTCTCAGAGGTAAGAGAGAGAAGGTACACGGTCTTGAAGATGTTTACCAGAATGTTAACATTGGGAGAGAGAAACTGGGGGAGACTATGTTTTTAACTTCGTTAAATGCTTCCATCTTGCTTGAATATCTCATATGAGAACAAGTCAGGTTTATATAAAACCTCCTAAACACTACTAATTTGAAAAGATAAACAAATACGTGTACATATGTTTGTGCTTTGCTCTCCTGAAGCCTGCAGGATACAAGCAGGACTACCTGAGAGAGGGTAGCTCCAGTCACAGCCTACCACAGGTGCTGTGGCCCGTGTGCATATGGGGCACGCAGGAGACAACCTTGACCAGGAACCGCTGAAACGAAACAGGATCTCCACATACCTAGCACTCTCTTCTTAGGGAAGAGTCTATTCTCCTCTCCACAGGAGATTTCTGCTGGTTTCTCATCAAAAACACACAAAACCAAAATGAAAACAACAATCATATGTTTCCTGTGGATCAGTTGTCCTTTTATTCGTTGGCTGAATATGTAATTGATCCCAGAGGTGATAACCTGAGAGCTATCCTTTGTGTTTTCAGCATTTTCCCCTTCCTTTCTCCCTTTCCCTACCACACTTGACCTAAAATGCAGATCATCCCATCTGTCATCTTGTATTAGAACTGAGCTTTTGAAATCTGTGTACCATCTACACTAGGCTTGGTCTGACTTTCGGCATCCTCTTGTTGGTAACAGGGAAGCTATAAAATGCTAAAGTCCTGAAGAATATAGAAATTTATCCATGTGTGTGTAATAGCAAGAGGGAAAGGGGGAGAAAAGGTAACCTAATCCTGCTTTAACATGGAATAGCTAAATAAAGTTTGGTGTTATCTTGTTTGGACAACGAAGCAGGAGTTTAAAAGAAGGGAGCCAGAACTCTCTTATCTCTATGGGGAAACATCCAAGATGTACTGTTGAATGTGAAAAGTAAACTGTAGCATGAAAAATAGTGATGATTCTATTTATAAAACAAACTCCACACTAAATTGCTTCTATAGGAATATACGTAAGTAGGTAGAAAATTCTGGAAGGACACAGAAAGGTTTAAAAGTGGTTACTTTTTGTTAGGACAGCATACTCTTGGATGAGGACAGGGATGGAGATCAAATTAACTTCAGGGTCACCTAACTTATTTAAATTTGTTTGTTTGTATATGATTTTTAAAGCCAAAAATTAATTTTAAGATTATATAGTTTTGTAAAGTGCCCAAGTGTTGCATGACACAAAGTACAATTTCAACAAATGTAGCCGCATTCATTATTTTAAAAAATAAGCAAGCATTGCTGATTTGATTAACCTTAAAGGTGCAAAACATATTGCCAAAAAATTAGTTTATGTGTGTCAAAGGTGTGTGTTGGCAGAGAAATTTCCTTCACCCACTTATGTACTTTTTAATCCATGGGGAAAACTAGAAAGAGAAACAGATTAAAGACTAAGCAGGGTTGCTATCAGAGAAGCAAACTGCCTCAAAGCCTCTCAGAGAATGCCCGTTTTTATTCCAGCCTTCTCAAAGTCCCATTTCACCTTTGTACCCCCCTTAACAGGCCATGGAGACCAGAAGAGTATTTTAAATATTCCATTCACTCCCCAGAGGAGCCAATATGACATTTCCACGGAAAAGAAACTTACACCATATTACCTCTTAGAAGTATATAAGCTCACGACTGTACAATTTGATAATTGAGAAATCCAATTGGTTCTCTGTGAGGCGGGGAAAATGGATTTTAGAGGAGATGGAATCTGGGCAATGACTTTCAGGCAGACCGGTCAATAGTTCTAAGAGGCCAGATTGATTGCAGGCAGGAGGGAGCCTAGGAGGTGGAGAGGGGCCGGGAGCCACTGGGAGAAGCCAGGCTTCTGGTTGGTTGTCTCTTGCTTCTCTGCTGCCAGCACCCAGGAAATGGTCTGATTCAGCTTCTTTCCCGCTGAGTCCCTACATCCAAATACTTCCACTTTCCTTTCCCCAAGTTAACATTCCTTGAGTACTTTCACCTTGAAGTGTGGTGCTACATGACATAGTGGCCCAAGGAATCTGTGATGAATAATGATCGAGATCCTGCAACAGGCAGATGACTTTTTCTTTCTTTTCTTAAATAAATTGAGATTCATGGTTAATTTTTAACAATAGCAGTCTTGCTTATTTGCCTTTCAATTTGCTTTCTTGAATGCATGATAAAGATCCATTGTCTGTCTTATTTATACCATAGCAAAGACAGAGAACCTCAGATCTGGAGAATAGTTCCAAGTTCTCTCCCCTGGCTTGACATCCTACCTGTTCTGAGGCCCAGCAGGTCCTGATTCATACCATGACTCTGCCGCTCCCCAGCTGTGAAATGTTGGGCAGGTGATAATAATTGTCTGAGGTTCAATTTCTCCTCTGTCAAACGGGGCTGTGAGGGGGCCAGGGCAGCTCCAGAGCACAGTGGGCACTCAAAATCCAGTTATCCTCTCCCTGTAGAGTGCATGCCCCAGATAGACCCACTGAGTAGCCCTTTGCCTGCCCATAATTTGCTCTTGACTTTATTTCCCAGATGGCACAGTAAGTCAATACCTAATAAACCCTGGTGCCTTCTATGTTTCTACTTCCTGATGTGAATTTCAGGGTAGGCCTTTCCTGTCTGCCTCCAGCTTCCAGCCTCTCCTGATCAATTCTTCTGTCTCTGATTTCTATGAGACCATATATTCCTTACTCGGGGAAATTGGCGACAAATGTCAGGGAGGGGTCCTCTTCACAGAACATGAGATTCTAATGGCTGGACTTAACTTATGTCCCACTATGTCTGAAGCCCAAGAATTGTCCAAATACAGTCAGTGTGGATGAATGCCCTGGGTCCACTTTGAGACTGCCTGCTCAGAGGCCAGTGTATCTGTTCATTTTGGGTAGGAGGAGAAGCAGTCTGACTCTGTACCCATATTCCAATGTCAGAAACAAGGAAATTTACAGCTGAATTTTTTTTAAAGACTTTATTTATTTATTCATGAGAGATACACATGCACACAGAGGCAGAGACACAGACAGAGGGAGGAGCAGACTGCCTACAGAGCCTGATGCGGGACTCAATACCAGGACCTCAGGATCATGCTCTGAGCTGAAGGCAGATACTCAACCACTGAGCCATTCAGGCATCCCAACAGCTGAAATATTTATATCAAGTGGAGCAATAGGCCAGATTGGAGTCTGACTCACTGCCTTTGAATTTCTCCTCTCCCCGCGATGGAATTCTGAGAGAGAACTTCCACTTCTGGGTATAATAGGCTGAGATATAGCCCCTTTCCCCTACAGAAAATAAATACTAATGCTTGACATAGTAGGAAACCCAACTGCCTGATGGTGCTACAAAATACATAGAAACAAATGGACTGGTGTGGAATGCATGCTAGCTTAGAGGAGGGAGCCAGAGAATTATACCAATAAACTTATACATCCAAGGCTTTGTGCTTGGAGGCTTTTGGGGGCTCAGTTGCATTCAGAGAGGTAGGTGAGGTGGCATGAAAAAAAAACCTTGTACTCAGTCTGGCCTGGAGAACCAGAAAAGTGAAGCTGGGCAATCATGGGTGCTGAAGAGAATGAAGGGCCCTAAAAAGGGAAAGAGCCATATGAGCATCCTCAAACTGTGCTTACTCAGATCTCTCTAAAACCCCTGAATGACTCAGGCATGGGCCAGATTTAGAGAAGCTAAGATAAAGAGAAAAGATCTGTATTAAGACCAATGCTGCTCCTTAAAAATAAAATTTGCAACTCGAGCCCAGCCAAAGAAATTATCTCCTGAAACAAACTAAGCAACTAAAATTGGGCAAAAATGACAAATTCCAAAACTCTAACTTAACATGCATAATGTTCGGAATATAATCTGAAATTAACTGACTTTCAAAAAACCAAGGAAATGGACCATATTCTCAAGAGGAAACAGCCAATGGAGTCCAACCAAACAATGAACATAACATTGAAACTAGCATAAAAGGATCTTAAAGGACTGTCATAACTATTCTCAATGAAGTAATATAACACATCTTTCTGTAAAAGAACGTCTCAGCAGAAAAACAGAAATAATAAAAAAGAAAAAAATGGAAAAATCCTAAACCAAAATATACAATTTCTAAAATTAAACCAAAAAGTCATAGAATGGACTTAATAGACCAATGGACATGACAGAGGAAAGAATAAGCAAACCTGAAGATACATTAATAGAGGCTATGCAAGATGAAGGAGAAAGGGAAAGAAGATTTAAAAAAGAAATGATCAGAATTATATGGATGTTTTAGATGATATCAAACTAACTATACATACATCTGAAATAACATTGAAGAAGGGAGAATCAAGTTGCAAAAAAATTTTGAAGTAACCAATAATGATAAAGTAACCAAGAAAATCTCAGGTATTCAGAAATTAAAGAGCACAATTGTGAATAATCCTTGGTTCAAAAAAGAAATTACATGAGGAATCAAAATATATTTGAACTGGGTAACAAAAACACAAATATACCAATACTCTTAGGATACAGTAAAGCAATTCTTGCAGGGATTTTATAAGTTTAAAAAGCTATATTAGTAAAGACAGGAGTCAAACTGATGATCTAAACTTGAATCTTTGGGATACCTGAGTAGCTCACACAGTTGAGTGTTGGACTCTTGATTTTGACTCAGGTCATGATCTCGGGGTTATGGAATCAGGCCCTGTGAGAGTCTGCTTGAGATTCTCTCTCCTTCTGCCCCTCCTGCTCACTCTCTCTTTCTCTCTCTCAAATAAATAACTCTTAAAAAAACAAAAAAAAAACTTTACAGCTTTTTAAATAAAAACTTTTCATTAACAATTATTTATTAAATTTTTATTTAAAAAAAATTTTAAACATATCTTAAGAAACTAGAAAAAGAACAAATCAAGCACAAAGTAAGTAGACTGAGATAAAGACAAGAGCAGTTAATAAAATACACTCAAGAAGATATAGAAAACTTCAACAGACATGTATTACCTAAGGAACTTTATAGATATATATGTAAAAGACTCAAAATAATCCACAGAGAAATGAAAATTAGAATAATTGAGTTTAGAAAAATTCAAATTGGCAAAGAAGTCAAACCATCCCTCTTTGCAGGGAGATGATATAGAAAACCAAAAAGACTCCACCCCAAGATTACTAGAACTCATATAAAAATTCAGCCGTGTGGCAGGATACAAAATCAATGCCCAGAAATCAGTGGCATTTCTATAAACTAACAATGAGACTGAAGAAAGAGAAATTAAGGTATCAATCCCATTTACAATTGCACCCCCAAACCATGAGACACCTAAGAATAAATCTAACCAAAGAGGTAAAGGATCTATACTCTAAAAGCTACAGAACACTTCTGAAAGAAATTGAGGAAGACACAAAGAGATGGAAAAATATTCTATGCTCATGGATTGGCAGAATTAATATTGTGAAAATGTCTATGCTACCCAGGGCAATTTACACATTCAACGCAATCCCTATCAAAATACCCTGGACTGGGGCAGCCCAGGTGGCTCAGCGGTTTAGTGCCGCCTTCAGCCCAGGGCCTGATCCTGGAGACCCAGGACAAGTCCCACGTCAGGGTCCCTGCATGGAGCCTGCTTCTCCCTCTGCCTGTGTCTCTGCCTGTGTCTCTGCCTCTCTCTCTCTCTCTGTCTCTCATGAATAAATAAATAAAATCTTAAAAAAAAATACCATGGAATTTTTTCACAGGGTTGGAACAAATAATCTTAAGATTTGTGTGGAATCAGAAAAGACCCCAAATAGCCAGGGGAATACTGAAAAAGAAAACCCGAGCCAGGGGCATCACAGTGCCAGATTTCAAGCTGTACTACAAAGCTGTGATCAGGACAGTGTGGTACTGTCACAAAAACAGACACCTAGATCAATGGAACAGAATAGAGAGAATCCAGAAATGGGCCCTAATATTCGACAAATCAGGAAAGACTATCCGCTGGAAAAAAGGACAGTCTCTTCAAAAAATGGTGCTGGGGAAATTGGATAGCTACATGCAGAAGAATGAAACTAGACCATTCTCTTACACCATGCACAAAAATACACTCAAAATGGATGAAAGATCTAAATGTGAGACAAGAATCCATCAAAATCCTAGAGGAGAACACAGACAACACCCTTTTTGAACTCGGCCACAGCAACTTCTCGCAAGATACATCTATGAAGGCAAAGGAAACAAAAGCAGAAATGAACTATTGGGACTTCATTAAGATAAAAAGCTTCTGCACAGCAAAAGAAACAGTCAACAAAGCTAAAAGACAACCTACAGAATGGGAGAAGATATTTGCAAATGACCTATCAGATAAAGGGCTAGTATCCAAGATCTATAAAGAACTTATTAAACTCAACAGCAAAGACACAAACAATCCAATCATGAAATGGGCAAAAGACATGAACAGAAATTTCACCAAGGAAGACATAGACATGGCCAATAGGCACATGAGAAAATGCTCCGCATCACTTGCCATCAGGGAAATACAAATCAAAACCACAATGAGATACCACCTCACACCAGTGAGAATGGGGCAAATTAACAAGACAGGAAACAACAAATGTTGGAGAGGATGTGGAGAAAGGGGAGTCCTCTTGCACTGTTGGTGGGAATGGGAACTGGTGCAGCCACTTGGGAAAACTGGGTGGAAGTTCCTCCAAGAGTTAAAAATAGAGCTAACCTATAACCCAGCAATTGCACTGCTGGGGATTTACCCCAAAGATACAGACGCAGTGAAACGCCAGGACACCTGCACCCCAATGTTTATAGCAGCAATGTCCACAGTGGCCAAACTGTGGAGGGACCCTCAGTGTCCATCGAAAGATGAATGGATAAAGAAGATGTGGTCTCTGTATACAATGGAATATTATTCAACCATCAGAAAGGATGGATACCCACCATTTGCCTCGACATGGATGGAACTGGAGGGTATTATGCTGAGTGAAGTAAGTCAATCAGAGAAGGACAAACATTATATGGTTTCACTCATACGGGGAATATAAGAAATAGTGAAAGTGATTATAGGGGAAAGGAGGGAAAATAAGTGGGGAAAACTAGAGAGAAGACAAACCAGGAGAGACTCCTAACTGTGGGAAACGAACAAAGGGTTGTGGAAAGGGGTGGGTGGGGGGATAGGGTAGCTGGGTGACAGGCACTGAGGAGGGCACTTGATGGGATGAACACTGGTATTATACTATATGTTGGCAAATTGAATTTAAATTAAAAAAAGTGAAAAAAGAAAACTTGTTGCCAGTTAGAAAGTGGAATTTTAAGAGGCACAATTATAATAATGTTAAATGTCAAATATTTAGGAATAACTTAGGATAAGAGCTTCACACAAAGACCTATAAAACATTATTGAGAGAAATTAAAGAAGACCTAACTGAAAGGTAGAATATGTCATGTTCATGGATTGGAAATCTCGGTATTGTATAGATGTCAGTTCTCCTCAAATTTGACCTATAAATTTAATGAAATTCTTGCGTGTGTAATTTGATAACCTTGATCTGAAATTTATATAAAGGGCCAAGTAAAGCCAGGACGCTGTTGAACAAAGTGAAAGGACAGGCTCTGTTTGATATCAAAACGGACTATAAAGCTATCGTCATTTTTATGATGTGGTACTGAATCAGAGAGAGGCAAATCAGTAGAATGAAATGGAGCGCTTAAAAAACAAACCCAACCATATAGGGACCCTGGATTAATGGCGTAGGGAGCACTGCAGAGCAGTGAGGGAAACTGTAGGCTTGCTAATTATAGGTACCGGAACTGCAGGATATCCCATGGGGTGGCGGGAACACTTGAGCTTACATCACACACATAAAAATCAATCCTAGGGAGATCAGAGGTCTAAATAAGAAAGGAAACATAACAAAGCTTCTAGAAAATAACATGGGAGAAACTCTTTATGTCCAGAAAGATTTCCTAACCAGACAGCAAAACCATGAACCATAATGAAAAAGATTGGTAATTGCGCCTAAATTAAAAGCAAGAATGTCTACCGTCATATGACACTTGGACAGGAAGGAAATGGCAAGCCATGGAGTATGAGAAGCAACCTGGAATACACTGGTAACTGACAAACTGCACCCAGAAGACACAAGGGGTTCTTGCAGATAAATAAAACAGATCATGCAAATTTTAAAATGAAAGGGTTGAGCAGGTAATTCCCAAAAGAAGTTATCCAAGTAGCTAAAATCCATATGAAAGGGTGTTTAACTATATTAGTAATGGGGGGGGACCTAATTCCTAGCACAATGAGATACCACTGTGCACTCACCAGGAAAACAGTTTCTCTGCATGACAGAATGGGTTAATCTCAAAAACATAAAGTTGAAGAAAGAAATCAGATGTACAATGATACATACCGTAAAATTCCATTAATAAAACAACTTCAGGACAGACAATACTGAACTGTAGTATATCAAGATAAACTTAATTCATAAAACTATAAGGAAAATAATGAACTGACAACTACAAGAGTCAGGATGGTAGTATTTTGGGGGTTGGGGGTGGAGGGAAAGGGTGATACTAGGTGATACTAGGTGGGAACCTGAAAGAGGGTTTTGAGGTGCTGGTAATGTTCTCTCTCTTGACCTGGATATGGGTTTTATGTTTGTTTGTTCCATGATGATGTGTTGAGGTGTGTGTGTGCACATGTTGCAGGAGGAGGACTACGCAGCACAGATGGAGGAACAAAAATGGGCCCTTGATCATCATAGAGATGTGAAGTCAGCCCTGGATTGCCCACCTCTGAACTCCTTGTACGCTACAAAGAAACCAACTTCAATCTTATGAAGTCACCAGTGAAGGAATTTTGGTTCCCTGCAGCCAAATCTACTCTTAACTTCTTTCTACAAGGTAAGAGTGAGGTTCAATCCAACTCACACACAACAAATTATTATCTCTTAGGTCACGTGCCTGGTTTTGGGGACAGCATGAGGAATAATGAACTTCAGGACTCTGGGGGATCAAGAACAGGTGAGACACACACGAGGCATTAAGAGAGAAGCATTTAGCCCATTACAATTTGATTTGGGTCACAGTTAATTGTCTAGTTCCTGGAAGAATTTAGATCAGCTGTTAATTTTCCAGGGTAGTCACTCTCCTGCAAGCTTCTCTGGTGCTTTAGAAGGCTGGTCTTAGGGTCACTGCAGAAAAGTAAACGTGTTTTTGTTCAAGTCATCTGTAGGCCAACTCTTTGCTTAAAATGGGCTTCTCAGGCCTTTCCCACTCTCCTTGGGTCCGAAGCACAATCAGACAAGGACCGTGAAACGTTTACTTTTCAGAACTGAGCTTCGTTTAGCTTCATGTGTGGGGCCCAGGGTCTCGAGAGCACTGAGCAGAAAACAGGGATAGGTTACACCCATTGCCAGAATCAGATTGAGCCCAGCTTATTTTAAAGTGAGCTATGAAGCAAATCAAAGTTGTTTTTAAATACATGAATCCAATAAGCCAGTTGGACCTGGGACTAAACCTGTATCTTTTCTGGAATTATTCAACCAGAAAATCAAAATATTCCCTAAACTGAATCTGAATTGAATTGCACTGTTATTTCATTTGGTTCAAGTCCCTGGATTGTGGTAGGGAGGGAAGGGCCGCGCTTGTGCGGGAGGAGCTGAAGAGTGGGAGCCTCCGTGGGTGGCACAGCTTCCATGAGCCTGTTGTGTTTGGAATGTAAAACAAAACCCCGTTAGGTATCCGACACGCGGGAGCGCTGGCTGCATGATAGCAATTCAGCCATCAAAGGAGAAGATGACCTATATTTGCCTGTATAGACGGCGCCTTCGCCGTTTAATCAGAGCTGGAGGAATCAGCTGCGGTCCAGGGAAGACAGCGGAGTTTGGACCCCATCCTTAATGCTCCCAGAGATGGGCAGCCTACCTGACAGGTATGATTTATTACGCAGAGAATGCAATGTTTTCTTCTTGAAATCCACTCCTCAGGCACAGCAGAAGAGTGTTGCGCTGTTCCAGGGCTCACAGTAGCTGTGGCGTGTGATCAAGGGAAGGTGGCACCAGCACAGACGCTGGGCTGGGAACGCAGTGCATTGTAATGCAAATGGATTCAGTCCCTCTCCTGGAATGCGGAGCTTTTCAAAGCGGCACAAGAGGAGGAAACAAATGGGTGCTAAAAGTGAAATATAGAAATAAAGCAAAGCAGTGTCACAGCATTTTGTCTCTGGGAACCTCACAGTTTCCCCGACAGCCGAAATAACTGACTCCTGCTGGGCCAGGGCTTTGGGGAAGGAGCCCAATGGGCAGGCAGAAAACAGAGTGAAAAGCTGGCTGGGCCGGGAGTGATGAGCTCCCAGTGATGTCAGCAGAGGGATGGTTCCGAACATCTGCCATTTATGGATGGGTCCATTTTGATCACATCTTACACCGTGTTAGGCACTGGGAAAGTGACTAGAGAAGAAAGAATATGTCCCAAAGTGTGTCCTTTTAGGGGGGATGCCAGACAGGAGCGGTTGCGGATTTGAATGTGCAGCCCCTTGAGTTTTCCCAGCTTTATCCCTGGCTCGGAGACTGCTGAGATTGATTAGCAGACAGACAGGCGCTGAAGGAGAGAATTAGTATGACTCGGGCCAAAAGGCCCTGTTCTCATCACCCTTTGTGGTTCCACAGATAGAACAAGGCAAGGAGGGAGTCATCATATGGCTCCCGGTTAAAACCCCTTGCGTTTGATGCTCTCGGGATCAAGCCTAAACCGCTTAGCCTTGACTTCGAAGGCCGCCCACATCTCCAGCCGGGCCACACTCTGTCTCCTGGCCACAACACCAGCATCCTCCGCTTTTCTCACTTGCCCTGCTCCTGTGTATGCCGGGGTCTCTGTCCATGTTCTTCTCTCTCTCTAGAATTCTGACTTTTGCGTGGCCAAATCTCCCCTGTCCTTAGGACTAGCCTTGACTGTCACTTTGCTGTGAGGTATTTCATGGGTGTTTTCCCCACCTGTTCCTGATCAAGTCTCTGCCCGCGCGGCCCACTGCCCCTTTTACGTTACCTTCTTAGTGCTTACCGACAGTTATAAGAATATTCATCTAATCATTTGCAAACCCTCTCTCCTGCTGGATTGCAATCCTTGTTAGTTGAGAGATTACATCTGTTTTTACTTACGGCCGTATCCTAGCCTCTAGCACAGTGTCTGGCTCATAACTGTGACAGTGGCTCACACCAGGTACATTGGGCTCATATTTCCTGGATACTTTCCACCTTCTGAATGCATTAACTTAATTACTGTTCACAATCACCTATGAAATAAGTGCAATTGATATATTTGCTTTGCAAATGGGAGTTTGGGGAATAGAGAAGTTAAACAACTTGCCCAAGGAGACCCAGCCAGTAAATAAGTATGGGAGCAAGAATTTAAACCCAGATGGTGGAACTCCCAAAGTCTGTGGTCCTAGCAGCTACCCTGCAGTGGCTCAAGAAAGATTTGTGAAACGAATGAGTTTATAATCGTAGGCATGAAACTGGGCTGGCATAATGTTTACAAAAGTAACTGACCAATGCAAGTAAAGGTGTGAGGGGTGTTTTCTCCGCCCTTTACATAAGCTAACACTTATTGAATGCTCAGCACAGGCACATTCCTTTGTCTTGCCCATAAGTAAATCGTGGCTTAGGGAGTTTAACAACAGGTCATATGGCTAAAGGGTAAAAGTTGTGGATTCCAAGCTCTTTTAAACACTGTGTTATGCTGCCTCCCACATCAAGTCGAGAATGACAGATGCTGCGGTAAGAAGAAAGAGGAAGCGCCACGCTTGAGGACCTTGGTCACCTGCACCCAGGCACAGGCAAAGCCCTTCCAAGTGAAAAAGCGAAGTGCTGGGGCTTAATCCTTTCTCCTCTTCCTTGACAGATCCACCCCAAGTCAAGGTGAGACAATGGCCGCTGAAGATGAAGACAGCTGGAATATTGCCCTGGCAGGTAAAGAATCTCATCCTCCACGCGTGGCATCGCAGACCAGGAGACTCCTGGTTAGGATGTATCATCCCCTCCCCTTGCTAGGTCGCACCTCCTTCCCCAAATCCAGACCACACCCCTCTTCTCTCAAGTGTTCATCGGGGCTGCCCTAGCTTCCGGCGCCAATTCCAGCACTCGGATGAAGACATGGAGGAGCAGCAGTCAGCCCCCCGTGGAGGGAGAGGAGCCCCCCTGGTTGGCAGAACTGGTCTCCGCGGGCAGGCGGGTTCTGACTGTGGGCACTGGACGGAGGATTCGTTCGTTCAGCAAATATGAACTGGGCGCCTGTGACATGGCAGGTGTGGCGCAGAGTGCCAGGATGTAACAGTGAACAGCACATTCTGTGCCACCGTGAACACACCCGCTCCCCCGGCAAATAGCAAACTGAAACTAAAGCGATGAATCGCACGGTTGATTCTAGAATTCTGGGACAAGGTAATATGAATTTGTCACCAAGAGATACCTTCTCTGCTCTCTTCGGTTCTCCACTAGCCCAGTCCTCCCTCCGGTGCCCAGTTATGGAAAAGCAAGCTCACAGCTGATAACCAGAGAGATTAAATCCTTCATCTTCTAAATGCAAGGAGATGCACCTTCTGGGACCAGACTTCCAATCTGCACCAAGCAGAAAATGAAGCACAAGTGGCTTAGTGGGTTTTGCCACCATGGCAGATGGTAAAACAGGACTGGGGAAAAAGAGAAGAGGAGCTCTTGGGGAAAGTCAAGAAGGCAGGAGAACTATACCCCTCCAAATGTTTCTGCCTCTCTGGGTGATTTCCAGAGAATATTCTTTACAGTCCAGGGGTGACTGTGAACATGAGATCTGGCACCTGCTTCTCAGCTGGTACTTCCTAAGCAGCAGCTCTGTGGGGAAATGGGCAAAGCAGCAGAGGTGGCAGGGTGGCAAGGGGAGAAAGAAGCATGGCGAAGCTTGGTCCCCAACCTCCTCCTGCAAGCCAGAGCTGGTGTGGCAGATTCACGTGGGCCTGCAGTGGGTGGGGAGGTGATCAGGACATGGGCCAGTGACTCGGGCAGCACTAAGGATGCTCAAGAGGGCAAAGGCCAATACAGAGAGCATAGCAAAGGCTACTGGTAACTTCTATGCCTCCAGTTCCAGGAGAATGGGGAAGGAGTCCCCAGAGAGACAGCCCAACTAGACGCCTCCCCTGTCTCTCTGCTTTGTATGATGTGAGAGCTCTAGAACCTTGCAATCAAGAAGCATGCATACGTGTGTTTGTGGGGAGGGGTATAACCCCTGAATTGGAAATAGTACCTAAGTTTGGGCAGAGTGTAGATCTAACTCAATACCCGGGCAAGACATTTACAAGGGACTGAGATGCTACAGGTTGAATATAGTGCCTTAGGCAAAATTTAATTTTCTCTTTGCCAAACTGAAGCATGAGAGCTTGTCTGAGCCTATCCTTTCCTGCCCTAGAAGCCAGGATCTGCCCCCCCACCAGGGACCAGTTCCCTCCCTCTCTGCTGGCCCTGGCCTGGGCCACTATGTGTCCAGTGTTGGTCACCTGTAGATACCCCCAGTATAGCAAGATGGCCCAAGACTTTGGGTCTCTGGCTTCAAAATCACCACAGTGTCTACATGTGATAGAGGCAGAAGGCACGAGAAGAAGTGAATGAGCTGAACTCTTAGAAGCAGTTGATGCACTGAAGCCTTCAGATCCAAAAATGCTGCTGGTCACAGAATTTGTTGAATTTTTTTTTTTACCATAGATACTCCAGAATGCAGGGGCAGCCCAGGTGGCTCAGTGGTTTAGCGCCACCTTCAGCTCAGGGCCTGATCCTGGAGACCTAGGATCGAGTCCCACGTCGGGCTCCCTGCATGGAGCCTGCTTCTCCCTCTGCCTGGGTCTCTGCCTCTCTTTCTCTCTCTCTCTCTTTCTCTCTCTCTCTCTCTCTCTCTGTGTGTCTCTCATGAAAAAATAAATAAAATCTTTAAAAAAATAAAAAGTAATAAAAAAATTTTAAAAAGATACTCCAGAATGCAATAAGAGCTCTCCTCTGCTTAAGAGAATCTCACATTTCTGATTTTCCTGAGGAGACTAAAGGAATAAAATGACTCTCTCAGGGTGCCCACCAACCCAGCAGAGCACAGCCTGGTAATTAAATTACCTAAGACCTTTGCTTCAGGGTTGCAAAGTACTCTCACAAAATGCCGACAGGCTCCTCAAAGGCCAGATCCAATAAAACGGAGGGATGGAAACAAAGCTTCACTGTCCCTTTGTTTCCAGGTGTATCAGGGCTGAGAGGTACAAGCGTGGTTTGCAAGAGGGAGAAGAGGTGGAGAGGGGTAAAGGGGGGAAGGCAGAGAGGAGACGTGAAGGCATATAAAGGTAGGAAAGAAAAAAAAACAATGCATAATATGAGCCATAATTATGGAATCTGGTTTTCCCAATCCAAGCTGTGGCCCAGTTTTCTGCCTATAATGGAACAATAGCAATAATGACATTATTTATTTATCCTGGAGAAACAAAACTATAAATAGCCTGACTCTCCATCAGTAGGAGGCTGGTTGAGATGATTACAATGGCATTATATTCTGCCCTGATTATATCATTAACAGGCTGTTTAGGAGAACATGTGGCTCTTCAAAAGAGTCAGTTTATTGGTAATATTGACCTAAGAGACATCTGTGAAAGCAGAATGATCCCATTTTTGTGAAACAACATCAACATGTACTCAGGGGTAAATAGAGCCCCTGACATTATGTATGTGTCGGTGAGAGTAGGGAGGAAGGTGAGAGATTACCCACAAAACTTAGCCATGGATACTTCTGGAAGGGTGGAGGAGGTACTAGAAGAGAAGGAGGAGGAAATTGGTAAGGTTTCCTTTGCACAGTGCTATATGTGTGACTCATCACCATGAGCCCACCTTACCGGCATCTGAGGTGAGAAGAGAGATAAGGAGGGTTTGAAACAGGCAACTGCTTGGCATCCGGGCCACAGAATAGTACTACGTGGTACCAGCCACTGTGAGTGTTTCAAATGCTCGTGTGCATCTCACGACGACCCTTTTTTTTTTTTTTTTTTTACAAATGCTTGGTTTATGTATACAATGGAATATTCCTCAGCCATTAGAAATGACAAATACCCACCATTTGCTTCAACGTGGATGGAACTGGAGGGTATTATGCTGAGTGAAGTAAGTCAGTCGGAGAAGGACAAACATTATATGTTCTCACTCATTTGGGGAATATAAATAATAGTGAAAGGGAATATAAGGGAAGGGAGAAGAAATGTGTGGGAAATATCAGAAAGGGAGACAGAACGTAAAGACTGCTAACTCTGGGAAACGAACTAGGGGTGGTGTAAGGGGAGGAGGGCGGGGGTGGGAGTGATTGGATGACGGGCACTGCGGGTTATTCCGTATGTTGGTAAATTGAACACCAATAAAAAAAAAAAGTCAAAAAAAATACAAAAAACAAAACAAAACAAAAAACAAATGCTTGGTAAGTCACACTATTGCAAGGGTGAGGCCGACGGCCGATTTTGCATTTGGGCCTGGCCTTCCAGGGAAGCCCTGGAGAAGGGGTCAGCCGGAGGGAAGAGGCCACAGGCTGCTGAGCAGATGACAAGGACGAGCAATTCCTCTCTGTGCCCAGTGGCGGTGCGGGGAGGGTGGCGGCTGTGAGCCACGTCCAGGCGGAGAAGCGCGCCCCTAGCACATCAGCGTAGCAAACTTTACTACCTCAGTCCTCACGGCAGGGCTCGGCCGAGCGAGCTGCTATTACCCATCAGCTTCTACACAGCATTTCCCCGGGAACGGGCGGTTTGGAACATTTTATGTCTGGAAGCATTTTATCATTGAGAGGCCTTAGGCAAGACGCAGTAAAACTGCGGGCCTCCGTGTCTGTTCCCGCGGGCCCCCAATTAAGGGCACCCCGGTCCAGCCGGCCCTCGGGAGAGGAAGTCAGGTCTTATTAACATGGGCTTTTGCGACCATTTAGCATAAGCCTCGCTCAAGTTTGCCTCTGCAACATCTGTACTTAAAAGGTTTGCCAGGTTTCTTGATGAATAAGGAAAACAGACAAGAGACAATGGGAAACGTTTAACCTACTTGAGGGATTTAAGTGAATTTTTGTTTTACTTACAAAGAACTGAAACAAGGTGTCTGCCTAAAAGTGCCAGCGCCCAAATAGTTATTATTAATGGCAAAAGCAGATTCAGCAAGATTTCTAGGTCATCACTTTTTTAGAAGTAGCTAAGCAACTCTATCCACTTGAAAGCCTGGTCTCTCTCTCCAGCAACGGCATTTCCCGAAACGACTAGAGGCCTCCAAACAGAATTGATGAGGTCTCCACAGAGCATCTCTGACACCGAAACGCTGACTGTAGCAGGTGCACCAATCTATCTTGGCGGTTGATTCACTTCTGTTGGATGTTGGCCCAAAAAGTTGCCAGACAGAAACTTGATTTCCGTCTCCACGGGCTTGAGCAGGGGCCAGCCACGTGCCACCTCGGGAAGAGGATTGTCCCCTCCTCCTCCTCTCCAAGGACACATCTGCTTGTGCTTCCCCTCCTACCACCCTCTGCGTTTTCAAAATGACAAGTGGCCCTGCCTTTCCACTGTTCCTGGCTCCGTTCCTCGTCCCCCAGGTTGTTCCTGTCTCCTCTCAAAGTTCCCGCTCCATCTCGTCCTCTGGAGATGCGCACCCGGAGACAGCCGTCCCGCTCGGCGGCCTCGTGCGCTCAGCCCTACTCACTACTTCCCTGTCTTCTGTCCCCACTGCCTGCTGATCTCCCAAAGGTCACCAGTGACATTCTATCAGCAAACGCAGTGACCTTTTCTCTGTCTTCATCCTGCTTGACCTTTCCGAGTGTCTCACACCACGGCCCATCTTCTGTCTGCCTCTTTGGAAAATCTATTTTTTTTTTTACTTCATGTCTCCTACTCTGTCCCTACTTCTGCTTGTTGCTTTTGTTCTCTTTGCTTCTTTGCTCCTGTCTCTTCGCCCTTATTCCTATATGCAGAAAAGTTTTTCAGATTCTCTTTCTTCGTTGGGTTGGGGACTGTGTCTCACTCTCTCCCATAGAAGTGCATCTCTCTGGGTAGGAGGCGCCTGGGGGGCACAGTTGGTTAAGTGTCTGACCCTTGGTTTCAGCTTAGGTAATGATCTCAGGGTCCTGGGATCAAGCCCCACATTGGGCTCCCTGCTCAGTGCAGAGTCTGCTTGAGATTCTCTCTCCCTCTGCCCCTTCCCACTGCCCACCACCCAAATAAATATTGAAAAGAAATAAATGCATCTTGGTGGGTGACTTCCAAAGCTACATCCAAAATCAAGTCTCGCTTTTCCACCCAAAATCTTAGCCTGCTCTTCTGTCTGGCAACAACACTGCCTTCCTGCTCAGGAAGTGGGATGCCTGCCCATCCCAATAGTAAGGAAAACCCTGTTGGTTGTGACACTGAAATGTCTATGGCAAAGTTGCTTTTGTCATTTTTTCACTAAGTGACTTTGGATCAACTCAATTCTGAGCCTGTCTCTGAATCCTTGCTACGTAGATTATGGCAAACGCACTGCAGCAACCCAAAGCACAGAGACTCTGGTACTCTGGATGCCACCAGCTGTTGCTACAGTTCTCACAGGTGATTCGTGCTCTTCCTGGCAGTGATGCTTTACAAAGACACCAAGTGCAGTGGATTGATAGACATTGGGCCATTGCTTCTTAGGAAAATTCAGGATTAGGTTTCTATGAAGCCCTAATCACATTTTCATCAACTGATCGATACATAACTTTGTGTTATTTTTGTTTCTACCTTAAAACACCTTATTTAGCATACACTGTGGATTCATTAACATTGAACTCCCAGCCAACGGCACTATGACTCATGCCTGAATGAAGCTTATTCTAATGCGTGTATTTTTTCCATTAGGCCCTTGACAGGCTTCTTGTACTAGGAACACCAGAAAGCACTCAACATTACACTTAGGGGCCATTTTAAACAGCAAAGTCACCACAAAAAAGGAAAAGGAGTCACAAAAACGTAGCACTCTTAAGTAGACTGCCAAAAAGACCGGTGCATACAGTCTGAGACCTGAAACAGAACAGAGCACCGTCTTGCTCCACCTCGGCTGGGAACACGGGTGTCAGACAAAAATTTTTCACCGCTCTGTGCACATCTCTGAATATCAGCAAATACACTCTAAGTATTGATTTGGGGGATTACAAATACATTTTAGCAAGCAGGTGAATTTGCAAACACAGAATCTGCCAATGCTAATGCTCCTGAGAGACATTTCTGCCCCGACCTCAGCCTTTCCATGCCCACAATGCACTTGCCATCCCGTGTGCCTGGAGCTTCTGGCTGACAGGAATTCTCTTTACATTTCCCCCTCCCTACCAGCTCCACTCTCTGAATAGGATCCTCCCTGGTTGCCACGGTACAAACATATCATCAGAAACAAACCACTTAATCTCTTCCATGTTCAGTATCTAAAATTCTAAAATGGGCTGATGGTGCTTAACCTACTTGCTTTATAGGATTTTTGTGAAGATCATGGAAGGTAGTAGTTCTCAAATTTTTATGTGCATAAGAATCACTGGAGGAGTAGACCAAAAAAGGGAAGAGAGAGCACTTGTTTAAAAATCCAGGTTTCTGGGACCCAATCTCAAATTTTCTGACTCAGTAGACTGCAGACAACCCTAGGGATTTACTCTTAACAATCTCTGTTTCTTGGATGACCCTTTGAGAAACACTGGTATAAGTCAACAGTTGCGAAGGCACTTCATAAAGCAGAATGCATGCCACCTTTTTCCATCTGCAAACAGCAGCTGGATGCCTGGTATGTGCTGCTCAGTGGCAACTGAGGGAATATAACAGTGAAGGAAACAGAAAAACAAACTCCAATAGGAAGAGAGAAAGGGAGGTTAGTATGTTTTTGTTGTTGATGTTGTTTTTTCCCAAGAACACCACAAAAATAAGCCAAACTTCTATGAAGAAAAACGTAGGCAAGCACAGAGATCCAGAAATAAGTGCACCACCATGCCTCAAAATCAAATTCAACTGCTCTGTCTGCTGTCTGCCTTCTGCCTATTTGTATGCACCTCCTATCTCCTGGCAGGCTGTGCTCTCCTTGACAACAGGAGTCAACAGTTTGTGCCTCCAAAGACCACACTGTGGGTCTTGTACTGTGCATTGTTGGTGGGTATTTGAATGGATAATCTCTTTACACATATGTCAGATGAAAAAAGCCCCATTGGATGCAGTTAAACAAATAGCCAATTAAAAAAAATAGTCCATTACTACTTATTTGTTAACCAATTTATGGGTGGGGAGAGCCACTGACTTCTCTAGGAGGAGGATAGGGAAAGGGAATCAAGAAGGTAAGACACCCATATTAAAGCACCTGCTGCCTGCCAGCCATTGTGCTCTCACTTTTGTAGACAGAAACTCCGTGACCTATCTTTTAGCTTCAAGGCAAGAGGCCTCACGAAGCATCTCAGAGGACCAGAGGTGTCTTCTGCCTGACAGGTGACCAGACCTGTCTGGTCCACAGATTTTGCACCAGGAGAACTCAACCTATCCTGTGCCCCATGGGCTCTTTTGGCATTCTGGTGAAATCTATTGACGCCTTCTCACAATCATGTTTGTTTGTTTGTTTTAAAGATTTTATTTATTCATGGGAGAGAGAGAGAGAGAGAGAGAGAGAGAGAGAATGGCAAAGACACAGGCAGAGGGATAAGCAAGCTCCATGCAGGGAGCCTGACACGGAACTTGATCCCAGGTCTCCAGGATCTCCCTGGGCTGAAGGCGGCGCTAAACGGCTGGGCCACCCAGGCTGCCCAACAATCATGTTTTTAAACATTTAAGATTAACATGCATAGCATTCCCAAGGAAACCATGATATTGAAATATAGTTAGCAAAGTATTTTTAGAAAGCTATATATGAAAAAAACAGAAAGCTATCTATGATATGGCAATATATATGCTTCTGTATTATTGCATTCATTAATAAGACTAAGTAGCAAATCTAGTAATTGTCATAACTTCACAGGAATAAAAACATGAATAATATAAACATCTGTGATATGACATGAAAATATATGGGCTTTCTCTTGGAGCCATAGTTATAGGTACTGCTGAAGTCATAGGTGATTTGTTGCCTACATTTACAATTGGAGAAATTTTAATTCGTAGCTAGACATTAATGAGAATTAAGATGCAGTTTCCTTCTGCTCAAGTTCATGGACTCCCTTAATTGCATTCAGGGACCTGCTGTGCCCTAAGTTTAGAATCTCTGCTCTAGATGGAAGCACTTGAGTAAATGAGCAATTCAGCTTCAGAGAGCCTCCTTTTTGCTCTTTATGAAGCTACGTAGCTCTACAATCTACCTCTGCTGTGTAATTCAATTTTTACTCACTGCTAGTCAAGAAAATCTTTAGAAAGTCAAACTGAAATCTATTTCCCTTGAGCCTTCTTTGTTTTATTGTCCCCTGAGTGCACTGCCCTTGGGTCTTCAATTTTCCACTTGAGATCAAAATTAACAACTATTAACTGACTTAGTTTTATTTCTTTTTAAAGACTTCACGGTGGGGAACAATCTTATATATTAAACAAGTAAAAATGTGTTCAATGTAGAAAAAATAAGCAATCAACAAAAAGAAGAAAATAAATGCCATACACAGTCTCACCCTCTGGACATAAATTCTATTAATATTTTGATTTAGCCTTTGAGACTTACAGAAACATGTTTGTATATAGAGGAAAATATTCAAACACCTCTTTTTTAAACAAAAATGGGATCACATTGTACATACTCTCTTGTAATCTATTTCTCACACTTAATATGTAATAGTCATCTTTAATGGCAAAAATCTTCCACGCCATTATTTTCAGTGTCAACAGGGCTAAATTTATAATTGTTACATAATTTAACAAATCTCTCTCTTAGAATTTTAAGCTGTTTCAATTTTTTCATACTTAAAATAATACTTAATGGGAAGTATTTCATTTGCTAACTATCTACTACTTGAATGATTCTTTCTTTCCTCAAACAAAGAAGAGGACATGTCCCCAGTCTCAGAATTACTGGGAAGATTAAATGAGATAAAGCAGGTAAAGTGCATGGAACGGGGTCACGAACACAGTAAATAGGCAGTAGGCATCAGCTGTAACCTAATTTTTTTTATTAATCCATATGATAAATTCCTAAGTGTAGAATTTCTAGGTAAAAACTGCACCCAAATTTGAAATGAGTTACTAAATCGTGATCCAGAAAGATCGTTTCCCAGCACCAGGGACTAGAAGAGTCTATTTCTCTTAGCATTGTTCCCTTTTAAATCTTTTCTGTTATGCTATATCTTCGGCATTACCACTAGGGGAGTTGAACACTTCATGTGCATTTATTGGACATTCGAATTTCTTTTAAAATTTATTTCCCCTTTATTTTTCTTTTGTCATAGGTTATAAATGTTTTTCCAGATTTTATAATTTTCTTTTTAGTTTTATTTACAGTATCTTTTGTATGGAGAAGATTTAGTAATAATTTATTGTAGCCAGTCCTATCTCCTCCCTCCCCATCTCTTTGGTGAGTTCCTTCTTCAGAATTACATTTGGAAAGACCAGCTCTGTCCTCGGTTTACAATACATTAACTATGCTTTCTTTAAGCACTTTCAGCTCATCTGGAAATTACTTTAATAAGATAATGTAAGGGAGAGAATTAACCTAGAAAAATATAATAGTTATCCTGTTGTATCAAGACAATTACTGAATGTGTGGATCTTTTTCAACAAAGAGATGGTTCAAGAATTTGTGCTAATCCTGTGTAAAGTACATTTCAAAGATGTACATTTGAAGATGTTTTATTCTATTTCTTAGTTCACAGTGGTATAGAGGAGTAATTACATTAAATAGGCTAACATTAATTAATCTTTCCTACAAATCTAGTTGACAATTTCCACCGAACGCCTAAATGTATCTCATCATTTTCCTTCTCTTTTCTCCTAATCACCTTTACATCTCTAGCTCTGTCCTATGATTCCACTGACGTGATCAAGGAGACTGAAGAAAGAATTACATAAAAACTAAAACAGTGAAGCTCACTTGGCCGCTCTCACTAATAACACTGATTTTTTTCATAACACATCAAAATATAGCCCTTATGTGAACTTGTGTAGCGATGATTACCTCCTCAAGAACAGAGCTGTGCCACTGAGTTCTTTTGCATTTTGTATATATTTTCTAATTTGGAGATAAGGAAAGCAATGATACCACCCCCCACTCCACCACCATCACCTCCCTTGCCCCCACCAAGTGTTTGACAGGATTTTACTTTTTGTCCCTGCCACCTGGGGTAATACTCAGTTTAGTCCAACCAGAATTATTTCACACTTGCTATGTATTGCATACCAGCTCAGTTGAGATTGTTTTTTTTTTTTAATTTATTTATTCATAGAGGCACAGAGAGAGAGAGAGGCAGAGACACAGGCAGAGGGAGAAGCAGGCTCCATGCAGGGAGCCCGATGTGGGACTCGATCCCGGGTCTCCAGGATCACACTCCAGGCTGCAGGCGGCACTAAACCACTGTGCCATCGGGGCTGCCCATTGAGATTGTTTTTAAAGATTTACCCACATAGTAGTTCCTGTTGTCCCACATGAAGTCAGACTGCTCTTGGGTGGGAGAATGAATGACAGCAAGGCTGGAACAAAGAGCTTGGTCAAAGAGACCAAGAGTATCTCCTAAAGAAATTTTATTGCCCAAGAAGACATCTAGGATGTCGAAAGATCACAGCAGAAGGTGCCGGGGTGGCTCAGTAGTTGATCGTCTGCCTTTGGCTCAGGTCATGATCCTGGGGTCCTGGGATTAAGTCCTGTGTCAGGCTCCCCTCAGGGAGCCTGCCTCTCCCTCTGCCTGTGTCTCTGCCTTTCTCTCTGTGTCTCTCATGAATAAATAAAATAATATCTTAAGAAAAAAAAAGATCGTAGCAGGAGAAAGTATAGATTCCTACATTCCCAACTGAAATCCACTATCCTCACCATCCCAGAACTGAAGCGAAGGATGAAAGAAATGTCCTGCTGCCCCCAAGGTCTTTTGAAAGGCACCTTGGGAGTGCTCCATCTGCTTCTATTGTATGTACTCTGTTTCTCTGCATTTCATGTGTCTTCTATCCAAAAAGTTCACCTATAAACAACAGGGTCATTTCAACTGAGTTCCTTCCATTACAAACAGAGCTGAGCTCTTTAGAATTCTGTCCATTTATTAGTCATCTATCTGCTCATGACATCTAAGCCATGTATCACAGAGCCGAACTTTCAGGGGAGGAGTGGAGGGCTATTGAGGGAACCTAATGCTTCTCTCTTCCCTGACTCCAGCTGGCTTTCCTATAAATAAGATGAAGAGCAAGAGTAATTCCATGTCACCCCCCCTTCTCATAGAAATAAATTTGTTCTCATTTCTCAGCTATGACTGAACTCAGTATCCAGAATGTACCCAAAGTCTCCAAATCCTATGTTCTACCTTCAACAATTGACCATCTCTCCCACTGCCCTAACCCTCACTAGAGGGTGCCACGTTCAGACAGAAAGGGGCTCTCCAACTCCGGAGGTGTTTATTACTGGGTCCAACCAGGGCCAGAAGGAAACTTCCAAAGCAGTAGATCAATCTACAACACAGGAGGAGCCCGCGACAGCTGGAGAATCAGTGATACACTCTAATATCCCCAGCTCTCTTCTCCTAACTTAGCCTTCTCTCAAGTGTTGGCTCTAAGAGGGGCTCAGGAATGCATCCCGGTTGGAAGTCAGGAGGGGCTAGAGGCACGTTTAAAACTGCCTTTGTTAAAACTAAGAAAATGTGCACTTGTACATATTCCAAACTGGAGAGTGGCAGGGGGGACTCAGTGAGCAGCTCAGCCTTTCCTTGTCTCCCACTCACTGCTTCTCTAAAACACCTCTCCTCCACCCTCCACGGCCCAGATCATCTCTGGTGTGCAAGCAGCCTTCATGGGGTTACTTCTTGGTCTCCTCCCCTCGAGTCAGAGAGGTCTCTGCTCAGTCATCTGAACTGGAATCGACATTATCCTTCTGGAAAAGGAAGAATGCGTTTATGTTCTCAGCTCTCCTCCCTTCTGAGGATTTCCTTGGTCTCCCTTATGCCCAGGTCCTACTTTCACAGGTCCAGCTGTGCCCCCACCTCTTGCAGGAATCATTCTTGGCATGTTGAAATCCTGAAACCCGAGAGCCCCATTACCTGGACTGATTATTCTGGCGCCACATGAGAAGAGACCCCATAACTCCTCAGCCCCATGTTCCCTTGCCCTCTGTCTTGCTATCTGAAGAGTATACATGGTTCCTTGACCTAGCGAAGTCTGCAAAATCTCGAAACCAAACTTAGAATCTCTTCTTTCCCTTGAGACCTCAACTCCAGGGTAGACCAGAAATCAAATAATGTACCACAAAGTCCAGCAAATGCCAACAGTAACCAAGATCCCAGGACCAGCAAACTATTAAATTTTTCTAAACACACGCACACACACACACACACACACACACACACACACACACAATACAGGGCCTGGTCTATTCTTTTCCTCATCCTTCTAGTCCCTAATCCCCAGCTGATCCTCCACTGCTTTTACTGAAAGCCCAGTCTCTACTGATAACTACTTTCCACTTTGTTTTTGCCATTTAAGGCCATGACTTAACACTTCCCCTAGATCATAACAAGACTGCGATGGGCATAGCCCACATCCAGTTCTCCTGGCGCCTCCCCCATGCTCCCTGCCTTGTGAATGGTGTGGACTGGTATGAATGAGCAGATTAATGAATGATTACCAATGACTTTCTTTTGAAAATTGTACCTGCTTTAAAATATGTCTGGCTTAAAACCAGTGCTTGTTTTGTCTCCCACATCTGTGGTCTCGGTGTCCAGAGGACAGGGATTGTCAGAGTAATTGGTTTTGCACCACAGAGCATGCAAAAAGAGGCCTAATTGATGATGACATTTCAGTGGCCAACAACTCTTGAAGTCAGGAAGGGTTTTATTTTTAGCATCATCTTTATGTTTAATGAAACGTTCAATCCTCCTCCTTCAGAGTTTTATTTTCTCATTTCCCCAAACTGCATTTTCAGTTTCAACATGTTGCTTGTCTCATGGTGACAGTTTCAGGCATTTTCCCAAACGCTAATGATACAAAGGATGAATGATAACATGGGTAAATTGCTGTGGAGCCATGCTTTTGAAAAGATAAAAAGAACAAGAAATGGGACTTCTCCAGCTTCTGTTCAATTTCAATGACACATTTCTTATTAGCTGCTTTTGTTTTTACTCTGTGGGTATTTAAATTTTAGCAAACTGAATAGTTTCTCCCAGAGAACTACCAATTGAACATTTTTCAGCAATGGCAAATAGCATTTTTCTCTTATGAAGCAGATTACAATATTGCTCCAGAATAACTGAAAACACCCTTGACTTGTTGACTTGGTTCCCGAAGTGGCTTTTACTTACAGAGGACATGGACAAACAAGAGTGTTTGGAGGGGGCTCCATTCTTAGTCCTAGATGACATTTCCAGTGTCTTTATGCCCACCCCATCCTCCTTTCATCATAGCCCTATCAGAGTACATTTTCTAGGATGCATATCTGATCACATCACTCCCCTCCCAACCCGCTGTAATGGTTCTCCTTTGCCTTCAGTATGAAAGCCAAACATCTAGGTCTGCGGGCTCAACTACAACAAGTACTTTAGGTTCCAGCCATACTAAATTAATTTCTATTATTGTTCCCAAGGTGTTCTGTCTTCTTCCTGGCTGTCAGAACATATATACGTGCTCCCACTGTCTAGAACCTTGAATAAGTTGTCCTCTGTTCCACTGTCCCCAGATGGTGTCACTTAGGCCAAGTCCATAAACTATGACTTAATCTCTAATCCAGCTACAGTTCCACCCGCACCCCGCCCGGGATGTAATTAACCAGCTAACATAGAATTTCCTGGTCAATAGTAGGAAATTTACTAATAGACCCCTTCCACTCCCAACAGGAGGGCAATCTTGCCTCAACAATGTACTTCTTGCAATAGATTCCTTTCTTCATTTTTTTTTTCTTAAATTTTTATTTATTTATGATAGTCACAGAGAGAGAGAGAGAAAGAGAGGCAGAGACACAGGCAGAGGGAGAAGCAGGCTCCATGCACCGGGAGCCCGACGTGGGACTCAATCCCAGGTCTCCAGGATCGCGCCCTGGGCCAAAGGCAGGCGCCAAACTGCTGCGCCACCCAGGGATCCCCTTCATTTTTTTTTTTTTTTTAAATGCCCCATCGCTTGCTGCTGCTGCCTTCACAAAAAAAAAAAAAAAAAAAGCCTTTCTTTTGTTTGGCTCGGCAAAGCTCCTGCTACTTTTTAGCTAGATGGGGTGCTACTTGATTTATGCCTTGTTTAATAAAGCCATTTAGATCTTCAAATTTACTCAGTTGAATCTTTGTATTTTCAACAAGACTATCTATGTGCCTTCCCAGCCCTCACCCAGCTCACCCCAAATTCCCTTAAGGCCTGTTCATTGCTTAAAACTTGACTCTGATGTCCCTTCAACCAGGCCGACTTCTCCCACTCGCTGCTAGGCTAGCGGCACCTCTGTGTGATCCTGCAGTTCCATGTACCTCCCGTACCTCCCGCCCCAGAACACTGTATTGTCATTACCTTTTTTTTTTCCTTTTTCTTTTTCTTTTTCCTTTTTGGGTCATTATCTTTTTGATATCCCTCACAAGACTGCTCAGAGGAAAAGGATGTCTTCTTCAGATCTGTGTTCTGTAGGATGTAGCCTAACTAATGGCTCACATATTTGTTGCAAGATGCTGTGGTGGTTGTATGTTAGGTACAAAAAGTAAGATCTGAGAAATATTCAGATCCTAGGCTCAATGCACTGAAGGTAGACTTTTAGCACATATCTCATTTGTACCTGATGACTTCATGAGGTGTCCCCTCAGCTAGAGCATAAGAAGCCTTCTGCAAATGCCTGCATGCAATAGGTCATCAACACACGCTGTTAGCTCTGGGAATCTTCTCTGTACATTGTTACTTTCTCTCAGTGGTCCACCAAAGATTCATAGAGCTTGAGCATCTAGTTCCTAGTTATTTTTGCAACTAAGGATAAACATGATGCAAAAATAAATCTAAATTATTAAGGAAGATCTTCTGGATTGTGAGGACTGTGCACATTAGGAGAATTTGCAGAGAAAGAGGATAAGACATCGCCCTCAGCTACATTTTTAGCCACGGACCCTGTATGCAAGTACAGTACAAGTACATAGTTCAAGTACATAGTACAAGTACATAGTTCTAAAGCCCGTACATTCTGTCCTTGGCTTCCATGATGAATCACTACCTTGAGACAAGTAAAGGCCATCACTATGGTGACAAGTGGTCACTTAAGTTAAAGTTGTAATCATGTGCAGGACAATATTCCACATTAACTTAAGGACTTATCCAGTAGGTTTCAATGTAGTCTTACTACTTGTAGGATTCTGCTTTGGTGCTCAAGATTTTCCAAGCAGCAGCTGGACCAGAAGGAGCTATTAAGGGTGAGGATCAGATCACAGCAATTATCCACTTAATGTGGCATTTATCTGAAACACTAACTGTGCAAGGTCATTTAGACTAACCACCATTTATTTCTTGAACATTTTCCTGAAACTAGCAATAATCATAAAGATAATAATTTATTGCAAAAATAATCAATTCAAGAAAGATAATTAGCATGAACAATTATTATAGGGAAATATTAGCTGTCCATAAAACATATGCCTAAATCTGTTTCTTGCTCCCTTTGGAAGAGATTAGTTACATATGGTTTATATGGTATGCCTCTTGCAGATGTTGATACTTAAAAAAAATATATGAACTAGCATTATTAATCTTTTTGTGAAGAACAAAAGAATTAATTGAGAGCTTCATTATCATAGATGATTGAGGTTTTAGATGATAATGGCATTTTATTTCAAAAGTTCATCAAACAGAGGATTTTAATTGTGAGGCTTGACTAATCATGACCACTTTGACTCTGCTTAATTATGTATCAAGATGGAAGTTTTTAATGAGTCTTCTTGAAATTAAGGATACATTCTGCCATTGTGCATTTGATACAGAAAAAAATGCTCCAAATTTCAATAATTGAAAATGTCAAAAACCTACTTCTAAGCATACTTGTTCTAAAAATACATTCTAAGAATTTAGATTAGAAGTGGATGAGCTGAGAAACGGGATTTTTAGAGAGGTTTTTAGCCTGTGAGAACCAACAGTCATAGGGCTAACTTAAATAATTAGCTAACAAAAGAAATTAACAAATGCTTTGTTCAAGGAATGACTTTCTATCTCAAAGCAGAGAGGTTAAGGAGCAGGCCTAAGGATTCCAAACACCACCTACTAGTCAGACCCACTAGGAAAACATTCTGTGGCAAGTTTTTCTATTCCTGGAGCTCTCCGTGACAGATGACTTGGAAGAGCGAGTTCATTCTCATTTAGAAACATTAAACAGGTGGCATTCATGATTCCATGACTGGTATCTAACATCTGTGATGGGAGCATACAAATATTCCTGAATGGAAGCTTCTCCTGGGTTTGTGTAACCTTCATAGCTGAAGCCTGATGAGGAGGATATTGACCTTCTTTCAAATTAATGATCTCTCTTTCCACAGTCATCTTCACTTTGGTTCAGATGTAAACATGGTTAGTTGGAAAACTGATCAGCTTTCTTTTACAGGCTGCATTTCTAAAATGGGACTCAAGAAGCAAAGCCATCTCTATTTTACAGAAGAATGACAAACTCAAAACAAGGACAGAGAAGTAGAGAGCCTGAGTCCATCTAAACCTTCTCTAGGGATCCACTGGCTCCCTGAGTACCCTCAGCATTTTATGGTGGGATATAGTCCCTGATCAACCACATTCAACACCAACTATTATCAACTCAGACATCGGAAGAAACCTAGTGCATCTTTAGGAGCCAACAAGGTCAGGGACATATTGCTGGAGACTACTTCTATTTTCCCATAAAACTTTTCCCGGGGATCCCTGGGTAGCGCAGCGGTTTAGCGCCTGCCTTTGGCTCAGGGCGCGATCCTGGAGACCCGGGATCGAATCCCACGTCGGGCTCCCGGTGCATGGAGCCTGCTTCTCCCTCTGCCTGTGTCTCTGCCTCTCTCTGTGTGTGTGTGACTATTATAAATAAATAAAAATTAAAAAAAAAAAAACTTTTCCCCCTCAACTGACAGCTTTTCTGGAACCTTGATTTCTAGAACTACAGGCAGAGAGTAATTTGGTGCCACACAATAGACTACTTCCTTTAAATAGCAGAGATTCCTCTGAGGCAGAACAGAGAATCCAAGATACAAAGTTCCCAGGCTGATGAAAGAGGCTCTGTTAGCTAATACTTGAAGCAAATCCACCCCAGGGCTGAAATAAGAGAACACCAACTGATTACACAAGAGGGAAGAAAACACATAGAGGTTCTAATATCCTTCACCTAAACTATGTCTACATGGGAGTAGAGAAGAGATGATCAAGGATCTGTTTAAAAACACCTGAGTAGGTTCCAGAGCCTCTTGCTCTGCTCTATTATTATCCGTAGCTGCCAGAGGGGACAGAGGTAACAGGATTTGGGTGAAGACTGATCGATATTTTTATTAGGAAAAGGTGGTAAGCTTGAATTAGACAAATATAATAGATACTGAGTAAAGACTTCCAATAGCCTCTACGGTGGTTTTGTGCAAAAACATACATCCAATGCCAGTGAATCCAACTTTGGGAAGCTCAGCAAACATGTGATGTCACTGGCCAGAAAGTATGGTGTATAGTACGTTTAGAAGACAGGGGCTCAGTGTTGAGACCACAAAATCAAAGAAAGTAAACACACACTTGTTTGTCTATGCAGTTACCTACTCTTAGTGGGAAGGACAAATAGGCCCATAGTCTAAAGCCAACAGTTCATACTTGACTCAAGAATGTCATACTTTAAAATTGATTGTGTGGTCTGGTTGGTTCCTATAAATCATATTGCTCACCCATGCATGCGCAAATATACCTTTTCCCAGCCAGGAAAGAAAAGAAATCTGTGTGCTCACTCTTCTACCTTTCCATGCCAGCCTTCACCTACTCACCACTCGCACAGGTGTTGGTCTCAGCAGGATCACTCTGGGATCTCTGTTTCTCCCATTTCTGTTCCCCAACTCTGGCAGATGATTACTACCTGGGGACCTTTGGGTCAACTCCCTGTAGTTTCTTGGCCTTGTCTTCTGGTCCCTTTCTCACTTGCCTTAAAATTTCTTCTCTAACTCTGTCTCTATCTTCTCATTTGCCTTAAAATTTCTGCTCTAGCTCTGACCCCACAGTGCTCCTCTGTCTTAAGTGTATTCTACTCAGACTGATCATGGCTGAGTTGACATTTCATTAATATCCGATTTGGACAAAGAACATAGTCCTAGCCTTGGCATGCATAAAGTAGATGCACAATAAGTATTTGCAGAAATACTGCAAAATGAATTGGGTGACTGAATATTGCCAATGGTCCTTTCTGGCCTGCTGGTTGATCCTACAGGCTTCTGGATTTATCTCATTTATTGAGCCTCAATTAGGGCTTTGTTAATCAATCTATCTTAAAAACATATTAGCTGCATGGTTAAGCCTCTGATGAGGACAATTTATCTACTGGTGAATGAGATATGATTGAATTAGCTAAAGATGATTGGACTAAATTAACTGGGGGAAAAAAAAAAGAGAACCTCAATCACTTGGGATTCGTTTGTCATCCCCTGAACAACTCACTGAATCTTCTAGACCATGATCTTATCAGAGCCACCAATGTGACTGAACACCAAACAGCTACCATTCACTGAAACAGGCAATATGCTCCACGTGCCTTAACAGAGAAACCTCACAGCTGAAAGACAAGCCTTATTTTGCCGACTTTACAGATGAGAAGCTGAGGCAAAGACACAAAGTGACTTGTCCAATGTAACTAGGTTGGTAGATGCTGGAGCCTGAATTTAAATTCAGGTCCAGATAATTCCAAAGACCATATTCTCCCCATATTTCCATTAGGCTTCCCTACTGTGGTCAGGCACAGATAAGGACCCACGTTTCCTAATCACAAAACTCAGAGCTCTAGGTCTCAAGGAAGTCATAGCCACATTTGGAACAGATGGATACATGGGCAGAAAGATAGTCATGAGGTGTGGGGTAGTCCATCGTGGGGAAGAAACCCAAGGATGATCACTGCCCACTCTCTGGTCCCAGTTGGTTTTCCTCTTTCTATTCTGCTGGCCAAAGCCCTGGGATCCCGCAGGACAGCTGCCTGAAGTCCCCCATTGCCTGCTCATGGATTTCCATGTACCTGTGCCTTTGTTTGGCTTTCTGCACCCTGCTGCCCAGCATAGGTGTGCCTGCGATGCCTGACACCCTTCTGAATCCCTCTTCTTCCTGCAAGCCTCACCTGTCCTCACATAACAGCTGCACCACGGTACTGGTACCGATCAGCCCTCACACCTGGACTCCTTGCCCCCCAGGGCCAGCAACGTTCTTAAAACTCCAGATCTCCCATCTGGTTAATTCTCTGTCTGCTTTAGTGCTCCGCCACCAGAGCCATTTTACATTCCTCCATCATTAGTCTGGGAAACTTGCAGTAATCCTGATTCCCCCAGTGGCCCTATGCTGTGGATCTTCCAGTCAACACAAAACTTGGGTTATCGTGGAGGGGACTAGGTAGGGGCAACAGGAAGAGGACGTGCAAGGGGTCAGGCAGGTCCTTGCCCTCAGGGGTGGAAGGGAAGACACCATAAAGCAGCGTGAGAAGGACACAGCCAGAACATGACGAAATGTTAGGATGGTTGGAAAGATTGGAGAATGATCATAATAATTGTTTCTTGAATATTTACTATCTGCCAATTGGATTAATTCCACTTCTCATAGTAACACTGTTTGGTATTTTACTCCCATTCTACAGATGTGAAAACTGAGCCTGAGAGATGCATAAGCCTCAGGAATACCATTCATCTATAGCAAAGCGTTGTTCAAACCTGGGTCCAATAGGACCACGTTCATGTCAGTCCCACTGCGTCATGCTCCAGAAATGAAGGGGAGACAAAGCAGAGCCTGTACATCCAGGTGGGGCTCTGTAAGGGAGGTGAAGGGCAGTGTGAAGCTGGAATGTGCAGCTTTACCCAGGAGGAGAGAGGCAGGGACTGCCGTTGGGGATCAGATCGACCTTCAACCTTGAGTGGCCCTTCTACCCTTCTCCTTTTGCACAGAACACACAGGGCGCCCAAGCCTGAATCCTCCGTCAGGCACATGCCCCGCTGCACAGAGCTCAAGCTGAAGCACGGAAAGGATGAACTGCCTTGGCCCCAAAGGCAGAGCAATGAGTAAAATCCAGCTCTGATTTCCCTCCACTAGAACCCAGACCTAATCAAACGCCCACAACAGTTTTAAAGAGAATGTTAGTTACAATCCAGAGCTAATTAAAACTTTCCATAAAATGACTCTTTAAAATTTAAGTGGCCTTGAATGCTAACAGCCCAGGCTTGTCTCTAACTGCAGAATTATTATTAACACATTAGCACAGCAATGCCAGCCATTGAATTTGCCTGGCAATTTCACAATAATGATGTTTTGAGTGTTTCCAGCTGAAATGAGGTGTCCCTTTCAATTCTGACCCAGCAGGTCATCAACTTCCTCCCTCTACCACTTCCCCAGGATTAACATCCTCCTGCCTCTGAGGCTAACATAGGATTTCTGAGTTTCCTGCAGCTCTGCCAGCATCTTTTCTTAGCTCCTACATTTATCTTGCCTGCATGCCCACTTCTTGGTTTGGGTGTCTGATGTTTATCTTCCTTTGGAAATGCAGAGTGTGTTCATGTGGGGCACAGTGTAAAGTATAGCAAGAGTATGGACATTAGAAACGAACAGAGCTCACTCCAGTCCTAGTGATGTCCCTTGATGACTCTGGGAGTTTAGAACAAGCTATTATGGCATTATTGTTACTAACCATAATAATTGTTAATATTTGTTGAGCACATACTATATGCCAAGTGCAATTTGCACACATTATCTAAATCCCCCCAGCAACCCTATTTGTATGCGTTCAATTTAAGAAATAGCTATAAAATACTGATTGTTGTACTTTATGTACATTACATGCTCATAACAATCTCAGCGAGGCAGGTATTATTTTTATCTCCACTTTACAACTGAGTGATCTCAGATTGAGTAGAGATAATGTAACCAAGATTGTACAGCTAAAAAGCAAAATCTTACCAGAATTCAAAAGCATCGAGTCAGGCTCCAGAATCCAGAATCCATCGAGTCAGGCTCCAGAATCCAGAATCCATCAAGTCAGGCTCCAGAATCCATAACCTCTACACTACTCGTTCTCCAACTCCAGAAGGTTTCAGAATCACCTGGAAGGCTCATTAAACACAAATTGCTAAACCCACTCTCTGCGGGACTAGTTCTGAGATGGAGCCAGAGAATGCATTTCTAAAAAGTTCCCAGATGACACACATGCTGCTGGTACAAGGCTGCGCTAGATTACATTGCCAATTTTCCTATCATTCCCCCCCTTTTTTCAGACGAGAACCCTGGGTCTCAGGCTACTTGAATTACTCAAGATTATACTATGGTAAGGAGCTGAACTAACCATCTGAAAACATGTTGATCCGATAGACATGAAACACCTGAATCTCAGCTTCCCCGTGTATGTGAATTGAATGGCATTGAACCTATTCAATAACTTCCACACAGTGGGACTTTTTTGGTGATACCATTTGGATGCTCCTTGTTTCTCCAAACCTTAGTGACAGCCTTCCCTTTTGTGCCCGAATGTCAATCATCTGAACAGCTCTCTTCCTTTCTGGAGTCCAAGTTCCCAGAGCTGCCATATGCCTTAACTCCTAGGAGACACTATTTAAATCCTATTCCATATGAATAGGTCCCTTGGAGCTGGCAGTAAGGCTACCCTACTGGATGGTTCCAAAGTCTTTGAGGTCTAGAATGGGAATAAAGTTAGTTTCCTCATTACTCCCAGTTTCAGACCTGCCTCTTGATATAGTTCTACAACAGAGAAGTTAGACTTATACATTATTTCATTTAAGAGTTTAACTCTTTTTTGCTTCAGTTTTGACGATTTTGTATAACCAAAACATTTATATCTTTCTCTCCATTTCTCTACAAAACCAAAAAATCTGCTTTCAAAATTGAACCTTAGAGTTCATATCAAGTGAAAAAAACCAAAAAAAAAAAAAAAAAAAAAACACACAGTAAAACCTGGAAAGCCAGCAATCTCACTTCTAGGAATTTACCATAAAGATTTATCCCCAGTAACATCAAAATCAAACACCTAAGCGAGTAAGAAAATTCACAGAGACATTATTTATTAGAGCAAAATACTTGAAAATAAACTAAACACCTATCTTAAAAGTCTGAATATGCATTATGTATGCATCCACATAGTGAAATAGTAGGCATCTGTAAAAATAGACTAAGAAGATACCTATAATGTGATGTGGTGTGATTGTGAATTCTCACAATATGTTCTTTAAGTGAAAAGAAGCCAAGTACAAAAGATTATTCTTACCTTTTATGTAAAAAAAAGCAAGTAATCATAAAATGTGTGCATGATATTATTTTTGCAAAAAGAAGTACTAGGAGGATAAATAACCAGAAATTAATGAAATTAGTTACTTAATTAAAAACCCAGAGATGATGGGTAGAAATAGGGTGCAAGATCTAGGGCAGGAGTTGGGACTGCTCTGACTATATCTTTTTATATAGTTTTAGCTTTGATTCTATATTACTGTTTTACATATTGAAACAATCAAAATAAATTGGAAAAGATGAGGAAAAAGATTAAATATAAACACAGACAGCCGATCTTAATATCAAATGGATATCAACATCACACAAAAGAAAAACAATTTGTTCAAGTAACTTTTGAATACATTGCTCTAGATACCTTCATTGAAATTTATTCTAAAGGCAAAAAGAACAGCAAAGAAATTTTAACCTTGTTTAGGAGATTTGTTGTTGGTATTAGTATTGTTGTAACAACTCTGCAATTCCTGTTATCTGTATTATAGATTTGGGCAAATGAGTATATCGATGCTGGGAACCAGAGTTCTCCCTCTGCCTATTCATACAGTGTTGGTCCTCGCTGGGAGAAGAGAAATACAAATATGGGATGTAGGATGAAGAAGAAGAATTCTGTGGTGTTGGACTGATAGGGACATTAGTAAGAACTCATAATTCATAAACACATTTTGGCTTTGTCCACAGAAAGAATCTAGGAGCAATGAAACCTCAATAGCAATGAGCACATGGAGTGCCTAGATCTTGATTTCTAAATACTGTTTCCCACTAAAAGGAACCTGGGTTCTTTGAGAAATGGCTGACATCAGGTCTTCCACATAGAAAGGACTAGGCAAGAGCAGAACATCTTGTGATGGAAAATAAGAATCTGTTCAAAGACTAACAGGAACACCTCAAAAGGATTCTACAGCCGGATTTCAGGGGTACTTATTGGCCAAACTAGAGTGTATTTGAGTATAAAAATGAAAAACCACAAGAATGGATTATGATAATTTAATAAAAGGAGGCCCATGAATCTATGCTGATAATGTCTGCAGCTGTAGATGCCAGTGGCTTCAAAATTCTATAATGTAAAGTATGTATACATACTCACATATGTATATACATATATATATGGGAGGGTAGGCTGGGAAGATGGCAGAGCAGGAGTACCTTAAGCTCACCCCAACCAGATAACATTCATACAACCAGATAACATTCATGTCAGTATAAACAACTCAGAAAAAAATCCACACCTAAAGCTATAGAAGAGGGCACATGGCAAAGAAGGTTGGAAGGGTGGAGACATAATTTGGGAGTCTACAGTCAAGAGGGAGCTGGTGGCATGCGGCAAGGTAAGAAATAGACTATCACACCAGGGAGGCTGCATGGGAAAGACAACTTCCTCATAAAATTTGGCTTTGAAGGCAAGAAGGGTCAAATTTTGTGAGTCCTTACAATTAGCCGGACTTAAATTCTGGAATTTTAAAAATCAGTGGGCTTGGCTCTTGGAGAGCCTGGAGGGTATTAGGAAGGTGAGTCCCTGCCACGAATGAGATAACATGACCAACAGAGATAAAGCATGTAAGTAGCAGTTTGTAAAATATCTGGGGCACCTGGAGGGATAGTTTTTGTTTGTTTGTTTGTTTTTGTTTTTGTTTTGTTTTTATCTCAGAGCATGTCCTAGGGAGGCAGAATCATAGGGAGAGCCCTCCAGGCACAAAGGAGCTGGCAGGCACCATTTCCCTCTCCCACCAGCTGGCATAAACTCAGCCACCTGCATGAACCAGTGCAGTCCCAACACTCACTACCTAACAGGCTAACACCAAGCCCTGCTTCACCCTGCTCCAGAGGCTCTGCTCTTTCCAGTCATGCTTGCCTCAGTCCTTGTGCTATGGGCCCCCTCCCACAGAAGACCTAAGCAAACCCTGCCAACACCACATTTCTGATTTATGCATTTTGTGGGGCTTCAGTTCCTGTGGCAGCACCAGCAGCTCTCATTTGCAAGCATATCATTGCACACCCTGTTAAAACATGCTCCACCCAGCTAGGGACCACATATTGTCCACAAGAGGTAAAGAAAGCCTCTGAAGATAACTGGACTGAAGGAAAAAGCAGCCAGGACTTGACAGCAACGTACATACAACACACATAGGAGATCCTGCTAGAAGCTCCAGATCCTGGGGAAGAGGGGACACTGCACTGCAGGTCATTAGAGGCCTCGTCTTCACAAGTTTATCCTTTAAGAGCAAGAGAAACAGCTGCCTTTCCTAACACACAGAAACAAGATATAGAGAGGTAGACAAAATGAGGAGACAGAGGAGTATGTCTCAAATCAAAGAACAGGACAAAATCACATTAAGAGACCTAAATGAGGTGGAGATAAATAATATGCCTGATAGAGAATTGAAAGTAATGATCATAAAGATACTAAACTTGAGAAAAGAATGGAGGACATCACTGAGACCCTTATCAAAGAGATAAAAAAGAAAAATCAAAGATGAATTTAAGAAATAGCACAGAGGATCACAGGGTAAGGAAGGAAAAACTGAATAGGAAGTCAGAAGAGAGGGAGGAAAACCATGAGAGACTCTTAACTATAAGAAACAGAGGAAAAAAAAAAAACCCTGAGGATTGCTAGAGGGGAGGTGAGTAGGGGGATGGGGTAATTGGGTGACAGTCATTAGGGAGAGCACATGATGTAATGAGCACTGGGTGTTATACGCAACTAATGATTTATTGAACTCTACATTGGAAACTAAGTATGGGGACACCTGGGTGGCTCAGTGGTTGAGTGTCTGCTTTTAGGTCAGGGCATGATCCTGGGATCTGGAGATCAAGTCCCACATCGAGCTCCCTGTGGGAGAAGCCTGCTTCTCCCTCTCTGTGTGTCTCTGCATCTCAATCTGTGTCTCTCATGAATAAATAAATAAAATCTTTTAAAAAAAAGGAAACTAAGTATGTACTATATGTTGGCTAATTTAATTTAAATAAATAAATAAATAGGGCAGCCCCGGTGGCGCAGCGGTTTGGCGCCGCCTGCAGCCTGGGGTGTGATCCTGGAGACCTGGGATCGAGTCCCACATCTGGCTCCCTGCATGGAGACTGCTTCTCCCTCTGTCTGTGTCTCTGCCCCTCTCTCTCTGTGCCTATGAATAAATAAATAAAATCTTTAAAAAATAATAATAAAATAAATAAATAAATAAATGTTGAAGAACCAATAAATGAAATTAAAAATACACTTAATGGAATAAATAATAATGTAGAGGAAGCAGAGAAGCTAATTAATGACTTGGGAGATTAGAGTAATGGAAAGAATCAAACTAAGAAAGTGAGAGAAAAATATGCAAATTAGAATAGTCTTAAGGACTCAGTGACTCCATCAAGTGTAATAACATTCACATTCTTAGATGAAGAAAAGAGAGAAAAGGAGGCTGACATTTTATTTGAAAAGAATAGTAGCTGACAACTTCTCTAATCTGGGGAAGGAAATAGAGATCCAGATCCAGGAAGCACATAAATCCCCAAAAATCAACCCACGGTGGTCCACACCAAGACATATAGTAATTAAAACGGTAAGAAGTAGTGGTAAAGAAAAGATTTTTAGAGTAACAAGAGAAAAGAAGGCAGTTAAATACAAGGGAAACCCTATAAGGCTATCAGTGGATTTTTCAACAATTTTTCAACATTTTTCTTCCATGCAAGAAGAGAATGGCATGATATATTCAAAGTACTGAAAGGGAAAAATCTGTAGCCAAGAATACTCTATCCAGCAAGGCTAACACTCAGAATAAAAGGAGAGATAGTGTCTCAGACAAACAAAAACTAAAGCAATTCATGGCCATGAAAGCAGCCCTACAAGAAATATTAAAGGGCATTCTTTGAGTGAAAAGGAAAGACCGTAAGTGAGAATATGAAAAGTAGGAATCACAAAAGCAGTAAAAATTAGTATATCTGTAAAATCAGGGAATTCACAAAATAAAAGTTTGTAAAATATAACACTACAAATCTAAAACATGGTGGGGAGAGGAGTAAAGAATGGGTTCCAACTTAAGAAACCATTAACTTAATATAGAGCACTATATGCAGAAATGTTATATATAAGCCTAATGATAACTACAAATCAAAACCAAGTAATAGATATGCAAAGAATAAAAAATGGAATCCAAATATATTACTAAAGAAAGCCAACAAATCATGAAAAAGAGCAAGAAAAGAAAGGATCAGAGAAAAACTACAAAACAACCACAAATCAAGCAACAGAAGGGAAATACAAACATATCTATCAATAATTACTTTGCATATAAATGGACTAAATGCTCCAATCAAAAGAAATAAGGTGACAGAGTGGATAAAAAAAAACAAGATCCATTTAGACCTAAAGACACTTGTAGATTGAAAGTGAGGGGATGGATGTCAAAAGAAAAAGAGGATAGCAACACTTACATTGGACAACATAGAATTTAAAACAAAGATTGTAACAAGAGACAAAGGAGGACATTATATAATCATAAAGGGGACAATCCAACAAGAAGATATAACAATTGTAAATATTTTTGAACCCAACATGTGACTACCAAAATACACAAAACAGTTAATAACAAACATAAAGGATTTAGCTGATAGTATACAATAATAGTAGGGGACTTTAACACTCCACTTGTATTAGTGGACAGATCATCCAAACAGAAAATCAATGAGGAAATGGTGGTTTTGAGTAACATACTGGATGAAATGGATTTAACAGATATATTCAGAACATTCCATTCTAAAACGGCAGAAGATAGACTTTTTTAAAGTGCTCATGGAACATCACTTATTAGAACATAAAACAAGTCTGAACCAATTCAAAACAATCCAAGTCGTATCATACCTCTTTTCTGTTTACAATGCTATGAAACTAGAAATCAACTACGAGACAAAATCTGAAAAGAGTACAAATACATAGGGGTTAAATAACATGCTACTATACGATGAATGGGTCAACCAAGAAATCAAAGAAGGAATAAAACATTACATAGAAACAAACAAAAATGAAAATATAACAGTCCAAATTCTTTGGGATGCAGCAAACGCAGTTCTAAGAGCGGAGTTTATGACAATACAGACCTATCTCAAGAAGCAAGAAAAATCTGAAACTACCTACCTTACATCTAAAGGAACTGGAAAAATAAAATTTAAAAAGCCCAAAACCAGCAAAAGGAAGGAAATAATAAAGATTACAGCAGAAATAAATCATACAGAAACAAAAGAAAGCAATCGAACACATCAATAAAACCAGGAGCTAGTTCTTTGAAAGGGCCAACAAAATTGAAAACCACTAGCCAGATTCAACAGAGAGAGAGAGAGAGAGAGAGAGAACTTAAAAAAAAACAACCAAACAAACAAAAAACAAACCAAAATTTCTAATAAAAGAAAAGGATAACGAACACCACAGAAATACAAACAACTGTAAGAGAATATTATGAAAAATTATATGCCAACAAATTGTACAACCTAGAAGAAATGTATAAATTCCTAGAAACATATAGCCTACCAAAACTAAAGCAGGAAGAAGTAGAAAATTTGAACGGACCAATTACCAGCAATGAAATTGAATCTCTAATAAAAATAACTTCCAAGAAACAAAAGCCCAGGACTAGATGGCTTCACAGGCAATTTCTACCAAACATTTAAAGAATTAATATCTATTCTTCTCAAACTATTTCAAAAGATAGAAAAGGAAGGAAAACATTCAAATTCATTTTATGAAGCCAGCATTAACCTGATACCAAAATCAGATAAAGACACCACAAAAAGAAAAAAAAAAAGAAAAGAAAAGAAAAGAAAACTACAGGCTAATATCTCTGATGAACATAGATGCAAAAGTCTCAAAAAAATACTAGCATACTGAATCCAATAATACATTAAAAAACAATTCACCACAATCAAGTGAGATTTATTCCTGGGATGCAAGGCCATTCAATATTTGCAAATCAATCAGTGTGATAACATTAATTACATTAATAACAGAAAGGATAAGAACCATATGATCATTTCAATAGTTGCAATAAAAGCATTTGACAAAGTACAACATCCATTCATGATAAAAACCCTCAACAAAGTAGGTTTAAAGGCAATACACATTGACATAATAAAGGCTATATATATATATATAAAATCCACAGTGGGGGATCCCTGGGTGGCGCAGCGGTTTGGCGCCTGCCTTTGGCCCAGGGCGCGATCCTGGAGACCCGGGATCGAATCCCACGTCGGGCTCCCGGTGCATGGAGCCTGCTTCTCCCTCTGCCTGTGTCTCTGCCTCTCTCTCTCTCTCTCTCTCTCTCTCCTTCTCTCTCTCTCTCTCTGTGTGACTATCATAAATAAATAAAAAATTAAAAAATTAAATAAAAAATAAAATAAATAAAATAAAATCCACAGTGAACAATATAGTCAGTGGGGAAAACCTGAAAGTTTTTCCTCTGAAGTTAGGAACAAGACAAGGGTATTCACTCTCACTACTTTTATTCAACATAGTACTAGAAGTCCTAGCCACAGCAATCAGACAACAAAAATAAATAAAAGGTATCCAAATTGGTAAGGAAGAAGTAAAACTTTACTATGTGCAGATGACATGATACTATACCCAGAAAACCCTAAAGACTTCACCAAAAAACTACTAGAACCGACAAATAAATTTAGTAAAGTCACAGGATACAAAATCAATGTACAGAAATCTGTTGGATTTCTATACATTAAACACAAAGCAGCATAAAGAGAAATTAAGAAAACAATCTCATTTACAATTGCACCAAATATAATTAAATATATAGGAATAAACTTAACCAAAGAGGTGAAAGACCTGTACTCTGAAAACTCTAAAACACCAATGAAAAAAATTGAAGACAGCACAAAGAAATAGAAACCCACTCCATGTTCAAAGATTACAAGAACAAATATTGTGGGACGCCTGGGTGGCTCAATGGTTGAGCATCTGCCTTTGGCTCAGGTCGTGATCCTGGGATCCAGGATCGAGTCCCACATTGCGCTCCTTACAGGGTTCCTGCTTCTCCCTCTGCCTCTCTCTGTGTATCTCTCATGGATAAATAAAATATTTTTTAAAAAAGAAGAAATATTGCTAAAATATCTATACTACCCAAAGCAATATAGAGATTTAATGTAATCCCTATCAAAATAGCAACAGCATTTTTCACAGAGCTAGAACAAACAATCCTAAAATTTATATGGAACCACAAAAGACCCCAAATAACCAAAGCAATCTTGAAAAAGAAAAATAAAACTGAAGAAATCACAATTCCAGACTTCAAGTTATATTACAAAGCTGTAGTAATCAAAACAATATGGTATTGGCACAAAAACATATAGATCGATAGAACAGAATAGAAAACCTAGAAATAAACCCACAATTATATGATCAATTAATCTTCAACAAAGCAGAAAAGAATATCCCATGGGAAAGAGACAGTCTCTCAACAAATGGTGTTGGGAAAACTGGTCAGCTCCATGCAAAAAAATGAAACTGGGCAACTTTCTTACATCATACACAAGTGGATTAAAAACCTAAATGTGAGAACTGAAGCTGTAAAAACCCTAAGCTCAAGCAGTAATGTCTCAGACATTGGCCATAGCAACATTTTTCTACACATGGCTCCTGAGGCAAGGAAAGGAAAAGCAAAAATAAAGTATTGGGACTAAATCAAAATAAAAAGCTTCTGCACAGTGAAGAAAACAATTGAGAAAATTCAAAGGCAGCCTATGGAATGAGAGAAGATGGGCACCTGGGTGGGCTCAGTGGTTGAGATCAGGTAGTGATCCCAGGGTCCTGGGTTCGAGTCCTGTATCAGGCTCCCTTCAGGGAGCCTGCTTCTCCCTCTGCCTGTGTCAGCCTCTCTCTCTGCGTATCTCTCATGAATAAATAAATAAAATCTTTAAAAAAAAAAAAGAAGTGAGAGAAGATATTTGCAAGTGACATATCCAATAAAAGGTTAGTATCCAAAATACATAAAGAAACTTATACAATTCAATACCCCCAAAAAACAAATAACACAATTAAAAAATGGGCAAAAGACATGAACAGACATTTCTCCAAAGAACACATCAGATGGCCGAATGACACATAGAAAGATGCTTAACATCACTCATCATCAGGGAAAAGCAAATCTAAATCATGAGGTTTACAGGTATCAGCTCACACTCATCAGAATGGCTAAAATCAAAAACACAAGAAACAACAAGCGAGGGCGAGGATGTGGAGAAAAAGGAACCCTCTTGCACTGTTGGTGGAATGCAAACTGGTGCAGCCACTGCAGAATATAGTATGGAGGGTCCTCAAAAAGTTAAAAATAGAATTTCTCTATAGTCTAGTAATTGCACTACTGGGTATTTATCCCCAAAATACAAAAACACTAATTCAAAAAGATACATGCACCCCTATGTTTAGTGCAGTATTACTTACAATAGCCAAATTATGGAAACAGTCCAAGTGTCCATTGATAGATGAATGGATAAAGAAGATGTGATGTAACAATGGAATGCTATTCGGCCATAAAAAAAGAATGAATTATTGAGATTTGCAACAATATGTATGGAAAATAATGGTGAGCAAAATAAATCAGTCAGAGAAAGACCCAATACCGTATGGTATCTGTCATATGTGGAATTTAAGAAACAAGACAAATGAGCAATGAAAAGAGAGAGAGAGAGAAACCAAGAAGCAGACTCTTGACTGTAGATAACAAATGGATGGTTACTAGAGAGGAAGTGGGTAGGGGAATGGGTGAAATAGGTAATGGGGATTAAAGAGTACACTTATCTGGGCAGCCCTGGTGGCCTAGCAGTTTAGTGCCACCTTCAACCCGGGGTGTGATCCTGAAGACCCGGGGTGGAGCCTGCTTCTCCCTCTGCCTGTGTCTCTGCCTTTCTCTCTCTCTCTGTGTGTGTGTCTGTCATGAATAAATGAAATCTTAAAAAAAAAAGAACACACTTATCATGATGAGTGCTGAGCAATGTGGAATCACTGAATCACTCTACTGTACACCTAAAACTAATATAACACTATATGTTAAATATATTGGAATTAAAATTAAAAACTTAATAAATTATCTAAATAGCTATCTCTATCTTTTAAATAAAAGGCTCTATTTTACAGAAAATGCCAAGTCATAAATATAGAAGAAATGATAGAAAAATCACTGCCATTCTGTAGCCCAAGAGTAAAAACTGACTTATGCAGAAAACATCAAAGATACTTATACTATTGAGGGAAAGAATGTTAGGAACTGAAGATTCACAACATCTTAAAGTGGCTCCCCACCAATTACTTATTAACTAAAAATTTGAAAACATTTCTGTATTACAGAAAACACTGGTAGATACCACCTTAAAGAAAGTGACTTAAAGTCACCATTAGAGGGGAAAAAATGACATCCTGTGTCCCCTGAAGTAATTCCTTAAAAGGACACAACATAACTAATGTAATATTCCTGCCTGAGATGCTTAATCTTAACTAAATAATCAGGAAACAATTACACAATTAGGGACACTCTGAGCTCTTAAAAAATGTTAATATCATTGAAAAAAAAACTGAAAAAAGTGGACAACTATTCTAGATTGAAGAACACTAAAGACATATGCCAACTAGATGAAGGTCATTGTGATTGAATAATGGATCAAACATTATAATAGATGACCTTTGGGGGACAAATGGGGAGATTTGAAATGAACTGAATATTATTAGATTATCATATTACATCTAAATTAAATTTTCTGAGTCCAGTACTATATTACAGTTATTCAGGAGAATTCCTATTTTCAGGCAATATATACAGAAGCAATGAGATGGCTGCAACTAAAACCATTTGCAACTCAAATGGTTCAGAAAAAAAAGCACCTGTTTATATATAAAGATAAAGCAAATGATACAAACATTAACAATTAATAAATAAAGTTCTTCTGGCTCAACAAAAGAAAAAACAATGCTAGCAAACGACAACAGTCTGTTTTCCAGCTCTGTGCCATCTGCTAGAGCACATAATAGGACACAGATATCATGAGCAGTTCACTCTCTCCTCTAAGCCACATCTGAGGGAAGCCTACAAAACCTGCCTTCTCTGATGTTTAGTGGCCTCAAATTGGGTGAATAGATGTCTAAACATCTATCTCTGTAGCTAAACATCAACATCTTACGTTACATGCTCACAGCCTACTTCATTCAATAGAAGAAAAGTAGGACACAGCTGAAAATGCTTTCTGAGACTAACAATCAAAATTAGGAATCTGCATCCCCCTTGTGACTCATTTCCTTGTCTCTTCCTCTCAAGGTCTCCTGGTTTCAGCGCCAACATGTAAATACCTTGGAAGGTATCACTTCCATCCTTCCAACAACAACAAAAGCTGAACAAATTGAAAATCAGTGACTTTTCTGGGACTCATCAGGGTACTAAGGTTGCAAGGCAAATCACCATCCTCAAACACAGGGAATCACAGCCAGGATTCTGCAGGAATCCAGGGAATTCTGCTTCCCTAGGATTGAAGCCTCTGGAGCCATATACCTATAGGAATATTTCAATGGAAGTTTTGATGATGAGGCTGAATGTGGGCTAATTTAAGACTGAGAAGACCCCGGGGACTGGATTCTTGGGTGGGCTATACTTTTGTGGGTTTTAATTTCAAGTACCCACAAAGTTCTCATCATGAAGAGCCAAAAAAAAAAAAAAATCACCTCATGGTTCTTTTAGGATGGGAAAAGTAAACACTTTGCAATGTACTTGGAACACTCTCTATAATAATAACCTCTCCGGTGAAAAAGACTTTTTATCATAGAGGCAGGAGGTAGAAGGGCAATTACTCAACTCCAACCCCCTTTGCTTCTCTGGATCATTTAAAGATATGGGGAGTGGGTGGAGCTAAGAAACATTTGTGAGGGTCAGAGCCCAGGGACACAGACCCACTCAAAGACTGAGAGCTAATTATAAGATTACAGAACATTTTCTTTCTTAAAAGATTTTATTTATTTATTCATGAGAGACACACCGATAGAGAGCCCGATGTGGGACTTGACTCTAGAAGCCAATCACAATCCGAGCTGAAGGCAGACACTCAACTACTGAGCCACCAGGGATCCCCAGTACATTTTCTCTCCCCTACTCCTTCCCACCACATCACCAGTGCTCCAGTTGTAAAGCATGACTCGGTTTAAGGAATTCTTAGGAACACCCAAAGACAATGGAGGGTGAGGAGGGAGGAAAGCAAAGATACTAGGGTAATTTGAAGCCCCAGGCATCCACAGTTACACTGTATATTAGACACATTCCAACTCTACCCAGATAAATATAAAGCCCCATATTAAAGGCCTCTTTACCTCAGTTTTTATTACCCAATATATCATGTTCGGCTTTGAAAAGAAATTACAAGTCATGCTAAGAGGCAAGAGAAAACAGTCTGAAGAGAAAAAGCAAACATCAGAATCAAACTCAAATAGGACACAGATTTTGGAATTATCAGACTAGATATTTAAAATAACTATGGGGGCACCTGGGTGGCTCAGCAATGGAGTGTCTGCCTTTAGCTCAGGGTGTGATCCTGGAGTCCTGGGATCAGGTCCCACATGGGGCTCCCTGCATGAAGCCTGCTTCTCCCTCTACCTGTGTCTCTGCCTCTCTCTCTCTCTCTCTCTCTCTCTCTGTGTGTCTCATGAATAAATAAATAAAATCTTTAAAAAATAAATAAAATAAAATAAAATAATAAAATAAAATAACCACGATTAATCTCTTAAGTCCTCTAATGGTAAAGGTAGACAACATTCAAGAACAGATGGTAATGTAAATGGAGAGATGGAAACTTTAAGAAAGAATCAAAAGTAAATGCTAGAAATGAAAGACATAGTAACAGAAATAAAATGCCAATGCTTTTGTGTCTAATAGATTAGACACAGCAGAGGAAAACGTCACTGAATCTAAAGATAAGTCAGTATTAACTTTCAAAGAAAAAAAGAATAAAAATAAATTTTAAAAAATCCAATAACTGTGGGAATTTTTAAAGGTATAACAACATATGCTTAATCGGAATACCAGAAGGAGAAGAATAAACAAAGCAGAGCAAATACAGATGTAATAATGGCATTCCGCAATTAATGACAGACACAAAAACAGAGATCCAGAAAGCTGAGAGAATACCAAACAAAACAAATATAAAAATTCTACACCACAGCATGTCATACTCAAATTGAGAAAACTAAAAACAAAGAAAAATGTTGAAAGAAGCCACAGCAAAAGGAAAAAAATGTAGCAGATTTCTACTAGAGATTTCTAATAAGATTTCTAATTAGATTTCTAATAAGAAACCATATAAGGAATAAAGTGGAGTGAAATGTTTTAAATGTTGCAAGAAAAAAATTTTACTGCTCTAGAATTCTACATTCAGTAAAATCAACAGTCAAAGTAAGGAAAATAAAACTCTTGAACAAATAATAACTGAGGTAATTCATCACCAGCAAGCCAGCCCTGCAAGGAATGTTAAGTTCTTCAGGGATGAGGGATATGAAATAGCTCAGACACTAGGACCTACATAAAGAAGGCAAAGCATCAGAAAATTAATAAATGAAGAAAAATAAATTTTTTCTTATTCTAAATTGATTTAATAGGTAACTGTCCAAGATTATAATAACCATGGACTGTATGATTATATCACATGGAGAAGTAAGATAAGTGACAGCAATTTTATAAAGGGATGAGAAGGAAGAACTAGGAATACTATGTTATCAGGTATGTGCCATCTGAGAAGTGGTATAGGTTTATTTGGAAGTGGACTATGTCTCTAGGGAAACCACCAAAATTGTTTGTGAGAGAAATGTAATTAATATGGTAAGAGATGAGAGGGATATGAAAATATATAAGATGGTCATTTAAAACTAGAAAAGACAAGAAAAAAAGGAAGATAAGAAAAGAAATAGAGGGATGCCTGAGTGACTCAGTGGTTGAGCATCTGCCTTCGGCTCAGGGAGTGATCCTGGAGTCCCGCATCGAGTCCCGCATTGGGCTCCCTACATGGAGCTTGCTTCTCCCTCTGCCTACGTCTCTGCCTCTCTCTCTCTGTCTCTCATGAATAAATAAATGAAATCTTTAAAAAAAGAAAAGAAATAGAGAAGTGCAATATAAACAGTTTACAACCATAGTAAATATTATCCAACCAGATCAATAGTTATCTTCATTGTGAATAGTCCAAATACATCAATTAAAAGGCAAAAATTGTCATAGTAGATTAAAAGCCAACACCTAATTGCATGTTGTCTATAAGAAACCCACTTTAAGCATAGAGGTATCGATAGGTTAAAAGTAAAGGGCTGGAGAAAGATATACTATACTAATATTAATTTTAAAAAGAATATGAATTAGCTATATTAATTTTTGACAAAGCATACTTCAGAGCAAGGAAAATTATCACGGGTAAAGAAGGCCATTATATAATAATAAAGGGCTCAATTCTCTAAAAGTCATAACCCCTACTATATATACATCTGAGAACAGAGGATCAAAATATGCAAGGCAAAAAATTATAGAATTACAAGGAGAAATAAATAAATCTATTATAATCAGAAATTCAATAATCCTTTATCAGTAACCTACTGATTTACCAGGCAAAAATCAGCAGGAAAATAGTTGAAATAAACAGCACCATCAATCAAATGAATCAGATAGACATTTATAGAATACTTCATCCAACATGAGCAGAATACATATTCTAATCAACTTCACACAGAACATTCACCAAGACAGCCCCCATTCTGGGCCGTAAAATGTAACAAATTTAAAAGAATTAAACATGTTTCTAAATAATAAATGGGTCAAATAAGAAGACTCAAAGGAAATTTAAAAATATTTTAAACTATGGGGCATCTGGATGGCTTAATCGGTTAAGCTCTGCCTTTAGCTCAGATCATGACCCCGGGGTCCTGGGATCCAGCCCTGCATTGGACTCTGCTTATTGGGGAGTCTGCTTCTCTCTGCTCCTCACCCCACTTGTGCTCTCTCTCTCTCAAATAAATAAATAAAATCTTTAAAAAATAAAATTAAAATGTTTTAAACTAAATTAAAATGGAAATTAACATCAAAATTTGTGAGATACAGCAAAAGCAGCATTCAGAGGAAAATGTATAGTGCCAAAATGTATATATTAGAAAAGAACAAAGGTCTCAAATTAATAATCTCTCTGAAGCTCCACTTTAAGAAAAAAACATAGGGATCCCTGGGTGGCGCAGCGGTTTGGCGCCTGCCTTTGGCCCAGGGCGCGATCCTGGAGACCCGGGATCAAATCCCACGTCGGGCTCCCGGTGCATGGAGCCTGCTTCTCCCTCTGCCTGTGTCTCTGCCTCTCTCTCTCTCTCTCTCTCTCTGTGACTATCATAAATAAATAAAAATTAAAAAAAACATAAAATATAAGAAATTAAGCAATAAGAAGAAAAATAATAAAAATTGGAGAAGTCAATGAAATTGTGCAGAGAGAAAAGTTGGATTATTTGGCTAACGAAGCAAACAAAACAAAACAAAACAGAAATTACTAATATCAGACATGAAAGAGAGGTTGTCACTATAGATCGCAAAGACAAAAAGAATAATACAAGAATACTATGAACAACTCTATGCCTACAAGTTTGAGAACTTATATGAAATGAACCAATTTAAAAAAAAAAAAAGAAATGGACCGATTCTTTGACAGACACACACTATTAAACCCACTCATGGAGAAAGAGACAATCTAAAAAGGCCTATATCTAATAATAAAATTCAATCAATACCCAATAATATTACAAGAATAAAAGCACCAGGCCCATATGATTCCATTGGCAAATTCTATCAAACATTTAAGAGTGTGATGATATAAATTCTCTACAATCTCTTCCAGAAAACAGAATTGAAGGGCACATCGATGTGATGGCTTAATGGTATGTGTCACATTAGCTAGGCTATAGTGCCCACTTGTTTGGTTAGACACTAGTCTAGATGTTGCTATGAAAGTTATTTATTTTAGATAGGATTAACATCTCATAAGTAGGCTTTGCATGAAGCATATTACCCTCCATAATGTGGGTAGACTTCATGCAATCAGGTGAAGGCCTAAAAAACACACTAAAATTTCCCAAAGAAGGACTTTAACCTCAAGATTGCAATACAGAGGTTCTGCCTGAGTTTCCAGCTTGCTTGCTTTACCCTGGAAATGTTGGACTCAAGACTGTAACATTAACTCTTAGCTGCATTTCTAGCCTACCAGCATCCCCTACAGACTTCAGATTTGCCAGTCCCATGGCACATGCACACACACACACGCACACACACACACACACACACACCAATGCAATCTTTCAACTTCTATGAAGAATTAGAATTTAAAATTTTTTAAAGATTTTATTTATTTATTCATGAGAGAGACACACAGAGAGAGGCAGAGACATAGGCAGAGGGAGAAGCAGGCTCCCTGCAGGGAGCCTAATGTGAAACTTGATACCAAGACCCTAGGATCATGACCTGAGCCAAAGGCCAATGTTCAACCACTGAGCCACCCAGGTGCCCCTAGAATTTAGAATTCTTTAAAAGCACATTACCATTGACAATAGTACAAAAATGAAATATCCAGTAATGAGTTTAACAAAATATGGATAAGGTCTATGTGCAGAAAACTACAAAACTCTGGAGAGAGAAATAAAATAAGATCAAAATAAATGGAGAGACATTCTGTATCTGTTTTCACGGATAGACTCAATATTTGTAGATGTTAATTATTCCCAAGACTTCTTCTGAAGATTCAATACAATATCAATAAAAACCAGGCAAACTGTGTGATAGACATTGACATATTTATTCTAAAGTTTACATGGAAAGGCAAAAGTCCCATGACAGCCAATATGATACTGAAGAAGAACAAACTTAAAGGACTAACACCTCATAACTACAAAAAGTAGTTAAAGCTACATGTATTTAATGTCACCATAATCAAGATGGTGTGATATTGGTGAAAAAAAAAGTCACATAGGTCAACAAACAGAATAGAGCACAGAAGCAGACCCACTCAAAGGTAGTCAACTGATCTATAGATCAAAGACAATTCAATGGAGAAAAGATAATCTTTCCAATACACGGTGCTAGAACAACTGGATATCCAAATGAAGACAAAGAAAAAGCTTTCTGGAACAACCTTGTACCATTAACAAAAATTAACTCAAAATGGATTATAGATCTAAACGTGAAATGCAAAACTATAAAACTTCTAGAAGGATAGTAGAAAATCTAGGTGACTTTGGATTTGATTACGAATTTTTAGATGCAACACAAAAAGCATGATTCATGAAAGAAAAATTGATAAACTGAACTTTAATTAAAACATTCCACTCTGAAAAACACTATTAAAAGAATAAAAAGATAGCCAAAAACTGGGAGACAACATGTGCAAACCTTGTATCAGATAAAAAGCTTGTATTTAAAATGCAAATATTTTTAAAACTCAACAACAGGAAAACTAAGGACACAATTAAAAAATTGGCAGAAGATCTGAACATACACCTCATCAAAAAAGATAAATAGATGGGAAATGACCAATGAAAAGACTATCAATATTGTCATTAAGGAATTTCAAATTAAAACAGTAATGAAATACCACATACATATTAAAATGGCTAAAAACAAAAGAAAAAATGACAAATCCAAATGTTGGCAGGGAAGCAAAGCACTAAGAACTTTCATTCATTGCTGGTGGAAATAAAAAATAGAACTGTCACTTTGGAAGACAGTTTGGCAGGTTTTTTAAAAAAACTAAACCTACTCCTCTTTTAAGATTTTATTTATTTAGAGTGCAAGTTTGGGAAGGGGCAGGGGGAGAGAGAATCTCAAGCAGGCTCTTCACTGAGCACAGAACCTGACCCATGGCTTTATCCCAGGATCCTAAGGCCATAACCTGAGCTGAAATCAAGAGTTGGACACTGTTATGACCAACTGAGCCACCTAGCCACCTCAAACTAGATATACACTTGGTATACAATCCAGGAATCATGCTTCTAGGTATTTACCTAATTTACTTGAAAACATAGTCTACAAAAGAACCTGCAAGTCAATGTTTATAGAAGTTTTACTCATAATCAACACAAGCTGGAAACTAGCTAGAAGTCATCCAGTAGGTGAATGCACAGAGAAACTATGTTGCGTTCGCAATGGAATATTATTCATGGAGAAAAAGAGATGAACTATCAAGCCACAAAGAGAGATGGATGAACCTTACATGGATACTACTAAGCAAAAGAAGCCAGCCCAAAAAAGCTACATGCTGTATGATCCCAATCATATGACATTCTATAAGAGACAAACAATAGACAGGGGCACCCAGGTGGCTCAATCAATTGAGCTTTTGACTCTTGATTTCTGCTCAGGTCATGATGTCATGGGTCTTGGGATCAAGCTCTACATGGGGCTCCTCACTCGGTGGGGGAGTCAGCTTGAAGATTCTCTTCCCCAACTTGCACTCACTTGCATGTGCTCCCTCACTCTCATCTCTAAAATAAATAAATAAATCTTTTTTTTTTTTTTTAGGACAAACATTAGATATGGTGGCCTTGGTTGTGGTGGAAAGGATGGAGGGTTAAACAGGTGAAACACAGCAAATCTTTACGGAGGGCAAGTATTCTCTAAGATCCTGTAATAATGGGTAAATGATTTTAGTTTCAAAGCCCATAGAACTCTACAGTACAAAGGATATGTTTTCACGTAGGCATATTATTGAATTAAGACAGGGATCCCAGTGAAAAATTCAGACTGTGACACGAGAATATAACTGGATCAAAGTGTATGAGGGGCTGGGGCGAGATGGCAGAGGATTGGGGTCCCCGCCTCGCCTGGCCCCACCCACTCACCTAGATACCTTCCAAACCATCCTGAACACCTACGAATCCGACCTGAGACTTAAAGAGAGAACAGCTGGAGCGCTACAGAGGGAAGGGTTTTCGCCTCTAGCAAGGTAGGGAGGTGTGGACACAATGGAATAAGAAAGAATCCAGTGGGGGAGGCCCCGGGAGCCGGCCGAGGCCGGGGTGAAAGCCTCGGCACAGGGAGGCCCCGCCCGGGGCAGCGGGAACTTCACATCCGCCCCGGATTCTTCCCGAGGGAAAGGCGCTGAGCGGGGAGCCCGGGCGGAGCCGCGGAGGGGCCGTGGGGCCTCCAGCCTCCCGGGGTCACTGGCAGGACGTGCGCCCGGGGCAGGGCGCCCCACACCCCGCGGGCCGAGCGCGGGAAAGGGCTGGAGCGCCCGGCGGGGCCTCGGGGAGCAGCCGGGCGGGCGGGTGGGCGGGCGGGGGCTCCGGGCGGAGGGGGCTGCGCCCTGCTGCCTTCGGGAGCCGCGGCCCCGGGAGCGACCCCAGCAGCGCAGGCCCCGGAGCCCAGGGCGCGGGGGACACGGCCGGGACCCTGCGCTCCCCCCGGGACGGGGAGGCGGGGAGGCGGGGAGGCGGGGAGGGCCCGGGACGGCGGGGACGCTCCTGCCGCCGCCGCCGGGCGCCCCCGAGCTGTGCGGGGCCGCGCCCCCCGCCCCGGAGCATCCAGGCCAGTGCGGACGGGGAGCTGCGGTCGGTACCGCGGGAGCTGACGCCGGGGCTGGGGACCCGGCCGCCGCCAGGGGGGTTGTCCCTCCTGGGTCACCCTGCGCCTGGGAGGGGCGGGGCCGCCAGGGGACGGGGGCCTCACGGGGTCAGCAGCAGGGGCGGAGCATCTCCCCAGGTGCACACACCTGAGAACCGGCACAGCAGGCCCCGCCCCAGAAGACCAGCTGGAAGGACGGGGAAGGGCAAGTTCTCCACCCAGCAGCGCTGTGAAGCTCCAGGGAAAGTGCAGGGATTTACAGTGTATAGAACCAGAGGGTACCTCTCCTTTTTTTCTTCCTTTTTCCAGTACAACTCGTTTATATATCAGACTGTAAATATCCATTTTTTCTCTTTTCCCACCTTAACTACAATATTTTACCAGCTCTTCATTTTTAAGTTTCTTCCTTTTTGACTTTCATATTCTATAATTACAGGTCCTAGATATATTTTCCACTTCTAGATTCCCTTCAACATACTCAACTTATTTTGGGGAGAAATACAAGATATGTTTTTTTGTCTTGTGTTTTTTGTTTTCTCTGCCTCATTCTGTTCTACAATGGCAGAATTTAATACCTTCTAAAACATGACCTGCAGGCACCCAGAACCAAGTGGTATACCATGATGGTTCATTCTGTGAATGAGATTCCTCATTCCCATTCTGCCCCCCTCTTTTATCTCATTTATGTTTTGATGGTCAATGGTGGGGCCCTGGTTTATATAAATTAGGGACTGAGTATCTTCTAACATACAGAACTTAATATACTCAGAAACAAGAGGATCACTCTGGAGAACCCTGCAGGTAGACTACATTCTCCCTCCACTACAACTTCATCACCACCACCATCTCTCAGTCCCCCTCCTTTGTTTTTTCTTCTCCTTTTTTTTTTCCTCTTCATCATTGGGATTCTTGGCCTTTTATTTTTTACTACTTTGTTTTAAAATTTGTTTTTCATTTTAGTGGTCCTTTTGTTTTATTTTGTTCTGACCTTTGTTTTCATTTTCTGGTCTCTGACCTTGGCAGAATCATCTAGAGTGAAGTTTACTTAGGTTGTGGTTGATATTCTTGACTCAGCCCACTCATACAGCCACTCTGCACTGATCAAAATGACTAGAAAGAAGAACTCACCACAAAAGAAAGAATCAGAAACGCTACTCTCTACCACAGAGTTACAGAATTTGGATTACAATGCGATGTCAGAAAGCCAATTCAGAAGCACAATTATAAAGCTACTGGTGGCTCTGGAAAAAAATATAAGGAAATAAAGAGACTTCATGATTGCAGAATTTAGATCTAATCAGGACAAAGTTAAAAATCAATTAAATGAGATGCAATCCAAACTGGAGGTCCTAACGAAGAGGGTTAATGAGGTAGAAGAAAGAGTGAGAGACCTAGAAGATAAGTTGATGGCAACTGAATACACATTCTTCTCAAGTGCACATGGAACTTTCTCCAGAATAGACCACATACTGGGTCACAAATCAGGTCTCAACTGATACCAAAAGATTGGGGTTGTCCCCTGCATATTTTCAGACCATAATGCTTTCAAACTTGAACTCAATCACAAGAAGAAATTTGGAAGAAATTCAAACACAAGAGCATCCTGGTAAAAGATGAATGGGTCAACCAGGAAATTAGAGAAGAATTTAAAAGATTCATGGAAACTAATGAGAATGAAGTTACAACCATTTAAAATCTTTGGGATACAGCAAAAGCAGTCCTAAGAGGGAAATACATCGCAATACAAGTATCCCTCAAAAAACTGGAAAAAAAAACCCCTCAAATACACAAGCTAACCTTGCACCTAAAGGAACTGGAGAAAGAACAGCAAATAAAACCTACACCAAGCAGAAGAAGAGAATTAATAAAGATTTGAGGAGAACTCAATGAAATAGAGACCAGAAGAACTGTAGAACAGATCAACAAAACCAGGAGTTGGCTCTTTGAAAGAATAAGATAGATAAACCATTAGCCAGCCTTATTAAAAAGAAAGCAGGAATGACTCAAAATAATAAAATCATGAATGAAAAAGGAGGTATCACAACCAATACCAGGAAACACAAATGATTTTAAAAACATACTATAAGCAGCTATATGCCAATAAATTAGGCAATCTAGAAGAAATAGATGCACTTCTGGAAAACCACAAACTACCAAAACTAGAACAGGAAGAAATAGAAAACCTGAACAGGCCAATAACCAGGGAGGAAATTGAAGCAGTCCAAAACCTCCTAAGACACAAAAGTCCAGGGCCAGATGGGAATTCTATCAACGTTTAAAGAAGACACAATACCTATTCTACTAAAGCTGTTCAGAAAGATAGAAAGGGATGGAATACTTCCAAACTCATTTTATTAGGCCAGCATCACCTTACTTCCAAAACCAGACCTAGACTCCACCAAAAAGGAGAATTATAGACAAATATCCCTGGTGAACATGGATGCAAAAATTATCAGCATACTAGCCAATAGGATCCATCAGTACATTAAGAAGATTATTCACCAGGACCAAGTGGGATTTATCCCTGGGATGCAAGGCTGGTTCAACACTCGTAAGACAATCAATGTGATAGATCATAAGAACAAGAGAAAAAAACAAGAACCATATGATCCTCTCAATAGATGCAGAGAAAGCATTTGACAAAATACAGCGTCCATTCCTGATCAAAACTTTTCAGAGTGTAGGGATAGAGGGAACATTCTTCAGCATCTTAAAAGCCATCTATGAAAAGCCCACAGCAAATATCATTCTCAATAGGGAAACACTGAGAGCCTTTCCCCTAAGATCAGGAACACGACAGGGATGTCCAGTCTCACCACTGTTATTCAACATAGTACTAGAAGTCCTGGCCTCATAAATCAGACAACAAAAAGAAATACAAGGCATTCAAATTGACAAAGAAGAAGTCAAACTCTCCCTCTTCGCAGATGACATGATACTGTACATAGAAAACCCAAAGGACTCCACCCCAAGATTGCTAAAACTCATACAGAAATTCGGCCGTGTGGCAGGATACAAAATCAATGCCCAGAAATCAATGGCATTTCTATAAACTAACAATGAGACTGAAGAAAGAGAAATTAAGGAATCAATCCCATTTACAATTGTACCCAAAAGCATAAGATACCTAGGAATAAACCTAACCAAAGAGGTAAAGGATCTATACCCTAAAAACTATAGAACACTTCTGAAAGAAATTGAGGAAGACACAAAAAGATGGAAAAATATTCTATGCTCATGGATTGGAAGAATTAATATTGTGAAAATGTCTGTGCTACCACGGGCAATTTACACATTCAATGCAATCCCTATCAAAATACCATGAACTTTGTTCACAGAGTTGGAACAAATACTCTTAAGATTTGTGTGGAATCAGAAAAGACCCCAAATATCCAGGGGAATATTGAAAAAGAACACCAGAGCCAGGGGTATCACAGCGCCAGATTTCAAGTTGTACTCCAAAGCTGTGATCATCAAGACAGTGTGGTACTGGCACAAAAACAGACACATAGATCAATGGAAAAGAATAGAGAATCCAGCAATGGATCCTCAACTCTATGGCCAACTAATATTCAACAAAGCAAGACAGAATATCCACTGGAAAAAGGACAGTCTCTTCAAATAATGGTGCTGGGAAAATTGGACAGCCACATGCAGAAGAATGAAACTAGACCATTCTCTTACACCATGCACAAAAATACACTCAAAATGGATGAAAGATCTAAATGTGAGAGAAGAATCCATAAAAATCCTAGAGGAGAACACAGACAACCCCCATTTTAAACTTGGCCACAGCAACTTCTTGCAAGATACATCTATGAAGGCAAAGGAAACAAAAGCAAATATGAACTATTGGGACTTCATCAAGATAAAAAGTATCTGCACAGCAAAAGAAAACAGTCAACAAAGCTAAAGACCACCTACAGAATGGGAGAAGATATTTGCAAATGACCTATCAGATAAAGGGCTAGTATCCCAGATCTATAAAGAACTTATTAAACTCAACAGCAAAGAAACAAATAATCCAATCACGAAATGGGCAAAAGACATGAAGAGAAATCTCACAGAGGAAGACACAGACATGGCCAAAAGCACATGAGAATATGCTCTGCATCACCTGCCATCAGGGAAATACAAATCAAAACCACAATGAGATACCACCTCACACCAGTGACAATGGGGAAAATTAACAAGACGGGAAACAACAAATGTTGGAGAGAATGTGGAGAAAGAACCCTCTTGCATTCTTGGTGGGAATGTGAACTGGTGCAGCCACTCTGGAAAACTGTGTGGAGGTTCCTCAAAGAGTTAAAAATAGAGCTACCCTGCAACTCAGCAATTGCACTTCTGGAGATTTGCCCCAAAGATACGGATGCAGTGAAACGCTGGGACACCTGCATCCCAATGTTTATAGCAGCAATGTCCACAGTAGCCAAACTGTGGAGGGAGCCTCGGTGTTCATCAAAAGATGAATGGATAAAGAAGATGTTGTCCATGTATACAATGAAATATTCCTCAGCCATTAGAAATGACAAATACCCACCATTTGTTTCAGCATGGATGGAACTGGAGGGTGTTATGTTGAGTGAAGCAAGTCAATCAGAGAAGGACAAACATTATATGGTTTCGTTCATTTGGGGAGTATAAAAAACAGTGAAAGGGAATAAAGGGGAAAGGAGATGAAATGAATGGGAAATATCAGTGAGGGAGACAGAACATGAGAGACTCCTAACTCTGGGAAATGAACACAGGGTAGCAGAAAGGGAGGTGGGCAGGGCGATGGGGTGACTGGGTGACGGGCACTGAGGGGGGCAGTTGATGGGATGAGCACTGGGTGTTATACTATATGTTGGCAAATTGAACTCTAATAAAAAAATACAAAAAAAAAGTATATGAAACTACTTCCCTGAAGGGAGGGAGGGGGAAAGATATGTACCTTTGGAGTCTGTAAACACAATATGTAAGACTAAAGGCAAATGGAATGCACATAAGCACTGTACAGTAGTGGACAAAACTGGTTCTTAGGGGGTTTATATGAACAATTCAAATACTGGAATTGAAAAGTTAAGTAAATGGATGGTAGACAGTGGTAGCCAGGTTAAACAATGTTCAATGGGGATTACAAATAAGCAAAGGGCAGGGAGCCTGGACTAACCTTTACGGTAATTAGAGGAGAAGAACTGAGTATTAATACACATTCAGATACTACATAAATAGAGATAAATGTATACACATGGTTTAGTACACCTACATTTATTTCCTTGCTCTGTTGGCCGAGATGGCCAAGAAGTGACAACACCCAGGTCTTGGTCTGCAATACCATTCTCCATGGAAAGATGCCAGGACTCCTTGGAGAAATGACTGATTCTACTATCTGGGCAGTAAATACACAGGGTATTACTGTGTAATATGAGCCGAAGAAGATATGACATTGTGTATTACTTATTATTGCAAGAGCTTGGAGCATCTTGATGTGATAAAAAGTTAGAAAGTGCTCAAAAACTTTTTAAAAAGAAACCACATTACAGTGATGGAGACATTGTCAGAAGGACACAGGATCCAAATGAAAGAGCTCCCTGTGCTCAAAGACAGAACAATTTGAGTAACAAAATAAATAGAATAGTGCAGGATTATAACCCAAGGTTATAAACATCCACCAATGCATGCTGATATAAATAAATGACTGAAAAAAATAAATAATCGATGGAAAAGAGCAAATTTCCCTTGCAGAAGACTTCCAAATGAATTATGTAGACACTGCTCTCAAGAAGGGAGAGCATAAATTCTGACTCTGTAAGTGTGGGCTTCACATAGTGACTTCCCCTCCAAAGAGTACGGCAAGGAAATGGGGGAAGAGAGTGACAAAGGAAAGTGTCAGAGGAAAACTGACAAGCAGTATCCCAGTCAAGTGATTGAGATAAACAATCAATAATTGATAAACTATGTTGATTATATGTACCTTGTTAGGGTGTGTTGAAAGTGGAACTTTATCTTTCTCAAACCCTAATCTTAATCTAACTATTAGGAAAACATCAGATAAATCCTATCTGAGGGCCATCTTGCAAAATACTTGATCACTATTCCTCAAAACTGTCAAGGTCGCCCAAAATAAGGCAAATGAGAAACTCCTACAGCCAAGAGGAGCCGAAGGAGATATGACATGTAAATGTAATCTGGTCTCCTAGATGGGATCCTGGAAAGGCATTAGGCAAAACTAAGAAAATCTAAATCAAGTCTGGACTTCTAGTTAGTTAATACCATTGCACTAATATTAGTTCATTAATTGTAACAAATATACCATGTAAATGATAATAATTATATATTTGTAATTATATATATTTTTATCATCATATATTATTAAATAAATACAATAATAAATTATTATAATCATATATATTATATAAACCATTATATAGTATAATAATAATAGGGTAATGGGGTATATGGGAACCCTGTACTACCTTTTAAATTCTTGGGTACATTTAAACCTGTTCTTAAAAATAAAGTTTATTTATTTTTTTTCTCTTAAAAGCTATCCAGGTTCTGATTCCTTTCATTTAGAGATTTTGAATCATGGTGTAGGACTCAGTATCTCTCTCTTTGATTCAGTTCTCTTTTTTCTTTTCTTGTCCCAGATGGTTATTGCTGCTGGTATGTCTCATCTTGTTCTGCTTCTGCCACTCTTCATTCAAATACTGGGAAGTTCTAATAACTGAAAAATTCTACCATTGTGCTTACTTCTTTATGGCTTCTGCCTTCCTAGAGTACTGCAGAATGAATTTGCTTCCACAAAGTAATTTTCTGTCCTTCAAAGACACTTTTTTGAAACCTTCCTCCCAGGGTTAAAATTAGGCTAACTATCCTCGGTTATTCCCCAAACGATGCAGTTTCTAAATATTTTGCCACCCTGGCCACTTTCCCATGAATATTTATGTTTGTTAAGAAGATCCCAGATCTAAATGCATTTTTCCCATTCTATTCTGATCAGAATTGAGCAGACTATTGTTTCTTGGATAATATTTGCTTTTTATCTACTGCTTAAAACATATAGTATGTCACTCTGGTTTTAGATTTCCATTTCAAGAAAGTGGGCTAAATTTCATGATTGGATTGTTTCTTTGCTGTTGAGTTTAGTAAGTTCTTTATAGATCTTGGAAAGTAGCCCTTTATATGATACGTCATTTGCAAATATCTTCTCCCATTCTGTAGGTTGTCTTTGAGTTTTGTTGACTGTATCCTTTGCTGTGCAAAAGCTTCTTATCTTGATGAAGTCCCAATAGTTCATTTTTGCTTTTGTTTCTTTTGCCTTCGTGGATGTATCTTGCAAGAAGTTACTGTGGCCGAGTTCAAAAAGGGTGTTGCCTGTGTTCTCCTCTAGGATTTTGATGGAATCTTGTCTCACATTTAGATCTTTCATCCATTTTGAGTTTATCTTTGTGTATGGTGAAAGAGAGTGGTCTAGTTTCATTCTTCTGCATGGGCAAAAGACATGAACAGAAATCTCACAGAGGAAGACATAGACACGGCCAACACGCACATGAGAAAATGCTCTGCATCACTTGCCATCAGGGAAATACAAATCAAAACCACAATGAGATATCACCTCACACCAGTGAGAATGGGGAAAATTAACAAGGCAGGAAACCACAAATTTTGGAGAGGATGCAGAGAAAAGGGAACCCTCTTACACTGTTGGTGGGAATGTGAACTGGTGCAGCCACTCTGGAAAACTGTGTGGAGATTCCTCAAAGAGTTAAAAATAGATCTGCCCTAGACCCAGCAATTGCACTGCTGGGGATTTACCCCAAAGATACAGATGCAGTGAAACGCCAGGACACCTGCACCCCGATGTTTCTAGCAGCAATGTCCACAATAGCCAAACTGTGGAAGGAGCCTCGGTGTCCATCGAAAGATGAATGGATAAAGAAGATGTGGTCTATGTATACAATGGAATATTACTCAGTCATTAGAAATGACAAATGCCCACCATTTGCTTCAACGTGGATGGAACAGGAGGGTAATTATGCTTAGTGAAATAAGTCAATCGGAGAAGGACAAACATTATATGTTATCATTCATTTGGGGAATATAAATAATAGTGAAAGGGAATAGAAGGGAAGGGAGAAGAAATGAGTAGGAATTATCAGAAAGGGAGACAAAACATAAAGACTCCTAACTCAAAAAAAAAAAAAAAAAAAAAAAAAGACTCCTAACTCTGGGAAACGAACTAGGGGTGGTGGAAAGGGAGGAAGGCAGGGGGGGTGGTGGTGAATGGGTGACGGGCACTGAGGTGGGCACTTGATGGGATGAGCACTGGGTGTTATTCTGTATGTTGGCAAATTGAACACCAATAAAAAATAAATTTATTATTGAAAAAAATAAAATAAAATAAAATAAAAAATAAAAAAAGAAATAAAAAGAAAGTGAGCTAAATAAAATGAAGGCTCCTTTGTACATATCCCCCTCATTAAAACCATTGCATTGATGAATTTCAAGCAATTCATTTAAATTCTATACTCATCCAGATGTCACTGTTGGAAATTTACAACTATGACCAATTTTCTAAATAAACTGATAGATTATGTCTACATAACCGAATAAGACATCCCTCGCCATGTCCCCCATTCCACAACAATTTGGGATCCATCCACAGACAAAAAGTGTCATTGTGAGAAGTATGGGATTATCCATATGCCAAGTGCCCCAGAAGGAGTGTTGCCCACTCTTGCAACAGGTAATATACACATGGACCTCAGTTCGAGGAGTGAACACCAAAGTGGCTCATGAACTAGCTCCAGCCCTCCTCAGGTACTGTCCAGAAGCCCCTGGAAAACACTGTTTTAGGCAATCACTCACAGACAAGAAAACCTCTAGAGAAGTCCAGGTTTCCATTGGAGAAGTGCAGCACTCCACTGGAGCAAAAGAATATATATAAGCTTGGACACATTAGAGAACTTTTCTACATCACCCCTCTCCCAGAGCAGCACTGCTCAGGGCCAAGTGGGATTTTCTCAAACTATGATTTCCCTCATGGGGGAAAAGGGAGATCATGTGAGCGAGCACCCTGCTGTGCAAGACACTGCCAAAGAGGCCCCTTTCGATCTTGCCCAATCCAAAAACCAAGCGGTAATTATAGAAGGTGATAGAGGGGTTGACCAACTCTATTGTGGTAATTACTCCACAATACATAAGTGTATCAAATCAACACATTGTATACCTTAAAGTCACACAAGGTTATATGTCAATTATATCTCAATAAAGCTAGAAAAAAATAAATGGAAAGGTACTATTTTATTTTTCATTTTTTAATTATTTTTAGTATAATTGATGACAATGTCACATTATTTTCAGGTGTACAACATAGTAATGCAAGTTCTCTGCATGTTTGTTTATTAATATTTTATTTATTTATTCATGAGAGACACAGAGAGAGGCAGAGACACAGGCAGAGGGAGAAGCAGGCTCCATGCCAGGAGCCCGATGTGGGACTTGATCCCAGGATCCCGGGACCACGACTAGAGCCAAAGGCAGACTCTCAACCACTGAGCCACCCAGGTGCCCAAGTTCTCTGTATGTTACGCTGTGTTCACTACAAGCATAGGTACCATATGTCACCACACAATGTGATTACAGTGTCATTGACTATATTCCCTATGCTTGGCCTTTTATTCCTGTGTCTTAATCATTCTGTAACTGGAAACCTGTACTTCCCACTCCCTTTTGCCCATTTTGTCCATTTTTCTTTCCTCTGGCAAACATGAGTCTGTTCTCTGTATTTATAAGTCCGATTCTGCTTTTTGTTTAATCATTTGTGTTGCTTTTTAGATTCCACATATGAATGAAATCATATGGTATTTTTCTTTCTTAGTCTGACTTATCTCACTTAACATAATAATACCCTGTTGCTCCATCCATGTTGTTACAAATGGCAAGATCTTATCCTTTGCATGTCTGTGTAATATTCCAATATGTGTGTGTGAACACATGTGTATGTGTGTATCTCACATCTTTCTTTTCCATTCCATCTATCAGTGGACACTTCAGTTGTTTCCATATCTTGACTACTATAAACAATGCTGCAATAATCATAAGGGTGCATATGTCTTTTTGAATTACTTTTCAGTTTCTTTGGATAAATACCTGGGAGTAGAATTATTGGATCATATGGGAAAACCCAGTCTCTTCAATAGAGGGTGCTGGGAAAACTGGACAGTTACATGCAAAAGAATGAAACTAGACCACTTTCTCGTATCACACACAAAAATAAATTCAAAATGGATGAAAGGCCTAAATGTGAGATCTAAAACCATAAAAATCTTGTAAGATAGCCCAGGCAGCAATTTCTCCAATATTGGCCATAGCAACATTTTTCTGGATATGCCTCCTCTAGCAAGGGATACAAAACAAAAAACAAGAAAACAAAAGAACAATTGGGACTACATCAAAATAGAAAGCTTTTGCGTAGCAAAGGAAATCATCAACAAAATGAAAAGTGAACCAACTGAATGGGAGAAAATATTTGCAAATGATACATCTGATAAGGAGTTAATACCCAAAACATATAAATCACATACACAACTCAACACCAAAACAACAAACAATCTGATCTAAAAATGGGCAGAGGACCTGAATAGACATTTTTACAAAGAAGACATACACATGGCCAACAGGCACATGAAAAAATGTTCAACATTACTTATCATCAGGGAAATGTAAACCAAAACCATGAGGTATCACCTCATACCTGTCAGAATGGCTAGACTCAAAAGATAAGAAATAAAAAGCGTTGACGGGATGTGGAGAAAAAGGAACCCTTATGCCCTGTTGGTAGGAATGTAAACTGGTACAGCTACTATGGAAAACAGCATGAAGGTTCCTCAAAAAATTAAAAATAGAAATACCATATGGAAGTCACTACTTCAATAAGCAAAGAAACAAGCAGACAAATAAATTCACACATTCCTTATTGTGTAAAGAGCCTTACACTCATGCCAAGGATGCACAGTAAACACATTCAGATACATGAATTTTGTTCAGCAATGGGCTTCGTGTATATTAACACAATCATAGCTCTCTCCCACAGAAATATATCTCAATAGTACTTTCCCCAGAGGAGTTAACTCATGTATAAAATACATTGAATCAGCATCATGGAAGCTGGTGGCTCAAAGCTAGGTTTTCATGTTATGCATAAAACTGAACATAGTAATAAAATAACACTACAGTAGAATAACTCCCAGGGGAATATGGAAATTAGAGTGCTCAGATATGAAACCTTGAATGAGTCACCACCTTTTTGTGTTCCAGAGCAAACTTTTCTGAACATAGCAGAGAAAGAAGTTACTTGGGATTTCTTGTACTTGGAAAGTACTGGCTTAAATGATTGTTTTTACAAGATTTGCCAATCTGACCCATCTTCAACTGACTCCTTGAAAAGACTGTTCTAGGTGCCAGGTGCACAGTGTTGGCTAAGAGTTTTCAAACATGTTCAATGAAGCTACTGGATGACTGGCTCAATAGTTCAACTTTTTCTTCTTCTCAGTTCTAAGCATTCATCACAAGGCTCCCCTCTTCCTCTGAGCCTGCAGACTTGGTTAGTAACACTGCACTTACTGCTAAACTATGTTAGGTTCTGTATCATTATGTACTGTGTTGTTACCTATGTCTTGTTAGTTCTTCTGCACACTCCAAATGCTTTTGTTTGGTTGTGTGATGTTATTCCTGTTTATCAGATGTGCCTTTGCTGATGTCACACGGATACATAAAATGTCGTTTAATTATGTGGTGATGATATTTAGGGCTGTAGCTGTGTCCTGAGTTTCTTGCTTGCCCCTCTTACTCAAAGGAAACTCAGAGACAGAGTGCCCAATGGTCTCTGTGACTCTACCAAATGGACACACCTAATGTTAACCTAGAACAAGTTTATTTAACTCTAAAAAAGTGAAGCTGATTGATTCAGACACATAATCAATCTCATTTGATTACAGTCATGCATCTAAGAGTCCAGAAAAATGCTGGTTCTTGAAAGGAATGAGCAAGTACTGGATTTGGCACAGACGGTAGCAAACACAGTTTTGTCATTCACCTCCATACATGTGTTGGAAAAGAGAAAGCTTCATCTGTTCTTTTACGAACAATTGAGGGAAAAACGAAGCTGGCTACTCATGAGGCTGGGAATCTTGCTTGGCGCAGACAGTCAGGATTAATTCTGTGGGGTTTGACAGCTTATCCATCTCTGTCTAAGCTTGTGGTAGCTGAAGTTGTCCAGCTGCTAAATTGTCTTTCTGAACAGCTTCCAGTCATCGTTCTTTGCAGATCCAGAGACAGCTCTGATGATTCAAAAGAACAGATAATTTCTTGGAGAAGTCTCTGCTATTCCTCCCTGAGCTACTGGTGCTTCTGTAGAAGCCAGCTTTCAGAGCTGGTATCTATTCTTCTTTTGACTGGGAAGCCTGCTGTGTAACCACCATGGCCTCCTATGGCCAAGCTCCATGGAGGTGTGATTCCGCTCACCTCCTGGAAAAGTATTCTCAGCAATTAGGCTTGCAAGCCAAATGGATCCTGGGCAAATACCTCTGAATCTCCAGAAATAATGATTGTTACTGAAATTTGTGTTCATGCCTCGCTCAAAGAAACAAGGGGCAAGTTGCTTTAACGTTGTGCGTCTAATCAGATCAATTGGTAAACCCTGGCAAACTGTGTGGGGAGTCTCAGGCCACGTTTAAACTCAGAGCAGAAAGGAGCCTGACCGATTAGAGATGTCTTTCAGAAGCTGGAGCCGGCCCCACCCAGGCACTGTGTCTGAGTGCCTTAGACGTGCCACCATAGAGAGAGATTTCATTATGCCTTGCACTGATTATGGAGTAGACCAAATATCCCGAGCACTGTCTCAGGAGCACAGAGGAGCCCTGTTGTAGTAAAAAATGCAGTTATTGCTCTCAAGGAAAGTGCATGCAGGACAACATAATGACAGGTGCTGCCATTAACCGGATTTCTTTGATGGGATTTATTATCATCCCTCCCTGACACATGCACACATACACACATACTCAATTACACAAGTGTTTCAAGTTGACGTTCCCCATTTGGCAATTTCTGCACTACCTGAAAATGCTCTAAGCCAGTGCTTCTCAAACTTTAATATGCACACCAATTACCTGGGAAACAGATTCTGTTTCAGGACGTGTGGGGTGGGCCTGAGATCCCACCTTTCTGATGTGTTCCCTAGTGATGCCCATGCTGCTGATCCAGAGACCACAGTGTGTAGCAAACTTCTGAACTCACACAGGGCCTCCCATTTCTGTTGGGATAACAACCAACCTTCACGTGGCTAACAAGGTCCTGCACAGTCTTGTTGGCCTCTAACTCAACAGCCTCATCCTCCCTTTGAGACTTGCCTTGTTCTTTCCAAAGCACTGACATTGGGTCTTCTTCAGTCCTTCCTACTAGTCAAGCTCTGCCATCTCAGGGCCTTTGTACATGCTGTACACTCTCTCGCGCATGTTCCTTTCTTCCCTACTTACCTGGATACATTTTATACACCCTTCCGGCCTCTGCTCAAACATCAGTTCTTCATGACAACCTCCCTGGACCTCCCCCAACTAAAAAATTCTCTGTATTATCTGCTTTCATAATACAGAACATTTTCACAATCCCATTGGATGATGAGCAACTGATATGTCTCTCTCCTGTTACAGTATAACCTCCATCACAGCAAGGATCTTGTCTGTTTTTATCCATCTGTATTCTGACCACGTGACATATTGTTTCCTGCTTCAATTCCCAGACTTCGATAATCTTGGTAATGGCAATCCTTATAGTAGATTTTTCAGGAAAATGAAGCCCCTTATCCTTTGAACTACCTTAGTTGGGCACTGGGCTGGGGGCAGGAGGTGAGATATTTGGCGTAGCCACTACTTGGTGAGAAATTCATCCCCTGGTTGCAAGTTAAGGCATGGATTTGTGATGTTTCCCAATGGTATTGATTTTTTTAATCCATCATCCCTTCAACCTTCAAAGGACTGAGGACACAATCCTATTTTGCTTTGCATCAGTTTCCTGTAGGCTTGTATGAATGCCTTCCATTCACTACCCTACTAATGAACTAGAAATTCCTTCTGGGCAGAAATTGGGTCTTCTCTTATTTCTGCTATTGTGAGCCCTGGATACAGTACAAGAAATTTAATAAATATGAGGCCAAATCAAATCTGGGAACATGTAAATGAAACCTCTGGGCCTAAGGGATTGTACAGGCTGTCCCACTTATATCTTCCATAAGTTTGCCTGGATAAAATTGTGATCATTTGCCCTGTGGTTCTGTTAAGGCACACAAAATGTCATGTTTCCCTTTTCGCACTGGGTATCGGGAAACAATGAGTTCTCTGCAAGGCTGTCATGCTTTATTTATGGCAAGAATTTGTTAGGTCTTCTCAATTTCTTTTCAGATTAAGGCAGGATATGAAAATAGATAACAAATACTTAGTGAGATGCCTGTAAGCGGTTGTGATGTCCTAAGTGTTCCACACATGGAAAAGCTAATTTTCTTTATTCAAAAAAGTAAATTATATCACTCTCATTTTAATATGAGGAAATAGAGTTACTGTATAACTTAGCAAATATATAGGTCTAAACTGGCCTAGATAAAGAAACTGAGGACTTAGAGAGGGTAAATAACTAGTTCAAGTTTCCTCAGCTGATGAGTGACTCTATCAGTGGCCTAGGGCTGCCATAACAAATCACCACAAACTGGGTGGCTTAAAACAAGAGGTTTATTCTCTCACAGTTCTTGATACTAGATCTAAAACAAAGTGTGGATAGGGCCATGCTCACTCTGAAAGCTCTAAGAAAGAATCCTTCCTTGACTCTTCCTACCTTCTGGTGGCTCTGGGAAACCCTTGGCATTCCTTGTTTTGAAGTTCTTCATTTCAACCTCTGGCTCTGTCTTCACATGGCCTGTCTTTCTCTATGTCTCTTTGTGCCTCTCCTCTTCTTATAAGGACATGAGTCATCACTCCAACCTGCACAAATCCAATATCACCTCATCTTGACTAATTCTATCTGCAAAAACCCTATTTCCAAATAAAGTCACACTCTGAGATTCTGGGTAGACACAAATTTGGAGGGTACACTGTTTAACCCAGTGTAGTGACTGAGCTAGTACCAAAAGTTACCTCTAAATTGAGGCAATCTTCATACCACCCCAAATTAGCTGCCTCTGGAATTCTTTGCCATGGTGAAATTTCTCATCGTGCTTCACAACTGACTGGTCCTCTCTACAGGGAAGATGACTCCACCAGACTCTTATGCTAATTTGGCAGCTTCTCTTAAAAGTGGTTGGTTGATTTGTAAGGAAGAATTGCTGAACGGTCAATTTAGAAAAGATGTAATTAGTGAATTCAAGGTTTATAAAAGAATTATGTTTTGAGAAGCCAAATATTCAGAGAATAGAGCTGACTAGATAGAGCTCGGTTTAGTCAACATGGAGTTCTGATGCTCACAGCAACAGCCTCTTCATCCATAATCATTTCCGCCTACCCGGCATCCAAACCCCATTGGTAGGAAGAGTGCTTACCTTGCAAAATACCTCCTCACTTGCAAGACCAGAGCAACGCTGCCTCCCAACTGCTTGTTTGATGTTAACATTATTCTGAGAATTACATCTCATCCAACATGATATTTTAATGAGCCTTTGTCTGTTCTAGTTAAGTCATTTGGAGCTGAGCTAATGAAACACAGGAATGGGGAGAGATGGTCCTCAGTGGCATTGGCTGTTTTTGTAATTCCGTGGCTTGCAATGCCAGTTCCCTGAGCCTCTCTGTTCACCCTGGGAGTGAGAAGCTGCAAACTCTGAGACTACCCCTGGGAATGGCCTATTCTAGGTATGATTCCCCCCTACACTTTCTTGTGGTGAGGAAGGAGGAGGAAAGAGGCATGTGTCCACAGAACTCCTTGTCCAGAGTCTGGATAAATCAGTCATGGCAGGTGGGACAGGACATGCATCAGGAATCCAGACCAGCTAAAGAAAGATGGCAAGTAGGGCACAGAAAGAAGATAACCTGGCCATGTCCTGGGCTGGGCAGCACGGGAAAGCCTTAAGAGAAGGAAGAGCATTGCTAGTTGGTAGTTTCAAAGTCCACTGAAGAGTTTCATGTACTCAGTCTACCAACCATCTCTTCTCCAACCCCCTTCTTCGCTGTGATGACATCTCAGCTCTTGTTGGTGACTGACTCCTTCTCTTGGTGACTTAATCTCCACTTTGATCGGGTTTCTTCTGTGGTCTTGGCCTCTTTGTGATATTTCTTTATGGGCCATCCTTGGCACCTCCTTTATGAGACTCATCAACCATTTACACTTTGCTGTAAATGTTAGATCCTGAAAAGAAAGTTCGGATAAGTAAAGAGTGTGAAATTACAAAAAGAGGGAGTATGACCTTTGTCACCCAAACAGGAAACCTCTTGACACAGGGAATCAAATACTGCCTTCAACAATATTGTTTGGGGCCAGGGGGGAGTGTCACTAGGTGTAGAGGAAAAGAGAAAAGGAATGAGAAAAAGAAAGTGAATAAAAGAAAGGGAAAGAGGAGGGGAGAGAAGATGGAGGGAAGAAGTGGCATACTCCAGAGCATCGTATGTGCGGATCAAGTTGGCCTGGAGGCCTGGGCCCTCTGAATTACTCTGGAAGGACCATGGATGTCAAGAGGGTCAGCAAGTTCTTGTAGAGCAAACACAATCCAAGGGGTAATTAATTAGCCCAAGGACTTCAGCTGTAGGTTCTAGGGCCAGAGAGACCTTGGTTTGAATCTAGGCTTTTTTCCTTCATTCCTGTGTATACTGGGAAAGATTTTTAACTTTGCACAGTTCTGCTTCTTCATTTGGAAGACAGGGATGATAACCTTCCTACTAGGCTTTCAGGGAAGAACAAAAGAATGCTTACTTCATGGAAAGAGTGCCCAGGACAACGCGAGGTGAGGAGGTTTAGGGTAATCGCCCCCGCCAACACGAGTAGTACCTGCTTCCCTCAGAAGGATCCAGCACAGGCTCCTTGCTGTGAGGAGGCTTAAAGGCTGGCCCTGTGTTTCCCACATGGCTGATTAAGCTTCCAATTCTGAAGCCTTGCTTTCTTCATCCCAAGGATTTAGAAGCTGAGTTCAGGTAATTCAGTTCCTTCCTCCTGGCCCTTTCAAGCCACCCTCTCGCAGCAGCACACACCTGTGCCTTGGGGAGGACCATGGCAGGGAAATGAGACTTTGTGACGTCCTTGAACTTCTTGCCCGTAGCTCCAGCACTCCTGGCCACTACAGAGTGTCTGTCTCTCTCCCCTGCCTTGCTGGCTTCTCCTCAGCTTGTTATTCTGTTCTTTTGTAGTCTTGCCTTCTGCCTCCAAACAGTGCTGCTCCTTAAATATGACACACTGCTGGTTGGGGATTTGAGATGGCAAGCCAGGTGAAGCTGAGTGGATCATGTTTGTTCAAGCTAATATTGTGCTTGTGGGTCAGAGACCTAGAGGGTGGACAAAGTATGGGTTTGAGGAGTTACAGACTTTCTCTTTTTCTAAAACTACTTGCATTTCTTAAGCCAGGCCTCTGAGGTCCTGGAAACATCCTTCTTTACAGACCCCATCAGTGATTCATGAGAGCATTTGTCCTAGATTTACTTGGCTCTGCAGCTGAAAAATGCAGTGGGCAGAAAGCTAACTTTGGAACAGTCAGAGGGTTTACCCCCTGACACCAGCATACATTTTCTCTTCTAGCTGAGGACCAATTATATAAAGGACCATATGGAAAAACTTCACTGGCAATGAAATAAAGAATGGCTAAGTTTAGATTCAGCCAGGCAAAGGGGCCTGTTGCAGTCTGGGGATGACAGCCCTGGCAGGATACGGAGACTGCCTGAGGAAGGAGTGTCGTGGGGCTTCACACTTCGGGACACCAGAGGTCCAGTCCTAGATCACCTTGTGACCTTGGGAAAGTATGTCCCTTGGCCTTCTTGGGCCTCAGTTTCTTCCTGCATAAAAGAGAGGATTGGACCTAACAGTGTAAGTCTTTTAGAGTATAAATATGCTACCAGGCAAAGGCTAAATGCAACTGGCCAGGGGAAGACTGGTGAGAATGGGATTTGTATTCAAAGTGACCTTGTTTTAGACAGAACATCCCTCAACAAGCCCTACCTGGAGAGCTTCATTTTTACAGAACATCAAAAATGTGACAATTGGGGCCCCCAGGTTGGTTCAGTGGTTGAGCATCTGCCTTCAGCTCAGGGAGTGATCCCGGAGTCCTGGGATCAAGTCCCACATTGGGCTCCCTGCATGGAGCCTGCTTTCTCCTCCCTCTGCCTGTGTCTCTACCTCTCTCTGAGTGTCTCTCATGAATAAATAAATAAAATATATTTTTTTAAATGTGACAATCTGCTCATGGACATGTGTCTTTTCTGATAGAGAACACACAGAAGCCTGAAAAGACTGGCAGCTGAACCCTCAGGGGCAGGAGATGGGCACACATGCACACACTCCCCACACCAAAACAGGGATTATTTCTATCAAACCAAAACTGTCTTAGTCAGAGATGACTGGGAGTGAGGAATAGATGTCCACTGAAATGAGGATCCCTTCAAGGGCATTCATCATAGGGAAGCAATCTCACAGGTGGCCCTTGGCAAGTCACTGCAGATGGCCATGGAGTCTGTGTTTGGATTTCTGGGTTTTTTTTCTTCCCCACTGACTCTCGTCCAGCTCCTCTCCCAACAGCCTGGCTGCCACTACTCCCTGGCCAGGCCTGCGCTTTCAATGGACTCTGCATGCATGGAGGGAATTCCCAGGGAAGAGGATTATGGGCAGAACCACAAAGTTGAAGAAAGCTTACTGAGGAAAAATACAGTAGGCACAACAGAAAAACATGGGGTCGCTTTTCTGCTCCCCTGCCTTCTGGTGTACTTGTTCCCTCCCGAAGGGAAACTGATACACAATAGTCCCCTATGAGTAGAGTAAAAATGAGCCTATGATTCACTTTCTCTTGAGCCTCCAGGCCTCTGGTCTTATTTATCAAGCCGGGCAAAAAAATCACACACCAAATCCCAAAGACCAATTCAGAGATAAAAGAGATAGTCACACTTTTTGTCTTTGTCTCCATCTTCCAAAGTCACTTAATCATTTTCAAATAAAGGACCACCTTCTCATTTCCATGTGGGGGGAAAAAAAGAAAGCATCTGACATTATCAATTCAATACACTTTCTCTGCTTACCACCCCCTGACACTGCCTGGCTCAGGAGAACTAGGCAACTCACAGATTTTCAGGGATGGGCGAGAGACAGGGCACAGAGAGCTCTAGCTCAAGCAGTGGCCCTGCCTCATCCTGCCAGAGGGCTGGCCGGAAACGTGCAAACAGGAGCGGAGGCGGGCGTGAAGATTAAGAGAGAGACAAGGGGGCTCATTTTACCCAGTTTCTCCCACAAGTTCCATCCGCCCCTCCTCCCTCCCAGCACCCACATGTGGCTTTATCCGTCCCTGATCTACCGCAGACCTGTACGTTATAACAAATGTAATTTCACTGGAGTGGATAACCTCTCAGATTCATTCCACCCTGAGATGCTGGGTTTCTCTGGTCATAACGCATTATCTGAGTTTACAGGAGAGCTGCATTACTTCCATCGTTTATCTGTGTTTTGGAACCCAAACTCCATATTATCCTTGCTTGGATTTTTTTTTCTTCTTTTAATAAAAATGGAGGTGCCAATATTCACCTGGATAAACTCTAAAAGAAAACTTCTCCTCCCTCGGGCCCCGCCTTTTCTCCTCTGTGATTCCACATATCAGAGGTACACAAAGACCAGCAGGTGAAGCCTGGGGGCTCACAGAAGAAAGCACAAGAAGAAACCACAATGATGCACACAGTTTCTTGGAGGAGGGCTGCTCATGAGACACCTTGTCACATGCAAATCTCTTCCTCCAGTTAGTCATTTGATATACAGGATGTTAGTATGTTTATGTATTAATTAGCAATGAACTATTAACATATTTCAATGTTGCCTTTTACAAAGGAGTGTCATTCAATGAACACTTATTGAGTGCCTGTTGTGTGCTAAGCACAGTGCTAGGCCTTGGGGCTAGGGTATCACGAGGCCCATGTACAGAGCATGGCATGTAGCGTATTGTGGCTCTCTTCTGGAGGCCAGTGTAGGAAAAAGAGGTTGGATGTACAGTTGTGATTGAGATGAGGGTGGTGGAGGTATAGGGTGCTATGAGAACACAGAGTCAGGAAAGAAGCTTAGAATTGAATTAGGACCTAATTCTGCAAGTGATGCTCACGAGTGCATGTGTGTGAAGGGGTTAGGGAGACATGGCTCAACTGCTAGGTTTGGGGGGGGGGGGGGGAAGAGGGGAGAGAGGGAAAGAGAGAGACAAAAATGAGACTCTGGCCAATGCCCATCTTTCCAGTCATGTTTCTATGCAAACCAAGTATTTTTGTTTTCCCTTCATAAAACGGGAATCGTGTTCTATGAATTGTTTTCTGACTGGCCTTTTTCACTGACAAATAAAAATGCCTTGGAAACACTTCTGATCAATACATATATATTTCTGCATTATTTCTAATGATCATAGTTTATGTATATCAACAGTTTATTTATTCCTTTAAAGATGGGCATTTTTCCCGATGTCTTCACAGGAATCTCAAAGAAAATGTGTCTTTCTTTGGAATACATCTGAGACACAGAATTTCTGGATTAATGAATGTGTACATTTAAGATGTTGATAATACTGCTAAGTTGCTCTCCCAAAAGCTTTGTAATGAGTACTCCAAACAAGAGCTGGTGAGATTGTCTGTTTCCTTACAAAACAGAATATGATCAATATGTTTAATTATTTCCAATCTAATGGATAAGAAATGTTAGCTAATTGTTGATTTTTCATTTCCCTGATTACTAGTCAAATGGAACAACTTTTCATATATTTATACTCTGTTGGCATTTCTTCTTAACTGCTCATCTTTATTCTTTGTCCAATTTCAATATTTGGCTTTTATAGGTGGCTTTTATATATTCTGAACATTAATCCTACCTATAAGTTCCCTCATCTTCTCCTGGTCTGTTGTTTACTGTTTCCAAATTTTATTATGAAAATGTTCAGCAAGTTCAAAGAATGCTGCTTATTTTTTAAACTTCCTTTATGATGCCTTTTGCATACAGCATTTAAATTCATTTTATGTATATAATAGTTTTGTTTGATTGTTTGTTTTTTGTTTAACTTCTGGTCTTTGTATACTATCTAGAATACCTAGCTTACTCTAAGGTTTATCAAAATTTTTTCAGTCATGGGGCACCTGGGTGGTTCAGTTGGTTAAGCATCTGATTTTTGATTTCAGTTCAGGTCACAACCTCAAGGTTGTGGGATTGAGCCCCACGTCAGGCTTATGCTCAGCACAGAATCTGAGATTCTCTCTCTCCCTCTGCCCCTCCTCCTCCTGTTCACATGCTCTCTCTCCCTTTCTTTTAAATAAATAAATTAATTAATTAATTCTTAGAGAGTTTCAGCCATTTTTATCTAATATCATCATTATCTTAAATATACAGTTCTCTAGCACCTATCAGAAATATTTGGAGGCTGGGGTTGGGGAGATGGGGTGGGTCTAGCTATATTAAATCAATGGTGTTGGGACAACTAGCTTTCCATTTGAGGGGGAGCATAGCTCATCCTTTGACTACCTGTATGAAGTTCCATCTTTCCCATAGCTAAACTCTTGCATATACATTTGTTTCCTCTGCTTTATCCCAAGAACTCATTCATTAATGCCTTCTGTTTTAATTACTCCACCTTTGTTGTATATTTTGATACATGGAGATCAAGTACATTTCTTACTCTTCTTTTTCAATAATCCTTTTTTTAAAAAAAGATTTCATTTATTTATTCATGAGAGACAGAGAGAGAGAGAGAGGCAGAGACACAGGCAGAGGGAGAAGCAGGCTCCCTGCAGGGGAGCCTAATGTGGGACTCAATCTCAGAACCCCCGGGTCATGACCTGAGTCAAAGGCAGATACTCAACCACTGAGTTGTGTCCCTATCCTTTATTCTTTTAAAACAGTTTCTCTTCCATATAAACTTTATAATCAGTGTGATGCTTTCTATAAAAAAATCCATGGGAATTTTGGTTTGGAATTCACTGAAATTTTAGAGGAATCAGGGAGTGTTGACATCTTCACAACACTGGCTCTTGCCATCCAGGGACACTGTATATCTTAGTCTTAGCTTTTAATCCCCGAGAAAGAAACAGTGCTGGTTCTCTGTGTCTGCACCTCAGGTGATTGCCTTGTTCCTGAGGGTTCAGCATCCTTCTGCTCTCTGAAGCAGAGGAAGATGAAGTTGTCCTTATGGTGTAGAAATCATCCCCTGCTCTCTGCCCCTGGAAAGAGACAGAATAGATTTACCCCACGAGACCGAAGCTGAGGTATCATGACAGTTTGTGCAGACCTCTGGACACTGTCCAAAGCAACAGGGGCTGCTAGGGACACTGCACTTCAATCTCTCCCTACCCAAGAACTCATGAGGGCGACCACGGCTTCGCAGGGTCACAAAGAAGAGTATTACCTTGTTGATACCTGAAATGCACTCTCTTCCTCATTTGCTAACTTACTCTTGTCCTAGTTCATCTGCCTGTGCCTGCCTGCATCCATCCATCCATCCATCCATCCATCCATCCATCCATCCTTCCATCCAACCATCCATCTACCCAACCATGCACCCATTCAGGCATCCATGCATGCATGCATCCATCCAGAAGTGATATACAGAACTCATGAGAACATGCCCTTTTCTCATAATCTGTTCTCTGGCCCCATCTGAGGTGCTCATATATATTTCTCATCCTTCTACCATATTCTCAGATATTCAACTTTGGAATATATATAACACCCCACCTCTGTCCATATCAATGTAATGCTCTAATAGAACCTGTGATATATGTATGTATGTATATATATATATATATGTATATATATATATATAATTTTTAAATTTCAGAAGAATATGGAGAATAATGTAATGAAGAAACAGAGCTTTATAATTTTTCTACAACAAGGCAGCGCTGCCTAGGTGAACAATTTCAACAATATTAGTCATCCCTATTCAACTATGGGGTAAAATGAAGAAGATAAAATCACCATAGCCAGAGGGAAAGGAATCCTGGTCTCTTGGGCAATACTCCCACCCAGATTCCTCAGGTGGTTGGATTGATTCCTGTAAAAATCTATGCAAAGACTACAGATAAAAGGCCGATTCATTTTAAACAGTTGAACAATTAGTGTGAGTGATCTCCTGACCATCCCAATTGTATTTTAAGGAATGGATAATAGAATCACATAAACCAAGGTAGGGAATCAGACCTCACAGAAAAAGACACGACTTTCCTGAAGCCCCCTAAAATTGAGGGGGAATCAGATTCTGCACAGACCTTAGACTAAAGCAACTTGTGGAACCACAGTTACCTATCATGTCCTCCCAAGGAGAAGCGAGATGAAATGCAATGTAGTAGTGAGGAACAAGGGCCCTGAGATGCTCCGCTGAATTCAAACCCTGGCTCTACCCTTTACCAACCAAGTGACTTTGGGAAAGCTACTTAAACTCCCCTCATCTCAGTTTCCTCATCTGCAAAGTGGAATTCACAACTCTACCTATCCTGCGGAAGTTTTGTGAGGACAATAACACAGAGCATGTAGAATGCTTGGAAAAGTCCCTCAATCACAGCAGGAACTCAAGTTAGGTTAGCAATTACTACTCCATGGTTAATGTTAGCTATTCTTTTTCCATAATTATCACCTCTGGATGGGTTACAAGGCTTGAGTTGGGCTCCCAGAATGTGACGGTACCAATGTGGGCATCCCATGCCTGGCTTTTCTGTTAGGGGTACGCTGTGATCCAGGCAGGTGTGAGGAGCCCATTCAGTGCTCCTGCATAGCAAACACTGCAAATGCAAACAACCCCCTCACAGACCACAGGGGCTGACTGGCTGAGGGCACATGGAGAACTGCTTAAGTCAGAAACAAATGGAGGTTCTCTGCAGATGGGCCCTGCAAACATCACATCCGCACTGGCAGGCTCTGGATGGCAGGGGCCCTGAGATGATGGGGAAAGAGCGCTGTACAATTTCCTAAGGCAGCAGGAGCTTTTAGTTCAGTTGAATTAGGAAATGACTCATTACAGTGTTGCCAGAATCTTCTACAGGCTGGCGGTCTCAGCCAGGGTACTGCTGCTCTCAAAATCCCCTTGTTACAGTTTCCATTCCAATAATGAATTGCTAATTTCTCTGCTCTCCCAGGCTGTAGTCCTGCATAATTCTCTCATTCTCTAATTGCTCTTCCCATTCTGACCTGTAGAATAATGGGAAGGTTGTGCTACCGGAATTTGAAAAGTGAGGCAAGATTCTTCCATTTGTAGAAACCACTCCAGTTCAGCCAGATGGCTGGTAGAGGCTGTTTCAAAGTACAGTCAGGTAAGTAGCAGTATTCCGTGGGCTCCAACAAGGCATGTCTGGGCCACAAAGCTGCTGAGATACTGTCTGCCTCAGGGGAACCTGGCCAGTGGCAAGAGAAGCATGGGGAGACCACCTATGGCCATTAGAATCCCAATGGGTGTACCTTATGTCACCCCCAGGTGTGCTTGTGCTGAGGGTCCCACACAGAGGTCCTCCCCCACCTTCTCATGCCCTCACTCACCCTTTGCTCTTCTCCCCAAATGGGTCTCAAGGAGTGATAAGTCTTGTTGTCTCTTTTTTTCCCATTGCTTTGGCCCAGGGCATGATCCTGGAGTCCCGGAATCGGGTCCCACATCGGGCTCCCTGCATGGAGCCTGCTTCTCCCTCTGCCTGTGTCTCTGCCTCTCTCTCTCTCTGTCTCTCATGAATAAATAAATGAAATCTTAAAAAAAAAAAAAAAAGAAAGAAAGAATTTAATGTGTAAAATATCATTTTTTTCTTTTTCTTTTTTTTTTTTTTAAGTAGGCTCCATGCCTAACATGGAGCCCAATATGGGGCTGAAACTCACGACCCTGAGATCAAGACCTGACCTGAGATCAAGAGTCAGACATAAAACCCACTGAGCCACCCAGGTGCCCCTCAAAGTCATCTTTTATTGATGGGAAAACTATCAAACTCTTATCATCAATATAAAAATATTTTTAAATAAAATGAAATTTTACCCACACAATAAATTGGAAAATTATGAAGCAAGTCAGGGAGAACATTTTAATCCTTGTTCAAATAGTACTATCCAATCCATAGTCAAATACAGAGAAAGAAAATGAGGCAGCTCTGGCATGAATTACACAAAATAAATATCTTCGAGAAAAAAACAGAACCCAAAGTCATTAGCAAGTAACACTTTGCTGCTTCAAATTGGAAATACCTGAGTTTACTGTTTGGGAGTAGAAATAATCCAGAATTTAATGTGGGGGATCCCTGGGTGGCTCAGCAGTTTGGCACCTGCCTTTGGCCCAGGGCGTGATCCTGGAGTCCCAGGATGGAGTCCCACATCGGGCTCCCTACATGGAGCCTGCTTCTCCCTCTGCTTGTGTCTCTGCCTCTCTCTCTCTCTCATGAATAAATAAATAAAATCTTAAAAAAAAAGAATTTAATGTGTAAAATATCATTAAAATCATTTGTTCATCATTGAAGATTTTGTGAAAAGAAAATTTATTTTTTCAGTGTATTTCTGGTACTATTTGCCAACATCTTATTGCAAGGGATAAATACACAAACAGATGGAGAGTAATTTGTTCAGGCATAAAATACAGGAATAAGTGAAACCTTCAAGGAATTCCCAATCTCTATTTAAATTAAGAGATTTTCTTAATCTCCAACTATATATACCTAAAATTCAGGTTAGCATTTTACACAAAATTGATCAATTCTATCCCCAAAGCCATTTGTTGCTTCTTTTGCTAACAAAGAAGAAGAAAAGACAAACACTGAGGGAAAGAATGTGAAAATAGACTAATTGGACAATCAGCCTCTGCAATTGGCCTCTTTAGGGTCTGGAGCCAGTTCACAGCTGGACACACCATTCAAACACCTTGGAATATCCCCACCTTTTCACCGTGGCACAGAGTCAAAACTGTAAGGAAATAATGTCTATGCTCTTAGCATTTTACTCACAAGGGATACCTCCAGCTTATTGAACAACTGAATATATTTCTCCATGACTATAAAAAATTGGACTTTTTTATCTTATTTGCCCAAAATTTTAAATTTCCTTCTCCTTTATTTTTGTTTAGAACCACTTCACTTCTCTGATAACAGACTTCTGGTTGGGTTTTGTTTTTCATAGAAATATCCATCTTCTGCAATTCATCCCATGGCCATTCACTTTCTTTCTCTATGACTGGTGATGAACTAGCCAATAATATCTAAACAGTTATCAGTGCCCCTCCCCTGATTTCCTTCCTAATATCCCAGTTTATCTTTACCTTAGATTTTTCTGTTGTTTTCTGATGATAAAGAGTTTTTAAAAATCATGGGATGCTAAACTGAATTGTCCAACACTGCAACATAGTTGACAATATTTCAACATATTGCTCACTAGTATAAGGCATAAAGACATTTACTAAGACATTTTCTTTTTTTTTTCCTATGAAAGTATACTTGGAAGGTAAGAAGATAGGTATCTTATTTAGCAGCTTATTGGCTTGGATTACTCATATTTATTTATTTATATTCTATTTATTTGAACTAAAAAACAATAATAACAACAACACGGTTTACCAATTTCTTGCACCTTCTACCCACTTCTTGCAACTCCTACCTCTGGCAACCACCAACAGGTTTTCTGTATCTATGAGCTCAGATATGTGTTTTTAAATTCCACATATAAGAGGGATCATATTGTTATCTTATTTGAGGGCTTACTCTAAACACCACATGGAGCTCAATCTCACGACTCTGAGATCATGACCTGAGCTGAAACCAAGAGTTGGACACCCAATCAGCTGAGCCAACCAGGCACCCCAAGAATCCTGCAATGTACTATTACCATCCCCATGTTATATGAGGAAACTGAGCCTTAACAAAATTAACTTGCCCATGATCTCACAGCCAGCAAATGGTGCCAACTTCCCTCAGACCAAGCTGTCTAATGCCAGAACCAAAGCTCTGAGATATTCTTTGCAGTCAAACTCCTATGCTTTGAACCACTGTCCACACTGCAGCTGCATTCTTTTCACACCTGTGCAGACATGTGGCACAGGATGTCTCAGACTGAACAAGTGATCACTTATGTGTGTAACTGAAACCACAGTGATGTGTTTAACCAGCACTTTCATGGGGAAATGGCCCCTTCCACCTGCCTCCTGGCTGATGCCTCAGGGGCCTCCTCATAGAGGCTGGTATCTGAGCACACAGAGCCTCCCATGCCTCTAACCCCTCCTTCCATCACCCTTTGGCTTCAGACAACCTTCTTCCCTCATCCTGTTGGCTTCTCCATGACAGGGGACCTGCCCTTCCTTTAACCACCCACACTAATGCCAGATGAGCCAGACTACATCTTTGAGATTTTATCAAAGTATCAAGAATGATGAGAGAAAAGTATAATATAGAGGAACAATATCCAATCACTGCCCAGGCAAGTCCAATCCTGGGGTCTCTCATCCTGCTACCTCTTTTACTCATAACTGAGCAGCTTCCTTTTGGCTAGGTGAACTCCCCACCCTACCATCCACCCCTTCCACGGCTCAGAATCAGGGTCAGATAGATGCTGGGTGGGAGGAAAGCTTTACCTTCCCCCAATCTACAGCCTGTCTTCCAGATCATGTCTTGCCTTGGATGATGGGTGGTGCTGTTTTTAATCCCTTCAGGGGGAACTCCATCACTAGTTTGACCCTAAGAGCTGAAGTGGAAAACCATACAAGAGACCAGCATCAATACATTCCAGAGCTTGGGTTATTCAGTCTCAAGAAGAATCTGTGAGATCTGTCTGTCAGATGAGATACAGACGGTCTAGCCTGGGCAGGGCCATACACCCAGGTCAGTGCCTTTCCAGCCCCTCATCTTGAGCCTCCTCATGGTCTTCAAAAGTCTCTCAGAGCAGCTCTGAGTCCCTTGAGGGCAGATAGTTCCTGTCTCCAATGCATCTGGCTCAGCTTCTAACACACAGTTCTCTTCAGATGCTGGTTGTGGGAGCTGTACGCCCCTCCTCTCCCTCCTGCCTCTGAGGCACTCTCATCCCTGAGCCCAAGACAAACATTAGCTTTCTGTCACAGAACATCTGTGGATTCAGCAGCCTGGAGCTAGAGAATCAATCCAAACATTTTAAGAGCTGAAGAGAAAAAGTCTTTTCTTCATGTTGCCCTGGGGTAGGTGCCAGCCATACCCTGGGATTCTGGACATGAGGTACAGGACAAGATGTGGAAAAAACAGGGTTGAGAGAACTCAGTTTGAATGTTCTTTCACTGGACTGTGTTGACAAGACAAATACTGGCTCTCAGACAGTATTATCCAGAGATGTGACAGAAGCAGATTTAGAAGCAGACAGGTCCTGGCTGAAGCTCTGAGTTCTCTAATGGTTAGTTCCTTTGAGAATGCTCAGGGACTTGCTGTGCAAAGGGAAGAGACCAGAGTGGTCAACATCCCTGCACTGCATGTAAATTCTTTAGTCAGTTTGGCATCTATAGACACGAGCCAGCAAATAAATCACAAGGGAGCATGGGAAAGGAGTTTGCCCTTGGAAAGAAAATGGTTTGGAATATTAACAATGGAGATGTGGCCACTTTGAGAATCTTCTAGATATAATTATTTTTATGAGCTTCCATTGACTGAAGGTTATAATGGGTTAAACTGTGACCTTCCTTCCCAGATTCATGTTGAAAGCCTAACCCCTAGTACCTGAGAATGTGACCTCTTCTGGAGATACAGTCTTGACAGAGGTAAATGAGGTCAGTAAGGTAAGCTCTAATCCAGCATGACTGAAATTCTCACAAAGGGGAGAATTTAGACACAAAGACACACATACAGGGAAGACAATGTGAAGAGACACAGGGAGGAAGTGGCCATCTACAAGCCAAGGAGAGAGGCCTTGGAAAAGTTCTTCCTTTACAATCCTCAGAAAGAACCAATGCTGCTGACACACTGACTTTGGACTTCTAGCTCCAGATCTGTGAGACAATGTATTTCTGCTCTTTGAGCCACCCAGTCTATAGTACTCTGTCATGGCAGCCCTAGCAAACTAATACAAAGGGGATCTAGGTATTAACAGTTTTGTATCATTTACCTGCTGCCAACCCTGGTGGTAGATGGATGTCCACCAAAGGGCTGATTTTCTTATCACATCACCAGTAACAGACCTCTCCGGCTCCTAGAGCCTGAGGATTGTTTACATCTAGGATATAACTGGAAAAGGCCGGTAAACCATATACATGCATGCTTCATAATTAATCACACCCAGAGATAGGCTGTCTTTTCCAGACCTGTCTTTTGCTCCCTTCTAATAGAAAATTCAACACTACCAGACCTGTTTGGATCGGCCACTCAATTTTGGTGATGCCTTTGCTGATAAACATCATCCTTCACTAGGCTTCTACAGTCTGAGACAGTCAGTTAGTTGAGGCAATGCGCTGTGTGTAGCCCCTGGGGTGAGTGCGGGCATGCTGCTGGTCCAAGGCGACACACTACACTGGCCTCTGACCCTCTGAGAATGGCAAGTCTAGGAAAATGCCCATCACTGCACTTATTTTTGTGAATGGAACAAAAGTAGAATTAGGAAAAGGAGTGACTGAGCATGTTTTCTGACAAAAGGGAAGGATTCCTTGGAGAGAATGAAGCTGCAAAATCAAGAGGGAGTACTGATACAATTAAGGGCACACAAGGAAAGATTGGCCTCTCAAGGATACAAGCTGTTTAGTAAGGTTTCCTTTGTGATAGGCCTCATCCTATGGGCCTTATACCCACCACAAGAGCCTCATAAAAGCCATGTAAAATGTATATTATTTTGCAGATGTGAAAACTGAATGCATATTGATTAAATGGTTTGCTTAAGATCATACAGCAGGTAAGTGAGATTAGACCACAAATGTCTGTTAGTTATACTATGCTACTTCCCTTGGACTAAAACAGTCACTCAGTTCCTTTTCCCTGAGTCAGTAAGAAAGAAAGTAGGACAAGATGGAGAGTATCTTGGACAATCTTATCTTTGCTCCTCCAGACCCATCACCACCTCCCTTCATTACCCTGCCTTTAGGCCAGGAGTTTGGCCTCGGTGTATTGCTTCAATGGGCATCTTTGCCTGCCGGCTTCTGGTTGAGTTAAGCTAGTGGCAGTCAACTACAGGAGGTCAGAAGACAGGAGGAGAGTGATGACGGGGTGTATTTCCTTGATGGCCTGTGGGTTGGCTGTGTCCCTGGACCACAGGCCAGAGTTCTTATCAGATAGCCTCCTCCATAGAGTTCCCACTCCAGGTTCCAGTTAACATTCACTTCTGTACCTAGTCTTAGACTGCACCATCTGTTGATTCTTCTTTAAACCCTGACAAAAAACAAAACAACAACAACAAAAAAACCCCACAAACCCTGACCAACACTTTGTGAAAGTCCCTTTATCACATTTTCCTTAAATTATGCAAGCAACGTATGCCATTTCCCCCTGCTGGGCCCCGACAGGTACAGCAAACACAGCAAGCGTTAGAGAAGAGGACAGGTTATCAGTGAGATAGGCATGTGATCATCCCTGAAAAAGGGGGCTGAAGTGGGCAATAGGGTCCCCTGGCCAGTAGAGAGCATGGGGAGAGGTCCTGTGCAGAGGGATCATTGAGACCAGAATGGGGGTCACACTGAATGGTGCTGCAGACCCTTTTCGGGTGATGTGACAAGGATTTGAAGCAGAACTAATCTTTTAGACTTTGATTCTGGGCAGGCTAAGTCTGAGAAAAGAAATAGAACGCTATGGACCAAGACTCTAGTGAGCATAAAAGGGAAAAGATGAGCTCCTGGAAGCTGAGACCCTGCTAGTCCAACAGAGGAGACATGTGTGAAAGGAAACACAGCAGCCCAGCAAGTGCAGCTTCAGAAGAAAGTTATGCCCACCACCTGGCAGGGGCCTGAATGGCATGTGGCCCAGGTAGGCCTCAAGGCCTGGGTGCCCTCTGTCCCATATGTGGGTCTCCCATCTGCATGGATGGCCTGGGAAGAGACTCTGGACTCTGCCTCAGTCATTCAGGCCCTGTGGTTCTGGGGTGTGGTCCGAGAGGAGGCACATGGCTGTCAAGTTTTATTAGTGTCTCCACTTGGCATTGATGGTGACTTTGAGGTACCACTATGTACTATTTTTGCTAAGGACTTGGGAACTCCTTAATCTTGCCCTGACAATCAACATCCCTCTGTTTATAGCCCCAGAAGGATAGACAAATACAGGGAAATTCCTGACAAAAACAAATAATAATAATATAGCAAATATAACAAAACAATGTCTTGTCCACTGTGATTTTGCCTCCAAGTCCAAAATAGAGAACTGCAGAGAGTTGGTAGCCTTCTTCCTCAGCTAGTTAGGCCTAAAGGGTAGTAGGCCAAAAGTTGGTCCAATATAAACCCACCACTGAGAGGAATGTAATCAGAGAGAAGCGGCAACAGAAGAAAGGGTTTGGGGTCCCAGTACTTAGTGCTGAGTCACCCTGGACCTCAGCTGAGGGAGACGTCCCAGGCCAGCTGTCTAGCAGGAAAAAGAGGAACAACAAGAAAGAAACAGATACCATCTGGGTCAGCTGAAGGAAGCTGACGTGTGGCTGCTTGCCCCTCTGCCACAGGAAGGGAAGCAGCTACAAAGAGAATGGCGCCCATGTACCAATCATTTAATTTGTAGAATCTACCTCAGTATTCTTCCTTCGTGGGAGGACCTGAGAGGGGACTGAGGAAGATAGGACAAGCGGGGCTTGGGAAGAAACCCCACCAAATCCTGTGCCCTTCCTCTGCCCTGTGCCCACCTGACCCCTGCAGATAACGACTAGACTGAACAAAGCACCAAAACGCAACTGTCCACAGGCATCTGAGACTTGAGAGTTTATAAAAATCTGGAAGGGACAGGACACTCAGAACAAAGTGATGACATTGTGGGATGGTGAGACGGGGTTTGGGGCCCAAGGGCAGGCTGAAGCTGCAGTCTGTGGGTGGCTAAAACTTCCATAGAAACCCAATAATCTTCCTGGTGTTAAAAACCAGAGGACTGAGTTTGAGGCAATCATAGCTGCTGGAAGGTGAAGGGGAACCCAGAAAGGACGGAGCTAGAGTGGGAAGAGCCCCAAATTCTGTGTGTAAACTACACGCCAGTCTCTGGCTCAGCCCTGAGCCCTGCACACACACAACAGATTCCAGATAAGCTTTTGCCCAAGAGCCAGGGCTTGCTTGCTAGTTGAGCCCAACCAGGTGTGCTGCGTCCTGGCAAATAAAAACAACAAAATTCTGCCTAGGACATAACACAGTCCTCAGTCTCCCAAACGTGACATTCACCAGGCCCAAGAGACAATTCAAAACTACTCTGTACGTGAAAAACAAACAGTCCCTGACCTTGAGGCCCATACCTCCTTCCCCTAGTCAGATGGTGAGGTGTAGTTCCCAAAGTGAAGGTCCTTAGGACCCCTTCAGCGCCCATGAGGCCACAACTACTTTTATAATGATGCAAAGATGTTATTTGCCTTTTTCCTTCTCATTCTCTTACACTTGTACAGTGGAGCTTTCCAGAAGCTACATGACATGTGATGTCAAGATCTATTGAATGTAAAAGTAAATAGGCAAATCCAGCAATCTTCTATGAAAGCCAAACATTGAAGAGGTTTGTAAAACATGTGAAACAGTACCACTTTTCTTACTAATTTTTTTCTCATTTTGAAAATCTAGGTATTTTTCATGAAAACTACAAGCCTATTTTTGTTATTTTAAATAAACTGATAAAGCAACTTTTAAATCTCTTAGTTTTAATTTCTAGCCTGGTAAATATAGGTAGATATTACACACATTAATATAAATATATTATTTTATTATATTAATAAATATATTAATTTTAATATATATTATAAAATTTTATATAAAATATATATAAATTTTATATAACATATATAAAATTTTAATATAATATATTATAAAATATATTATATTTTATTAATATAAAGCTCTTTGGGGGCCTAGGCAAGTTTTCAGAGGCTGAAATCAGAGTCTGAGAGCTTGGCGGGGTGGGAAGGCGGGGATTCTCAGACTCCAGTCCGCATCACAATCACCTGGGGAGCTTGTTACAACACAGAGCCAGGTGCCTCCATTGGGTTTCCAACTCGGTAGGTCTGTGCTGGGGCCTAAAAAGTGCATTTCTATCAAGCTCCCCAGCTGACACTGGTCCAGGGCCCACTCACTGTAGGGGATGCTGTGGGGGGCAGGCCAGGCCTCCTGCAGAACCAAGGCCTTTATTTGACATCCCTGCTGCCCAGAGTACTGCCTGTGGGAGGGCTCCCAGCTGAGTCTCTCCTCAAGCACCGCCTTGGGTGGAGGCAGCTGTATGTCCAATGTCATGGTTCTCTCCAGGGACAGCTCATGCCCAACAACTGGGCGGTGTGACATACAAAGGCCGGAAGTGCCCTCCCAGTGTTGAAGCTCCTGTGGCTTCAGCTGGGGCCCTCACTGCATCTCCTTAAACACTCACCTTCGTCCTCTGCCCAATCATCCAACTTTCACTCCCTCCCAGGAATCCTCCCTGATAAACACACATCTCTAAGTCAGAGTCCTCCTGCCTCCTCCCCACGAGGGGTGCGAGGAGGCAACCCCAACCTACCACAAACACAGAAAGGATAGGATGAACCGCTCCGGAGACTCAGACCCGGCAGCCTCTGGTCCTTGATGCGCCAGACTTCCTTTGCTTTAGCATCATACACCTGAACAAGTTTGAGGCTCAAGCCTGTAGTCCTGGGTGTGTAGATTCTCCGTGGTGGGTGGAGTCCTGCCGCGGTGGTCTGGGGCAATGATCAGAGTTAATCATTGTAATTACATGTGCTGATTGTAATCATTTTAGGAATTTTCCAAGCTGGCTGTTAAACAAAGCCATGTTAAAAATTAAATCATATATATTTATGATTAAATAAATTATATTAAAAGCAAAGGTAATGTATATTCAAAATTTAGCACTTTCTAATTGCTGTATTTTATTTTCTAGGCTTTTAAGGTTGTTTACATCTGTTGTATTGGTACGGTGTACATTACATAATATTTTCACCTTAGGACACAGTAGAAATAAATAACCTCAAGAACCTAGAAAATTGTAAAATGTAGCAAAATAATTAGGAAAAACGCAAAACTAGGTTTGACAGGAGATCAAAGGGTTATAAAGCTCTGAGGCCAAACAGCCAAGAATAGGTTGGGCTGGTCTCTTCCATGTCAGCCCCAGAAGGTGTCCATTGCACCTCCACTCACCCAAGAGACCCACAGAAGCTCCTCCATCCCTCCTAGGTATACCTTCCCCACTAGTGTGGCTGAAGCTACGATTTCTTATTTATCCACCCAGTCCTATCCATTCACTTCTTATAACTCCAACTCTGTGCTGAGCATTAGAATAGGGAAACAGACATGTCCTTGCCTTTGGGAAGTTCAAGTCATGTACACAAGTCATAAAATGTAGTGACATATGCACATCTAAGTAAAAAGAGAGCCTCATAAATGTTTATTGAACAGAACTGAAAGCATCAAGTGACTGATGGTATATTAGGCAAAACTTCACAAAAGGACATACGAGTGATGTTTCTTCAGAATAGCAGATCTGCCAGATGGGCAGAGGTGCCAATTGGAAAGAACATTATGTACAAAGGTACAGAGATAATTCAGGATGCAGCCTTCGACTGTTGGCCATGGGGACTCTGCAGAGCTACCCATGTTCCCTGCTGGACCCCAAGGACCACATATTGTCCGATCAGCACTAAGTCTGCAGGCCTCAGAGACCAGCTGGTGTATATAACGGCCACAGCCCTGGCTAAGGCCATGCTCACAAGCTAGTGTAATCCCCCAAACTAATTGGATATTATACCTACATTCCTGTGCTCCCACAGCTTTGTCCGATGATTCCGAGGTTTTATGATTAATCTCATATAAGTCCCCTTTCCCCTCCCCGGTGGAACTGACCCCCCTGAAAATCTTCCAAAGACAGGACTTACTTTATTCTTTGTCTGAGATGGTTAAGACAGAGCTTTTGGGCAGAAGGGGTGCAGAGGTCATCAGGTGACCTGTAACCTTTGCTGTCTAGCTCTCAGATCAAATCCATAGGTGGTCCACTGACTCTCGGTTTAGAATAATTGGTTTGGATAGATTAAGATTCTGACAAATTTCTGAGAAGCGCCAGCAGTCTGAGCTAAAAATGCTTCCATTTCCTATGCAGTGAAAGAGGAGATTATTGTGGCACTGAAATCAGAATACAGAATACAGCCCAGGTCTGTCCAGACCTGTGTGCAACCATAGCTTCCAGCTTTCTCTCTGGGACCAAGAGGCTTCGACGGGCAGCCAGGAGCAATGAAGGGACAGCACACTGCAGCCAAATGAGACTCTGTTGTCCTAACTGTCATGTCAGCAGGGAAGACTGACAGGTTCCAAGCTGGCTTGCCAGCTAAGCTTTTCAGATACATCACATCATAATGAACTTGTTTGCATTTCTGCTTTCCTGGTAAGACTGCCAGCTCCTTGGGGGCATGGATTGGGTCTGGTTTATCTCTGGGTCCCCAGTGAGAGTTGGATGGATGGAAGGATGGATGGAGAGATGGTCAATCTTGTTCCACAGAAACTTACAGTGAAAAAATGTAAGTAACTTAGAAAATGTTTATTAAACACTTAAATGTACTCAAGGCACTTTTCTATGTTCTTTCTGGATTACCTTATCTCATCTTCATAAGACTTCTATGTGATACATATTTTTTACAAAGATTCCTTAGAAATCTTCCTTAGAAAAGATTAGCCACTTTCTAGAGATCAAATAGCTCATCAGAGGAAGAGCTGAAATTCAGATCCATCCTGTCTGATTCGAGAGTCTTGATTCTCAAACACAAGGGAGAGAGGGCAAGAACCTTACTCTGTGCTGGGGCAGTGACAGATGCTTCCAGGGGAGATCGGACTGCAATTGAAGTGTAAAGGATGGTTACAATCTGGAGAACTGGAGATGTAAGAATGTTCCAGAAAGAAGGGCAGGGTGAGCAAAACATTGTTGAGACTGTAATAGTCATGCCAGTCAGGGAGAAGATGGGTAGGGTGCCAGACAGGACCCAAACCCAACCTTCCTCCTTTGCCTTTCCTCTAAGATTTGTCCCATAGGCTCAACAGAGATGTCAGTCCTGGGCCTTATCTGACTTAGCCCAAGAGACTGAGTAGTGGATTCCTGCCTGCCCACATGGATGCCAAGCAATATGGGAGTTATTTCCACATGATGTAGCTGCTTGCTGCCCTCTCCCTGCGGTTTAGCCAGCCTTCCTTGAGGTCCCCATGGAGGCTACCATTGGCACTCTGAGAGCCAAAGACACAAGGGTGAATCAGAGGTATATTTGCCAATAAGCACAAAGCTGTGTAGAACCCTTGCCAAGAGGAACCACAGTATTCAGTGTTCAATTAGAAAGGGTCCTGGAAGAGGGCACCTGGAGCATGTCACAGCACAAAAGAAAGACATTCCATTAAGTTTGACCATGGAGCACAGAGTGCTCCCCATTTCAGATCATGAGGTCAGGGTGTCAAGTAGATCATCAGGGTGGATGTTGAAGACCCTGTGAAGGAGTGAAGAGAATCAATACCTATAGTCTGGGTCTACATGCCAGGCATTGTGTCAGGCACTCCATATGTGTCATCTAATTAAATTCTTAGAACATTTCTATTAGGATATAGATTCAGAAAGGTTAATTGACTTACCTAAAATTATCTAGCTTTTAAGTTGTTGAATCATATTTGAAAGCCAAATCTGTCAGGCTCCAAGTGTTTTGCTTGACAAGTCCCCTCCTACAAAAATATTCCACAGACTCTCTTCCTGGGAATAAAGTATGATCCCATGGGACTCATAGTTGGGACACCTGGTTTCCACTGGAGTACATCGTGTCCTTTGCTTTTTTCCTTTGAAACACCAAGTTCTCCCATATTCCTCTAATTAGGATGAATTCTATGCAACAATGAAGAGATCGTCCCGCAGCAATGAGTTGTGGAATAACCATTTTCTCCTACATGTCTGTAATTTACAAAACATAGATATCATCAATTTCTAATACAGTGGGTAGTTGCACTTAATTATTTTTTACATCACTTCCCACTAATGTGTTTAGGGGAAGTGATTATTGGAGATGTAATTGAAGCACTACAAACTCTATTGGGGTGACAGATGATTCCTGTCAACCCAAGAGGTCCATCCATCAAGAGGAAAATGGAGCCATCCACAAGTGGGCCAGCGGATGTGTGAGACCCCATGTTTGTGCATGTGCGTGAGGGGGCTCCCATGTAGTTGTAGAGCCTGCTGGTTATGACTCTCCGTGTGGGTATGGGACCTCTCTGAAGAGTTTCAGGACTCGTTAAAAGTAGAATGTGAAGTGACAAGCTCCACAGATCTCTGGGTGAATAAGTTTCCCTTTAGTGACCTTCTATATTCCAAGAGGCTATGATCATTCAAAACTCATCTGGAAGAATATGGAGAGTTGGTAGAAACTTGGCAATTGTCTTTCCCCAACGTTAATTCCTGCCCCGGGGGGCAGAAATGGAAATTAGAGGAGGAGGAGTAAATGCCTTTCTGTCCTTCCCATTCACTCCTGTCCTCTCCTGCCTCTCCTCGCCTACAGTAGTGCACACCAGCTCCCAAGGTTCCTTGCTTCTTTCTCCATTTTAGTCTTAACTGCATTCTTCTGCCAAATGATCAGAGAAATCCTTTCAGAGAAATTCCATCTCTTTTAGGAAACTTACGCTGGCCTGAGTCCAAATTCTAGTGTCAGGTATCCTCTTTCATAATAATATCAACCAGAAGAAGAAAGGAATGAAAGTAAGCATACATGAACCACATCATCTTAAGTGTGAATTGTAGAATTATACATCATGATAGCTCAGAACTTCAACATTCTCAGAATAGTAAGTAGGGCGCATTGTTAGATGACTGAAGTTCATGCAATGCCTCTAACCAAAATGCAATTAACAACAACAACAACAACAACAACAACAACAACAATATACTGAGGGTCTATTACATGCCAAGCATAAACTTGGATTTGGAGATAAAATGAAGGATGAGATACAGTCTCTTGCCCTTAGAAGCTCTCTGTACAGAGGTACTGATGGACAAACAAAATGAGAAATAACATGACACGAACTTATGATCACCCATGAGAGTACAACAGAGGAGTGACTCCCTGAAGATGTAGAGAAGACAGCAGGGAGAGGTGACTTGTCACCTGTGTTCTGAAGAATGAGCAGAAATTTGGAGGGTAGGTTGAATAAAATGGCGAAGAACTTGGCAGGCAGTGGGGAGAGTAGGTGCAAAGCCTATAGCTTCACCACAGAGCAAAGCATGTTTGGGGGACGCAGGTTAACTGTGGCCAGAGCACGGAGCCAGAGCAGGAGTGGGTGTAGGAAGAGTGGCTAAAACAAGACCAGGAAAGCAGGGGGAGGCCTGGTTTTGAAGCTAGTGTACAATGTGAGAAGGCTTTCATCTTACATATGGTGGGAAACTATTAGGGGCTTTCAGGAGGGTGGTGATGAGACCTAAGTCTTATAGAAAGTTCATTCAGGCTAAGGAGTAGGAGTAGGGAAGTGGGGGTGGGCAGAGGGGCATGGAGATGCTGCAACGGGGGTGGGGGTGGGGGTAAGTGGGGGTGGGGGAAACCAATCAGGAACTGTGGTGGAGGCCCAGGCAAGAAAGGAACTCAGGTCCCAGCAGGGGAGGGATGCCTGTGCCTCCTCGGGAAGCACAAACCTTCCGCGTTCAGCCAGCATTTACAGCACGTCCAAGGAACAACATGTGGAAATGTCGAGAGATTATTTCTGACCTTTCCTGATGCACTCAACTCTATTAAACATTGAAAGGAAATTTTGCGTTTGGCCTCACTTCCCCATTTGCATTTCACTGCTGTCTGTAATAGTAAGAACTATACTGAGAAATCCATGCGATGCTTTCCACTTAAAACAGTTGAACGTGATATTGGGGGCTCCACTTTCATTTTGAAACAACGTGATTCGTTTGTGTGCATAAATCACCTGGACAGAGAACCCCAATGAGTCTCATTGGGAAAAAAGCTCTGTGAGCCAAACAGCAGTTTAATACTCCTTTAGTGAAAGGCCTCCCACAGGCCCAGGGAAACCATTTCAGGGCCGGGCAGCCTTCGGGGAGAGCCTGGCCTTTTCTGCAGCGGACTGTGGTCCAGCCGCGCCCTCTCCTGGCGTCTTGGGGCTACAGCTTGGCATTCCCTTTTCCCGACACTGAAGCCGTCTTTCCTATAGAGAGAAGCCATAGCTAATATTAATTTTACTCAGAAACCTAAATTAAAAAATTATTTGGGGCCATGAGTTGTGGCTGAAATGGGGATCGAGGCGAAGACTCTTTTTCTGCGGGCAGTGTAAGAGAGACAGGCGACAGGTCAAACAAGACAAAGCAAGCAAAATGCTGACATCTGTGGTCCAAAGCTGAGTTCAAGTGTCAGCATTGCCTCCTACCTACCTGCAACTCTGGACAGCTCCTTTCCCCTTTGTCCATCTCACAGGGCCCTTGTGAGCTCTCAATGCATCTAAAAGCATCTGCAGATGGTAACTGTGTCTGATATATGTCATATAAACATCTGAAACTTCCATAAATGGACGTCATGGATATAATTTGGGAAAAAAAGAAACTGCTACGAAACATCAAGGACCTTAAACAAAATTTACAAATCTTTTGACCCAACAGTTACACTTTTAGAATTTATCCCAAGGAAAAATAAGTGTGGAAAAAATTCAATGTACAGAGATGTTCATGGTATGGTGTTATGTATAATCCAAGTTAGAAACCCAAATGTCCAGAAAACTAAGGGTTTGATAAGCTCATTATATCCATACCATGTGTTCATGCTACCATCGAAAATCAAGGTTTACAATATTCATTAGATTAACACACTTATGATGTTAAAAAGAACAGGCGATATATCGTGTTAAATATAATATCAGAGATGTACACAAAAGAAATAGAAAAAAACCCTTTGAAATGAAAAATATTTGATGATATCAAGTACTAGTATGAAGAAGTGGAAAATGGGTCCTTTCATACACTGCTGTTAGAAATGAAAATTTGTAAAATCAATCTGGGCAGCCTTTTAGATCTATCTGTTCAGCAAAAAGTGTCCATACGAATGATTACTCCAGAAAAAAAAAAAACCTGCCTATGAACACAAGAAATGCACATAAGGATATTTGTCAACACAGTTTTTATAACAGTGGAAAACTGAACAGTTTGCATGTCCATCCACGGGGATATGATCAAATGAATTATGATGTGTGTCTATCTGGATAGACCAGGTAGGAGCAGACAGCATTCAAATCTTGATGCCTTAAGAAAACAAAAAAAAAGGCTTCTTTCTCATTCACACTGGATGCCTATCGCACTTTTGCTGTGGATTCAGCTCTGGGGCATCCTGAGATCCAGGCAGAGCCATGTGGTCGCTGCTAGCCACATGTGGTTACTAAGCACTGGCAACTGGCAACGGGGCTGATTGGAGCAGGTATGCACTGTAAGTGTAAACTGGGTTTCAAAGGCTTATTATTAAAAATGTTAAACATCTTAATTATAATCCTGATTTCATGTTGAAATGAGAATAGTTTGGATATACTGGGTAAATAAAATTCATTATCAAGTTACTTTTACCTGTTTTTTAAATGTAGAAATGTGGCTTCTAGAACATTTAAAATTGCAGACCAGCTTTCCTTATATTTTTATTGGACAGAGCTGATCCAAAGCATCCCTCGTACCCCCTGGCAGAGGAAGAGAGATGGTGCAGCTCTCCTTGGCTCTTAAAGCTTTTGCATGGAAGTGATACATATGAATTTGGCTTCAACATCCTTGCTCAACAGAAATTATATTGGCAACCTGAGTTTTAATAGTGGGGAACTACAATGCTGTCATGTCCCAGGAAAGAGCACAGCTGAGATATTGGGAAATGGCCTTCCCCGGGACCATGCCCCGTGGAACACCCTGCAGGGGTTAAAAATATTGTGCTGGGTTACACCAGCTGACGTGCAGAGTCCAAGACATATTGCCGAGTACAAAAGCAGGTTATTGAACAATGCACACTATATCATACCATTTATAAAACACTCACACCCACATGGGCAGAAGGAAATTGCACATTTTATGAGGATATATATTATACAGGTAACTACATGGAAAAATGTCTGGAAGGATCTGTACCAAACTTCAACAAATGGTCACCTCTTCAGAGGCAGGGGTAGCTTTATCTGTCATGTTGGAATATTAGACCTCAGGACTGTGCTGCTATTTGGTATGGATGTCTTCTGGTTGCCCCTCCAGACTGTCCCTCTACCCTTGTCCACCTGTCCCATGCTTAGGGTGGCCAACTGCACTGATGGGCAACCATACTCCCCGGTTTCTTGGCAGGGAGGGCAAAGATCAAGGGGAGGGTGTGTGTTCCCTTCCTATGGTGCCCCTCATGCCCTCTTCCTGTCCAGGGGGCCTCCCCACATGGCTCTCCAGCTCACTGTGTTGGGTCTGACCATTGTTTTGCTCCCTCCTCCCCATTAGACTGTGGGATGGGAACGGGAGCCCCTGGTCTTGAACCCACAGAGCTTCTGGCTTCCTACAACCCATCGGATCCCTTACAAACACTAATTTCACTAAATTCTCTTCAATTTACTCAGTGTAAGTGTATCATATGCTTTTTTTTTAATTTTTACTCTCCTTTCTTTTTTTGCGGGGACTGTAACACAATATGTCACTTATAACATTAAAAATAAGTAAAACTCACAGGAGAGAAAAACCTGGACAGAATTGTGACAAAAACATCGGATTTGCTTGCTGCACCTTCTCTGGCAGTAGGATTATTTGTGAGCTTTTTTTTTTTTTTTTTTTTTCCTGTGCTGTTGCCCTTCTTGGTAGCTACATTCTCTGTAACAAACGTCGCCTTCATAATTCATTTTATAAGGAAAAGTACAAGATGAACAAAACCAGTAAACAGAAAAGGTGACTCTAAAATTGAATTTTATCCAGAACTTGCTGACCTTTGTTTATGAAGCTGTGATGAAGAGGGAGCAGGTCCTGTCTTACCTGGCAGAGAACACCTTGCCTCCTTCATGACACCCAGAAGAAAGAGCACGACTGCATTTACTGAATGCTCACGACAGGTTACTCATCGTCTCCTTCCCCCACTGTGTGTGGCCTTCCCGTGACCCACTGCTAATAGCTCTGCGGTTTTCTCCCGCACAGAGGTGGGCTGACTCTCACGCGCACTCCCCTGCAGAGGCCTGCTGGAGCACCCCCGGTGCGGGAGGCCTCGGGGCCCTGCCCCTAGCCCGAGGAGCACGCTGCCCCAGACACCCCTGCTAAGGCCCGGCCTGTACAGTGCTCGGGACTCCACCGGTAGGCCTCGCAGAGCTACCACCACAAGGATCCGTCCACCTGGGGCCGGTACTCACCCCCACCCCGAATGTCTCGTTTCTTCATCCATTTACATCACTGGATGACGCACTGCCCACGTCTCCAGGCTCCGGGGCCTTCCAGGTGCCGCAGGACAAATGTGGGGCTAGTCTGGAGCAGGAATCGCTCTGTGAAGCCAGGGAGGGTCATCCCCGCGGTCCAGCACCGGCAACGCACCAGCCGGCAGAGGACAAAGACTAACCACCCAGACCTAAGCAGCCCCCCCACCCCGAGGGGTCTTCCTTAGGCAGCAGTTCTCAACCAGGAGCAATGTGCCCATTTGTGCTCCCCCACCCCTCCACTCCGGGAACAAATGGCAATGTCTGGAGAAGCCCCAGGTAAGGACGACAGACAGACTGCTGCCACTGTCCTTGGAGCCCCAGGGGCCTTAGAAGGAGCGGTGGGCAGGCGTCCAGGACAGGGCCCAGCCTCATGCAGCCGCCCCTCCTCGGGGATGGGGGTGGGTAGGGGCCACCGCAGGCTAGACCGTTTGATAACGCTAGCCTTCCTCTTCTGCCCCGCGGGCACCATGATTCCGATTAGCAGAAGATGTGATTGGCCCCCAGAGCATACGGATGTGCTGAGAACTTTGCTGCTACCTTAATTGTGCATGCTTCCAGACAGAACAAGTCAGGAGCTGTTTGGATTGAGGGTGTTTTCCCAGGAAGGAGCTTCTGGAAGCATGGTTTGCTGGGACGGTCACATCTGGGACCTCCGTTCAAGTGCAGACTCTCCCACCGCCTGGCTGTGGGGCCGAGAGGGATGCACCGAAGCTCTCTTCTGTGTAACACGGACACAACGGCTTCCATCCTGGTGGCAGCAGAGCACACACAGCAGTGCCTCAGTCTGCGGGAAGAGGTTATTATTAGTGGTGAGAGGCTGATCAATAATTGATCAGCCACAGCATGTCATCAAGAAATGATTTCCTCATTGGGATCTTGCAGTTCTGTCCCCTTCAGAACGTTTTCTAAGATTCTGCAACAGAGCTTGACTTCTAAGGCTGTTTATTTTTTTAATTAAAAATGTCATTTATTTTTTATGGTAAATATACAGAAAATTTACCACTTTAAGCCATTTTTTAAAGGGAAGGACTCGGCGGCATGGAGTCCATTCACAATGCTGTGCAACTATCACCATGACCAATTTCCAGAATGTTTTCATCATCTCAAACAGAAACACTAAACCCGTGAAAGACCAAGTCCTCCTTCTCCCCTCCCTCAGCCCCCAGTAACCTCTCTTCCGGTTCCTTTTTCTATGTTGACCATTCTAGGTCCCTCATATCCGTGCGCTCATACGGTATGTGCCCTGTTGTGTCTGGGTTATTTCACTGAGCGTTGCACTTTCAAGGTTCATCCACGGTGCAGCGTCCCAGGACGTTGTAAGTCAGGTCCATATAATGAATCGAGGCACGTTTCTCGTGGTGGACGCTACAGGTAAGGCGGTGAAGCTGCCTGACCTGCCCCTGCCCCATGGAGCTCAGGCCCCTCAGGGCCTCAAGGTCGACCATCACAGAGGGGGCAGAGGCGGGACTTGAGCCCGGTTCTGATCCAAATCCAGATTCACTGCGCTCAACCATGCAGCCCGCTAAGTGCCAGACGTTTCACTTGGTACTTTCTATCCTTTTTCACCGCTTTGGGCTTTAGAGTCAGACAGATGTGGGTATGGTTTGAATCTCTTAGCTCAGCCACCTACTGGCTCATCTGCAAATAAATGCATGGAAAGCATTTAGCACAGTGCTTACCAGAACACCATAAGCACTCGTAAATACTAGCTCTGCTTTAATTCGTCCATCAAGCGCCTACCCTCCAGATGTAGCTTTGAAGGCTCCATGAGGGCAGCAGCCATACTTGTCTTCTTACCATGACGCCCCCAAGCACCTGGCAGGCAACATTTACTGAACGAGAGAGCCAGAGTGTGACCCCAGAGTCTGAGCTCTCTCCATGAGGCCCATAGCCTCTCCGGGAGGCTCCAGCCACCCCCTGGGGTGGGGGTGACAAACAGGCCACCAGACAATGGCCACAGAATGTGATGCCAGTCACTCTCTTTTGACGCATGAGTTTAAGATGCTCCTCAGAACTCAGATGAGAGGGAGTTCATAGTGATTGACCTGGGTCCCTGCTCTGACCTGGTGAGCAAGGGCTTATATCTCCAAGCTGCTGGTAACGTGGGTATGGGCTTCAGACAGGAGGGAATTCCATAACGGCGAGGTTGGAGAAAGAGGAGGGCAAGGTAACTCTGAGAGGTCCAGGAAGGGTCCAGACAGGAGGCTGCAGAGAGAAGGTGTTTGCTCATCGCTCCTGAGCTTTGCCTCTGCTGTGGTTCTGCTGTGTAGCCACTGGCTTCCACATTTCAGCATCTCATGCTCCTCACCTATAAAATCAGACGCCAAATTTCTATTCCTGTCATTCTAAGTATGTTTATTTCCATTAAGCTTGAGGGCCATGTCCTAGATTCAAAGGCTGAAGGTTCAAAAGTGTCTGAAACAAGGAATGGTACAGACACGTTAATTTACTTTGCTAAGTATTTAATGATCACCTGTAATATGTCAGACACTGTGCCAGGCACCTGCTGCCTACTAAGGTATTGCCCTGCCCTTAAGGATGCACTGTTCAGCAGTTTTCATTTTAAAATGAAAATACTTAAAAAAAAAGAATAAAAAAGTAATAAAATAAATACAAGTTTTTAAAAATAGAAAACAAATGAAAACACTAACGGCAGAGGTTACTATGTGACTTCAACATCCTCCCCACAAACTACCACGGGGAAAGATAATGAATGTCACTCTGGAGTCACAGCTACAAATTTTAAAGAACCAACTAACCCAGTAAAAAGGTTTGGGATATGCTGTCAGGCAGCTGAACTTTCTTTGCCCTTCCATGAAAAGGATTTTGGTTCCACAGAAAAAGTAACAATGATATAATGGGTGACAATTAGAAGCACTAAGATCTGTCACTTGGAGAGCCACAGTGCCCTGAAAGCGTCAGATGCGCACTTTGCAAAGAGAGCTGGGAGGCCCGAGCAGGAGAGGGTGGCCAGGCAGGGCAGCTTCCTGCAGGCGGGCCCGTGCCCTCCCACTCCACTGCACTCCACGCCACTGGGTGACATGCCCCAGACCGCTCGGGAGGCCACATCAAGTCCAGCCTCTCCATCCACAAAACCTCCCTTTATTGATACGGAATAGGCTACACTAAATTATGAAGACTGGTGAGAGGAGGAGACGAGCCAATAGAAAGAGAACATGAGTTTGGTGTCAGAAAAGATGTGTGTTCTAACATGACCCTGTAACTAGCAGGTGGGTGCCTCTGAGCATGGAACCGTTTATAGTGTTTCCGTAGACCTCGCAGCTTATAAACGGCAGAACTTTAGTGCTCACAGTGCTGGGAGCTGAAAGTCTGAGACCAGAGCACCAGGATGGTTGAGCAGGGGCCCTTTTCTAGGTGACAGACTTCTGGCTGCGTCCTCCCGTGGTGGAGGCTCTCTGGGGCCTCATTTATAAGGACACTAATCCTATTCATGGGGGCTCCACCCTCAGGACCCGTTGCCTCCCAAAGATCCCACCCTCCTAATAATACTGTCATCTTTGGGCCTTAGGATTTCAATGTATCAATTTTGCTAGGACGCAAACATTCAGATCATACCAATAATGTTTATGAAGTCTATCTTTTTTCATCCTTTTATTATTAATCTTTCTTTATCCTTAAATATTAAAGTGTGTCTTTTGTGAGCAGCAGTTTTTGAAAAATTTTTCACGTGGCCTGACAGTCTTTGTCATTTAATTGGGATGTTTATTTCATTTACTCATATTTAACATGATTGTTGATACATTTGGGTTTAAATCTACTATCAGCCATATATTCTATAATTTCATTTTTAAATATTAATTTCTTTTTGAGATACTTATTTTTTATTTTTCTCCTATATTTTCTTGTCAGTTACATATTCTTTTGCTATTTTTTATCATCTAAATATTAAAATATAGTATTTCCTAATTTATAGTGGGATTTTTTTTATACTTCTTAGATATTGCAAAGTACTTAGAACATTTTAACTCCATTTTCACTGCAACACTTTAATTCTCCTGGCTGCTGGGTATTGTTATTGTTTATTTAAATATACATATATTATAATTTTATGTTTTTCTATCATATCTAAAAATAAAATATTTTATCTTAATACATACACATATAGACGTGTGTGTATGTTTGGACATATTTAAATCTCAGAAAACAGAACATTATTATTGGTTAATGCAACTTTTTTTAGATTTAACCACATTAGCTCTCATTTTCCAGTCACTTTTATCTCTCCTACAGTTAACCATTGCTCTGATTTCATTCACTATAAATCCATGCTGATTTCATTTCTTTTGTTTCATGATTTTTATGGACTTAAAATATATGGGTTTTTTTGGTGCCTGCCTTCTTTTACTCAATGTTATGCATAGAGATTAAAAAAAACATTCTTGAAAGTAAATCTAAACTGTTTATCCCTACTGCTATATATTCTCTAGTGAGAATAGTCACTATTTTTCCATGTCCTTTTTTGACACTGTTCCCAGACTCACTGCCTTTAACTTTTTAAACGAGTTTTATGATGATGTACTTAGGTGTGATTTTCTTTGTATTAACTTACTTTGCTTTTTCTTCAAGCTTTTTCTTCAAGCTTCTAGGTGGGATATGTGATTTGGTTTCTTCCATCAGTTCTGGAAAATTTTTCAAATATTGCCTTTGATCCATTCTTTCCTATCTCAATTTCTGGGACTCAAATTATATGGATGTTTCCTGTGCTTTTTTCTGTAATTGGCTCTTCTGCTCTTTTCTATTAAATTGTCTCTCTATTCTTCTATTAATTGCCACCCAGGTGCCTCAGGGGTTGAGCATCTGCCTTCGGCTCAGGTTGTGATCCTGGGGGCTTAGGATCGAGTTCCACATCGGGCTTCCTGCAGGGAAGGAAGCTTCCTGCTTCTCCCTCTGCCTGTGTCTCTGCCTCTCTCTGTGTGTCTCTCATGAATAAATAAATAAAATCTTTTTAAAAAATTGTCTTTCTCTGCTTCAGTCTTGATATGTTCTTCTGATCTATATTTTAGTTCATTGACTCTAGCTTTATCAAATCCTTATTTCAGTTATTTTTTAGCTCTAGAATTTCTATTATATTCTCTATATGTTTTATAGTTATTTAGTCTAAGCCTCTGTTTTTAAACTCTGAATCATGGCCTTGCTAAAGTCCTCATCTGATAACTCCCATATCTCCCATTGGTTTGTTTCTATTGTCTGGCTGATTTTGGGGGGTCATATTTTATATTCTTCTACATCTGGTTAATTTTCACTGTGAGCCTTGTATTTAAACAGCTGTAGAGACCATTTGAGGCTCTAGAGGATGTTGCCTTCCTCCAGAGAGGATTTTGTATTACTTCTGGCAGCCAGCTACGCTGGGGGCAAATCATCTTAATGTAGTCAGGGAATGAATTTCATACTTCATGAAGGAAAGCCTAATCCATTGTGAAATCCTGGGGGGAGAGGTCAAAACACATTCTAGGATACTTAACAGCCACCCCCTAACCCCTGGCAAGCCAATTTTTCCTCAATTGCATGAGACAGATAAATATCTCTGCTCAGGTAAGAACCTTCTCTTCTACTGCTTTCTGCTTATCTTTCAGTCTTCGTCACAGATTTCCAATCTCCAATTGTTTCAGGTTGGGCTGGGGAGCTTTGCAAATACTGGGCTCCCCTCTCTGGGCTTGTCATCTCTTAGAAATCTCGAATCTCCAAGTTTTAATTGTTTCTCTAACTCTCTAACCCCTTCAGACACATTATTCTTCAGGTATTTTCTTTTTTCAGCCTTTCTAATTGTGAGGAAAGGATGTCTGAAATAACCTACTCTGATATTTCCAGAATCAGAAATTCACTGCTATATGCTTTTATCTTTGCCAAATTGATAGGGTGAGTGATCTCTCATCATTATCCTATCCCCACGGCTAGGATTGGCACTAGAACAGCAGAGTCCACCTTTAAGTGATTGGAAAACTAAATCATTGTGTTTAAAAGTGATCACAGGTCATTTGTATATCTGAAATTAACCACAAAAGTCATGAGACCTACCCCAAGATTTAATCAATGTGTGAAGGAAAGAACAACTACCCACTAAGCAGATTGGAAAAGGCAGTAGTTGGGAGAGAGTTGTTTTATGATCAGATCCTGTTAAACTCTGCTCTTTCAAGAAAATGCTTGCATACCTATAGCAATGAGAACAACAAAAACACAATAATTAATATTTCAACAAATTATTCTGCCACTCATTCATTTATTAATTCAACCAATACTGATTTAATACCTAACATGTGCCAAACTCAGCAAAGTACCCGGAACAGAGTCATGGGTGATAAGGACCCGGTCCTTCCTCTCTCCTAAGGGACATAAAAGAGTTTGGGAGCAAAGTCTGAATTAAGAACGCTGGCTCTGGAGTCAGAAAGATGTAACTTTATGGCCTCAGGGAACTCAAAGAAAATTATCTAATTTAAGGAACAAAGACTGTGATTAGTTTTTACCTATATCACGTAGTAAGATAAACATACATGATCACCGAATGAATGATTAGGTCTCCCTGTGTTGTCTCTAACTTTGGCAATTTGCACACATTCTTTCCTCTCTGGTCTTCAGTTCCTCACCCATCCAAAGGGTGATGATGTTCACTAGATCATCTCAAATGTTTTTTCCACTGAGTTCTTATATTTTGTGTTCTGTGACCCCGTAAAATCTATGGCCAGTGGCGGATGAGAAGGCATTTTCAGGTTCGACAAGTTTTTAACACTCTGAGACACTAGAGGGCAGGAAAACCACACTAATAACACACACACACACACACACACACACACACCCTCTTATCCTCTTGTTGGGTGACAGCATAGTGAAGAAAGGCTATCACGAGGCTGTATGCTTCCTTTCTCCTGGGCTGATTCTGCCCTGACCAGCAGGCATGGATTTTCCTCAGCACTTCTGTCTCTGACGTGGGTCAATCTCACAATCATTTTCCTGCTCTCCACTCTCACAACAATGACTATTTTCATGAGGAACATTCAGAATTCCTGACCAGGAAATAAAATTCATGTTTGAAATTGGGACTCTTCTGAGAAATCTCCAACCTGAGGCTGTTTCAGCTAAGAGCCTCCTGTGGCTCATCTCAGGCCCCTTCTAATTCAACTCATTTATGGAGGCAGAGTGGAAAAAAAGCAAACCTGTGTAGTGTGCACCTATACTTGTTTGTCTGAAAGTGACAGAGACGGGGCCCAGAATAAAGGCACCCTGGGGATGACCTGACATCTGCTGTGCTAGCAGCAAGCACCCTGGCGGTCAAGGAGCTGAGGCTGGGAACCTCAGCCTGAGCATGCAGCAAGAATCAGAAACTAGAGGAAGGATGTCTCTGGGTGCTGGAAACAGTGAAAAGCTTTCCTTCTCAGTTAAAAGAACAGGAAGTACAGGAACAGACTTCAAAGACAGCAAGAATGATGTTGATTTAAAACCAAGGGAAATATTCTCTGATTCTGAGATACAAGCTGCCACGGATAAACCTTTGTTACACTATTGATCAACAGGATGCAAAGGGGGGCCTTTTACAGGGAGGGCCCCAACTGCTCAGTGTATAAGGGGTGGATTGGGGCCCAATGAGGGTGGTATTATACAAACCCTCATAACAAGCCTCTGACAAGGTCATGCCTATTATTGCAAGTCTCAGTCCAAGATGATGATTCCTGGACCTGAAAGTCCAGGTGGAAGGAATAAGTGATTGGGGGGTGACCAACTGGTACCCAATTATTTTTGGTGTGGTTCCCAGAATGTATTGAAAGGGATCCACCCAGAGCCGGCCATGATTCTGAGACTTGGAAAATCACCATGCTCCCAGAAAATACTTTCAGACAAGAGTCTCTGCTCAGTTGGTCAGCAACTTTTCTTGGGTATGCCAATCCTTCCATTGCCTAAAAGGTTCAGTGGTCATTGGGAGAGGCTGATGGGCTTCTATAACTACAAATCTAACCCTCTGCTTTACTAAAGGACTAATAACTATTTTATCCAACCTGAAATTCCCACCTTTCATCTCACTCAAGAAAATCTGCTTTGCCCTCTTCTATTAGTCAAGATGAGCTTGTTAATCAGTTAAGATCACTCAGAGGGAAATGGAACTAATGTATATCTTATACTCAGTATGAACCAGATAGTAAGAAATTCTCTCAAAAGCACCCATGGTAGGGGGAGATTGTCATTCTAATTTTACAGATGCAGAAACTGAGGTACAGAACTGTGAAGAAACTGGTCAAGGGTCAAGAAAAGTCTAAGCTGCAAAACCCAAATTCAAAGCATGGTGGGTCTTATTCTAAAACACATTTTTGTCCAAACACAACAAGAGCCTTGAGTAAGTAGGTTAGGTATCAGAATATGGGGCACTTGAAGCAGGGCAAAGAGAACTGGGAAAGAAGGGGTTCCCACGTAGAAAAAGGATTGCTTCAGGCTGGCTGAGGCTGAGCCCAGGTCCTCTGATACAAGCTTAGGTGGACAGGGAACGTGCTTTATAAAGCCGAGGCATGCCCATTTAATAACGCAGGACACTAATGTTGCATGATGCTTTGTGCTTTATGAAGCACTTTTATGTACATTATCTCACTTGTTTCTCACTGCAATTTTGCAAAACAGGAGGAAATAATACTGCTAATGTTAAGCTATGTTTGTATAGATTGTTATATAATTTGATATAGTTTGGTATTTTTTAGAAGGAAGGAAGGCAGGCAGCCTGGATGGCTCAGTGGTTTAGTGCTGCCCTCAGCCCGGGGCAGGATCCTGGGGTACTGGGATCGAGTCCCATGTCAGGCTCCCTGCATGGAGCCTGCTTCTCCCTCCGCCTGTGTCTCTGCCTCTCTGTGTCTCTCATAAATAAATAAATAAAGTCTTAAAAAAAAAGAAGGAAGGAAGGAGGGAAGGAAGGGAGTGGAGGAGGGAGGGAGATGCCAGGCCTGTTGCACAGTCTCCCCATGTTCAAGATGGGAAAATTGGGCTCACGAGGATCAATTTCACTGCTATAGTAGGAGTGAAGACATTGTTGAAAAAGAAGGGATCTTGACCACCAGCCTCAGGGAAGAAAAACCACTTTTTTTTTTTTTTTTGGAAGTAGTCAACAAAAATTTATTCAACTAGCCATCAGAATTATAAATTACAACAGCCAACAAGATAGATAATTTTTTGCCAAATTCACGGAAATTGAGAATCATTACTTTCAGTTCTGGCAAGGACGCAGAGAAATCCAGCGCTTTTGTACATTGCTGAGGACACTGAAAAGTCACCTGGTAGCCAGCCAAAACTTAGAACATACAGAACCTGGAGAACCCAGCATATAGAAAGGAAAGTATGTTATTTAATGAAAAATACTTCTGTCTGTAGGAGCAAAGAGGAAAAGTAATGTGAAGGTCACCAGCAGAATGGTGGAATATGCTGCAGCTTATCCGTATGATGGAATGGAATGCCCAAATCCAGGCAAGGCCTCTACATGTTAAAAGAAATTGCTTTTGTAGAGAATGACCCCATTTCTTAGAAATTCCTCTAACTTTTAGATACTTTTGTATGTTTTGAGGATCCTCTTTTATTTGATCAATAAAATGAAAAAGTAAAGTAGGATTAGAATATAAAGTTCTTATTTTTCCAAGTGAAAAAATTGGTACTAGCTACAACTGATAATTTAAGAAATAGTGGTAGAAGTAAAAACTACCTAAGAGTTATGGCTGCAACCCAGAAGAAACAGAAAATGGGGGGTCTAGAGGTTAAGTGGCAGACTTTTAAGCAGAACGAGGCTGCATATTCTCCAAGATGATTGGGCTTATGAGCAATATGCCCTACAGAAGGGCTTTAAATGCCTTCATGACCGTAGTAATCCATATTAAGAAAGCAAAGCCACCCGGTGCATGGAGCCTGCTTCTCCCCCTATGTGTCTACCTCTCTCTCTCTCTCATTCTCTCTCTCTCTCTGTGACTATCATAAATAAAAAAAAAAAAAAAAAGAAAGCAAAGCCAGATATGTAAAACAACAACCACACAAATAACAATTACGTATGTGAGTTGGGTCCCGATAAACTGAAAAGCACTTCTTGTACTCCGCATCAGACCTTTAACACAACTTTTAGGTTATCCTCAAGTAGAAAAGTAGCCACATTCAAATGAGCTAAGGTATAAGAAGTTAAAAAGGACCACAAGCCTTATTAAAAGTAAGTAAAGGTAACATATAATATATACAGATGGCACATGGTGCCAGTTTTATTTGCAGATATTACAACACCCCAATGCATGTTTACAAGTTACACCTTTGCCACAGCCTTGGCTAAATCTTGAACTACTGCAGAATTTAGCTGTGCCAGAGTGCTGATATTAGCGTGCTTAGAGGTGGCATACTTGTTCTTGATAGTCATGGGCTTTATAAGCCCACAATTCACCATGACTATATTCTTAGCCAGGTGTTGCATAACATTTAGATGGGCTTCTTCGATGTATGACAGATAATGCTGTAGAGTTGGTGTCCATTCACCATTATCGAGAATTTTCAGCGCTAAGCAAAAAGCTCCTGCTGCAGTCTGAGAAGGAGGAAAGTGTACCATATCGTAGTCCAACATAGATTGTTCCATCAGGTATTTGGCCAAAGTATGTTGCTCAACATCAACCTCTCCAATCTTAGACACTCTCCAAAGGAAATGCAGGGGTAGAGGGTGGCCCAGATCAAAATGTAAAGATCTTAGAATCTTCATTTCCATCTGTCTGATTTGGTGTTTAGTGTAAATGTTGTCAGTCACAAAGGCAAAGTCACCAATTTCTGGAGGGTACATTTCCTCATATTTGCTTGCAATAAACATGGCAGTGACACCAACCAGCTGCAGCATCTTCTTGGGCACACAGTTATTCTGCATGAACTAATCAATAATGGAAACAGTCATGTACATGGTCTCCTGCAGTAACCTGAATTTCATTTGAACCTGTACTAGCCAGTCAATTGGGATGACTCTCATGTTTCCAGTGACTTCACGACCCAGTAGGTATTTTGGTTTGACTGCTTGTTCTTCCTCAAGTTGTCTCAGATAAGCATAAATATCTTTCGCATATTCACTACAAAGGTTTGGATCAGCTCCATCTTCTGCATCTACAACATTCAACTGCAAGAATTACATCAGAGAAAGCCTGACACAGATATTCTTCTGCAGGGGCACATCCAGATGTTTCCATCGGGCTTGGAGAGGGAGTATCAACCAACTTTGGCTCAGGCGAAAGTTTTTCTTCTTTAACCGGCTCAGGTTCCAGCTCTGGTTCTGGCACAGGGACAGGGACAGGCTCGGGTGCTTTCTCCAGAGGCTTTGGTATTTTTTTAGCAATGACTTTTCCAGGAACCGCACTTTTTGCTTCCTTTTTCAGAGGCAGTGTGGCCTGTGGTTGTTCACTGACTTTGTTACCAGCGTCTCCCAGAGCAGTTCTTGGCCTCGGGCTGGGCTTGGAGACTGCAGCAGAGGCCAGAGGCACCCGCTTCGCCCCTGCCATACCGATCTTCGCCTCGTTTTCAACATTAACTTTTGTGTTCCTGGTGACCCGGAGCGCCTTGGCCACGTCTTCACGGGGGGAGGGGAGAGCACGGGAGCCGCCGCCGACCTGGAGCCCGGAGCCGAGGCCTGCGGGCCAACAGCCGGTCCTCCGCAGCACACCGAAAAACCACTTTGGACAATGCCCAGAGGTCCCTCTATTTTGCCAGGTGTGTGGGTGACACTGTGTGTAGTACCTGGCATGAAGGCTCTTGCATTTCTCATTCCCGTGCATTTATTCACACATTTATCCATCCGCAAATGGGCAGTGAGCACCTACTAACTGTCTGGCATCGTGCTAAGCTTATAAAGAAAATGGTGAGCAAAATCAGATATTGTCCCTGCCTCTCTGAGCTGGGACTCAACATTTTTGTGCCAATCTGATAAGTGTGTCAGACTGATCTCTGATTGTGGTTTTAATTTTTATTCCCCAGATTACCAATGAGGTTGAGTGTCTTTTCACGTGGGCATCCACTAAAATGCCTTATGGAAGGGGACAAAATGAACAGACCTGTGTTTCTGTTAGGGTTGCTCTGGCTCTGGTACGGAGAATGGACTGGAAGGAACCAGCCAAGAGGCTGGTTGGCAGCTCAGGGCAGGGGCAGAGACAAACCATCAGACTCTCAGGGAAATTCAGGAGATAAAATTGAGAATAGTATTTCCAGATTCCTGAAGCTCTTTAGTATTTGAAAAGAAGAAATTGGAAACCTGGGAATTCTCTGTAATTTCTGAAATCATAGGTTTTTCTTTTGCTTCTTTCTTTCTTTCTTTCTTTCTTTCTTTCTTTCTTTCTTTCTTTCTTTCTTTCTTTTTAAATCAGAGGTTTCTCTTAAAATACTTCCAACATTCTTTATACTCCTTAATCATTCTTACAGTTTTCTGAAAAATTTGTCTGGTATGTAAGAATAAATAAAAAAAAAATAAGAAATTTTAACTGCAATGTCTTTACAAAGAACTGTAGCTTGTAGCAACATTCACTGGGAAAATGCCAGCAAATGTTTTAAGATAGTATTCCAATAATGTAGCATTCAGATCTCCTGGCAAGATTAAAGACACTACAGAGAATCACATGTCAAAATCACCAATTTAAGAACTTCATTTGTTTGCAAAACTCGTTATTTCTTGGAACATCACTCACTGGTTTTGTATAAAGTATACTACGGATATAAGCTTATTAATGTTCATTTTGTTTTCAGGGATGACTCACCATTAGCAGCAGACAAGGCCAGGGACACACAAACACAGCAACAGCGACTAGAGGAGCAGAGTAGATTGTGATCATCCAGGCTCCCAGAAATGTCCTCCTCAACCTTTCTCCTTTTCAGTTTCCGCTTTTGCTTTAAACTTGAAGTCAGCAGATGATTCCTTCCAACCAGTAATGCCTCTGTTACGTATTAAGTTTTAAATCTCAAAGGAGATTTGTAATACTTGTTTCCCATTTTCCTGACTTCTGGATCAATTTTTTTTTTTTTCCTCAAAAGTGGGGATTCAGAAAACTGCAAATTCCCTGAGAAATGCTGTGAAGGAATTCCACTGTGGAAACAAGGGGCTCGAGGTGGGCTGGCATGCTAAACAGTCTAGCTGACGGGGGGTGGGGGGGTGGGGGGGGCTGACAAATCTTGCACCCATTTCTATCTGTGTTCTCTCCATCCTTAAGACTGTCTGGTCATCATGGGGCAGGTCAACAATTAACACAATGACAAAAATAACCAACCCCACCCTATTATCCAAAATTTCCCAACAACAAACTCTTAATCTTCTTTGAAAAAGTAATACACCTTTAGAAAGAGCATGGAACAGGGGCCCCTGGGTGGCTCAGTGATTGAGCGTCTGCCTTTGCTCAGGTCATGGTCCCAGGGTCCAGGGATTGAGTCTTGTACTGGGCCTCCTGCGGGGAGTCTACTTCTCCCTCTGACTATGTCTCTGCCTCTCTCTGTGTCTCTCGTGAATGAATGAATGAATGAATGAATGAACAAATAAATAATCTTTAAAAAAAGAAAAGAAAAAGTAATACACCTTTAGAAAGAGCACAGAATATACCAGAACACAAGTTTCCTCTCAAATCTAGGGCTTTTCCCATGGGACTGTCAAACCCTGGACTTGGGAAGGAGATAAGATGGGTCAGCTAGAGATCTGAGCATGATTCTCAGGATGATGATGATGATGATGATGATGATGATTCTGAGGATAATTTTCTGTTAGACATAATACCAAATTGTTCTTCAGTTTCAGCCCTAAAACAAAATATTTTGCTCAGTCAATGCTACTAAAGATTAGGTGATTGACAGCTTGAAAGCATGGCTAAGTGTGTCATACTGAAGTACACAGGGTTTTAAAGATAGGACCAAGATACAGACATTAATACAGAAATGAGATGAATCAATTTAGATTTTGTTTTATAAAATCTAATTTGATTATCTTCACTGACAATAAACAGAGTCCCTAAATCACCAAATAATCTCAGTCTTTTCCTTGGGGGTCTGGATCCAAACAGGATTTCCCCCAAGATGCATTTAAAGATTCAGGGCAGAGATGAAGGCAGAGACTGGAGAGTAAGTCTGTTGGCTTATGGCCGTGGCCCTTGGCAAAGTTTCTAATAGCAGTGTCTTCTCCAGGTATTTTTCCAGAACTGCGACAAGTATGTTTATCTGGGAATGTGTGGCAGTTCACAGTGCTGAAACCTATACTGGGGCTGGGCAGACACTGGGCCATTTACCACTCATTCATTAAGGAACCAAGCACCCCCTGAGCACCTGGCATGGCCCCTTTTGTTCTAGTGCATTTGTCACAGCTTTCCCCGTGGGGAAATATTTTTCAGACTGTGTAGGAATACGAAAACTGGGAAGAAAATTAACACAGCAGACAGTAGAGGAATACAATGTGCTAGGAGAATCTTAAAGACTCACAGCTATTTATGGATCTTGAAATAAATGGCCTTCCTCTGATTGGAAGAGGCACTTCTAAGAGAACTTAAAAAAAAAAAAATAGGACAAGAGATTGGTGTGAAGAGGGAAAAATTATCTAAGACCTGTCTGTCTGGTATAATTTTTTTTCCTTAGGAAAAAAAATCAGAATTGCCACATTATCACATGTACCCAAAGGAAAAAAAAAAGTTATTTGAAAAGGTGGCAGATTTCTGAAAAAGGTTTCTTTTTCCTTTTTTTCTTTCTTTTTTTGAGGCTAGAGATAAAAATCAAGAAACTGATTGAAAATAGCAAAAGAAATGTTTGGCTTGCTGATGTATTTAAAGGTTGGAGTTTATTTTCCAAGGGCATCTGTGGTTAGAGAAGTCAGACACCGTGTCACTGTATTCTTAGAAGACATCATGTGCTGGGACAACTGGGAAATATTTCCACAATTCTACTCATTCATTTTTTTTTTAAGTATGAATTAATTATTTGAAACCAGTTCATGCTCATTTTAGGAAACCGATGCAATTAAATAAATACAGGGTAACAGAAATAGGCAATCAGAAGAATTTGGAGACAGGTCTTAATTGACTTCATGGCTAGCGGGCATAAAGCGGATTATGAAAATCTGTCAATAATCTAGGAAATTCAAAGTCATTAAGAGTATCCTAGAGCAAGGATTCTCAGTCTTGGCTGCCCACTGACTCACTTAAAGGGTTTTTAAAATTTTTTGACGTGCGGTTCTCCGCAACCTTGATTTAATTGGTCTGGGGTTAAGACTTATAAATGATCCCTAGATAATTCTAATCCTCAACTAAGACTGAGCTGCTATTGATCTAAGTAGCTAATTAGGGCAGTGGACTCCTAGTGTCTTCCTGCCCTTTCACATTCTCCTGTAAACCCAGGAAAGCTGAAATCTGGACTCCTCCCCCGGCCCAGGCTAGGCCAGACAGGGAAGGCTCCCTGTGAATGGCCATGTCTCTCCCTGCTGGGCTCTGACAGCTCTTTTGCTTTCTGTAGACTTAAAGCTGTGTCTCTGCCTTTGTTCACCAGTGTTTCCCCTTCGTCTAGGAGATCAGACATTTTGCATGATCTGAGCAGTTGATGGTACAACTCCATGATGATACATGTAGTTTTTTTGCTTTGTGTTGTTTTGCTTTGTATGTACCTCGATTTAAAAATTTTGTGAATCTTGGACAGACATAAGACAAATGGAACTGTGGCTTTTGCTTCCCAATCTACACAGCTGGCTTCATGTCAGCATGTTTCATATACTAAAAGCCTTTCTTTATTTTTTAAGATTTGTTCTATCTATCATCTATCTATCTATCTATCTATCTATCTATCTATCTATCTATCTATCATCTATCTATCATGCGCAAAAGCCAAGGAGGGGCAAAGGGAAAGAGAGGGGGAGAGAGAATCTCAAGCAGACTCCCTGTTGAGGGCAGAGCGCAACGTGGGGCTCGATTCCACGACCCATGATCATGACCTGAGCTGAAATCAAGAGTCAGACGCTTAACCAACGGAGCCACCCAGGCATCCCTAAAACTGGTTTTTGAAAATCATTTATGTCTTCCGGTTGGATGTTGCTATATGATCACAATGGCTCCAGTTGCCGAGCTTACGCATGACCTTTGGGCAACCCTGGAACTGTACCACATGGCTGCTACACAGCAGTTAATGTTCCACACAGGCTTTTAGACAGAGCTCCTACAATGCCCTGCTTAGAGATCCTGCACTGCTGTTAATGAAGGTCCAAAGTGTGGAATTGTTAGAAAGCATGTGTGCCAGCTGGACAAACCCTCGCACACCCAGTCTATATGCTTTTGCACGGTCTGTCCCCATTAAGAGCCCCGGGTCAGCCTGACCTGAAGCAGAACACAGGAAAGGATGGTTATAGTTCCTGTGGTGAATTTAAACCTCTTGCCACCACCTGCACCTGGACCTTAGCCAGTCCTCACCGGCAGGGCCAGAAGGGGTGCGCTTTCCTGAGCTCCCACGCGGACCACCCCTGGCTACTACCTCGTTCTCCTTCCTCTCCTCGCCTCCCAAGGGTCATCGTCTCCTGTCGGGCTGTGTGTGGGCCAGGGGCGGGGAGGAGGCCGCAGGCCCTCCGGGCACCGGATGCGGCAAGTGTGTCTGCTTCTTGATCCAGAGACAGTGAAATCACGCGTCTGGGGATGCACAGCTCAGATTGTTGTTTGGACACAAAGAGGAGCACTGGGCTGCCCCGGCCGCGCTCATGGCTGGCCGCGTCTCCCCGGCTCGGCCTCCGGCCTTCTCTGCTCTCCGGGCCCCTGGAGCCTGTCGCTCTGGTGCCACCTGCACCTGACAGGTCAGCCCGGGGTCTCCTGTCTGGACTCTTGTAAGGCGCAGTGGTGCAGAGCTTGGGGCAGCTGGCTGCGGCTCCAGGAGCGGGGGCACTGGCCGCCCCCCTCAGCCCAGAGGCCGATGGCGCAGGGAAGGAAAGCAGCGCCTTCCGCCCTGCCCCGGGCTGCTGGCGAGCAAACTACTCATTAGCCTCCTGCCTCTAGAGCCGCGGTTCTCAGAGTTCCCAGGTCACTCGGAAACTTGTTAAAATGCATATTCTCAGGTCCCACCCGGACCTATTGGAAAATTCTGTGCACGGGTGGCTGTGAGAGCGCCTGCCCTGGGTGCGGCGTCACCGTGCTTAGGAACGGAGGGGAGGGGACCACGCTGACGGGCTCGGGAGCCCTGACAACGCCCTAAGCTCCGAGCCTCTGCTGGCCCATCGCGGGGCAGGGCCACGGCAACCCGGTCCTCCCGGCTCCTTGCCGCGCTTGGCAGGTCAGCTCCCAAGAAGCACGGCCCTGGTTCCGATCCTGCGCTGCTCCAGCGGTGGCTTTGTGCTGCTCTTGTGCTCCTGTCGTGTAGTCACCCGGGGGGCCGAGCTCAGGGGCGGATGCCACTGTCGCCCCGTCTCCGGATGCGTGTCCCACTCGACTCGGGCATAGTGTTCCGTCCTGCGGGGCGGTTCTCACGGGCAAGGCCTCCAGACGCCGACAAGAATGCCCTACAGTTTCTAGCTCCAGGGAAGGGGTCCCCAGGGGAAACGGCAGGGGACATTTCCAGCAAGACACGCCCAGGGCTGCTGGTGGCAGTCGCGGGGACATTGGTCTTGAACAGCGCCCCATCCCAGAATCCAGTAATGGGGGTGAGACGCTCAAGGGCAGCAGCAACAACACCCACCCATGTATCGGCCCTGCCTGCTGATGCAGGGTGGGGACTGTCCTTGGAGGGCATGTGCCACCGACTGCCCATGATGGGACAGAGGCTTAGGGATGGGGACAGGGCTCAGGTGACACCCAGCTTGGGTTGGGAGATGGCATGAGAGCTTGCCTAGGAAAAGCTCAGTCCTCAGACTTTAATGGCAGGTGGGGACACAAGATGGAACCTCGTGGCGTCACGGAGGGTCCTGGGTGACCAGCACAACGGTGCGTGAATTTTGAATCTGAGTTCGGCCACCCACTAGGCAACGTCTGAGACATGGGGCACATGTTGTCGTTGAGATGCTCTTTTCTTCTCCATAAAACAGAACGAAACCTCCAGCATTGTGGGGTTCAGGTGGGTATTAAATCACATGAATCGCAGGAGAGCACCACGCAGACCATGAGCACTCGTGCAGGGACAGCCACTATGGAATGGGGGGGGGGCATCAAGTTTTGCTTGGCCACTTGCCAGCTGTATGACCTTATACCTGACCTCTCCAAGCCTCTGCTTTCCCATGTGTGAAGTGGGGACAGTTTATATGCCTCCCACATAAAGTCACAGTGGGACTTAAGTCCGGAGGCCAGGAGACCCCAAGTACAGTCGAGACCCACGCAGACCTCCCCTTCTCCGTGGCTGGGTTACACCAGGGCCCCTTTACGCTTACTACTCCTTGAAGCCTACTGAGTCTACACTACCCACTGCTCAGCTGCTGGGCTCGTCCTGCATCTTGTTTTGAGATCCTGGGATTTAAAGGAGATAGACTGCTTACCTCTGCCTGGTCTTTGCTCTGCCCCCCTCTGCCGGCAGGAAGTCTCCCTGAACTGTCTCTAGGTATGGCAACACAAGGCTATATGGGGTTCCCACGCGAATGGGCCCCCCTGAGCCACAGCTCGGCCCCTGAGCCAAGAAACAGGCAGATTTAGCAGGTGAGTGTCCCAGTCACCTTCAAGCCAGTCCCACACGGCTTGTGTGTGAAACCCACCAGCTAGCTGCTTCAGCTCGGGTGTCCCACTTGGCATGCACAGGGGAAGACAGTACCCCCTCACAGGGTAGACCGACCTCACAGTGCTCTCCTGAGAAGAGCCTCCTGTGGGTCCGGATCCCATGTAACCATGTGTGACTGTTCCATTGCGAGCTGTGGGTCCCGTATCAACCTACACCTGCTCCTCTGCACTGCAGCATTCAAAACCTAAGACGCGGCTCTTAGTGATGCTTTCACAGTTCATTTTAGTAAGGCTTCCTCAGGAAGCTAATGACACTGACTCACAAAATGAGGTCGTTCCTCCACACCATATCCCTGTTTTCATTAGTTTTTTAGTCTTCCTCTGCCACAGTGACAACTTTGTGACCAGGCGTCTCAGAGGTACTTTCTGTTGCCCCTGCATACTTTCCCCCTTTTCTAGGCAGCTTTGAGGCTAGTGACCAAAGGCACCCAGGCCCAGATCTGATCTTGGTTTAGCACCAAGGCCCAATCCAGGGCTTCCTTTTACTTTCATTTTAGCTATTATGAATACCAATAACCAGCAGACAACACTGCTATCCTCTGTGGCGCCTTGGGCAACATGACCTCCGTTAACCTCAAATCTCATTGCTTTGTGGATGGTCTATTTTATATGTGTGTCCC